>NW_028182293.1:600000-953000 GCF_964339955.1 Pipistrellus hanaki
CTGGTTTAGAACAGGTCAAAGAGATTCTCCAAGTCAATTCTTAGTGTAGAAAAAGTAGCTAAGATCCGGGAAATCCTTAATTCGAGTTAAGATCACATAAAACACTGTATGAATCCTGTATTGTTTACTTAAAAGAGACTAGAGTGGTAAACGTGTTATACAAGGCATAATACCATTGAAATAGTGAAAGAAACACGTTCGGCAGCATTGGAAGGCCTTACACTTCACTGAAATGTAGTACTACACTCTGTAACACAGTTGAGAGACAATGTTCCCGACCTGCCTCAGTTCATAACAGTGAGTAGGAAGTTGTTTGATAAAGTGGGCAAAGATTATACTTGTACCAGAAGGCAGAATAAAAGAAACTACATGAAAACATGGATAATTCAGAGAAAATGACTGTAAACAGATGAGAACTGGTTTAGAACAGCTCAAAGAGATTCTCCAAGTCAGTTCTTAGTGTAGAAAAGGTAGCTATGATCCGGGAAATCCTTAATTCGAGTTCAGATCACATGAAACACTGTAGGAATCCTGTTTTGTTTACTTAAAAGAGATGAGAGTGGTAAATGTGTGTTATACAAGGCAGCATACCATTGAAATAGTGAACGAAACACGTTCGGCAGCTTTGGAAGGCCTTACACTTCACTGAAATGTAGTACTACACTCTATAACACAGTGGAGAAACAATGATCCCCAGCTGCCTCTGTTCATAACAGTGTGTAGGAAGTTGTTTGATAAAGTGGGCAAAGCTTATACTTGGACCAGAAGGAAGAATATAGGAAACTACATGAAAACATGGATAATTCAGAGAAAATGACTGTAAAAATGAGAACTGGTTTAGAACAGCTCACAGAGATTCTCCAAGTCAGTTCTTAGTGTAGAAAAGGTAGCGAAGATCCGGGAAATCCTTAATTCGAGTTAAGATCACATGAAACACTGTATGAATTCTGTATTGTTTACTTAAAAGAGACTAGAGTGGTAAATGTGTGTTATACAAGGCAGGATACCATTGAAATAGAGAAAGAAACACATTCAGCAGCTTTGAAAATCCTTACACTTCACTGAAATGTAGTACTACACTCTGAAACACAGTTGAGAGACAGTGTTCCTGAGCGCCCTCTGTTCACAACAGTGTGTAGGAAGTTGTTTGATAAAGTGGGCAAAGCTTATACTTGAACCAGAAGGAAGAATGTAGGAAACTACATGAAAACATGGATAATTCAGAGAAAATGACTGTAAAAAGATGAGAACTGGTTTAGAACAGCTCAAAGAGATGCTCCAAGTCAGTTCTTAGTGTAGAAAAGGTAGCTAATATCCGGGAAATCCTTAATTCGAGTTAAGATCACATGAAACACTGTAGGAATCCTGTATTGTTTACTTAAAAGAGACTAGAGTGGTAAATGTGTGTTATACAAGGCAGAATACCGTTGAAATAGTGAAAGAAACATGTTCGGCAGCTTTTGAAGGCCTTACACTTCACTGAAATGTAGTACTACACTCTGTAACACAGTTGAGAGACAATGTTCCTGAGCGCCCTCTGTTCATAACAGTGTGTAGGAAGTTGTTTGATAAAGTGGGCATTGCTTTTACTTGGACAAGAAGGAAGAATATAGGAAACTACATGAAAACATGGAAAATTCAGAGAAAATGACTGTAAACAGATGAGAACTGGTTTAGAACAGCTCAAAGAGATTCTCCAAGTCAGTTCTTAGTGTAGAAATGGTAGCTAAGATCAGGGAAATCCTTGATTGGAGTTAAGATCACATGAAACACTGTAGGAATCCTGTATTGTTTACTTAAAAGAGACTAGAGTGGTAAATGTGTGTTATACAAGGCAGCATGCCATTGAAATAGTGAAAGAAACACGTTCGGCAGCTTTGGAAGGCCTTATACTTCACTGAAATGTAGTACTACACTCTGTAACACAGTTGAGAGACAATGTTCCCGAGCTGCCTCAGTTCATAACAGTGAGTAGGAAGTTGTTTGATAAAGTGGGCAAAGATTATACTTGTACCAGAAGGCAGAATATAAGAAACTACATGAAAAAATGGATAATTCAGAGAAAATGACTGTAAACAGATGAGAACTGGTTTAGAACAGCTCACAGAGATTCTCCAAGTCAGTTCTTAGTGTAGAAAAGGTAGCTAAGATCCGGGAAATCCTTAATTCGAGTTAAGATCACATGAAACACTGTATGAATTCTGTATTGTTTACTTAAAAGAGACTAGAGTGGTAAATGTGTGTTATACAAGGCAGGATACCATTGAAATAGAGAAAGAAACACATTCAGCAGCTTTGAAAATCCTTACACTTCACTGAAATGTAGTACTACACTCTGAAACACAGTTGAGAGACAGTGTTCCTGAGCGCCCTCTGTTCACAACAGTGTGTAGGAAGTTGTTTGATAAAGTGGGCAAAGCTTATACTTGAACCAGAAGGAAGAATATAGGAAACTACATGAAAACATGGATAATTCAGAGAAAATGACTGTAAACAGATGAGAACTGGTTTAGAACAGCTCAAAGAGATTCTCCAAGTCAGTTCTTAGTGTAGAAAAGGTAGCTAAGATCCGGGAAATCCTTGATTCGAGTTAAGATCACATGAAACACTGTAGGAATCCTGTATTGTTTACTTAAAAGAGACTGGAGTGGTAAAAGTGTGTTATACAAGGCAGCATACCATTGAAATAGTGAAAGAAACACATTCGGCAGCTTTGGAAGGCCTTTTACTTCACTGAAATGTAGTACTACACTCTATAACACAGTTGAGAGACAATGTTCCCCAGCTGCCTCTGTTCATAACAGTGTGTAGGAAGTTGTTTGATAAAGTGGGCAAAGATTATACTTGTACCAGAAGGCAGAATATAAGAAACTACATGAAAACATGGATAATTCAGAGAAAATGACTGTAAACAGATGAGAACTGGTTTAGAACAGGTCAAAGAGATTCTCCAAGTCAATTCTTAGTGTAGAAAAAGTAGCTAAGATCCGGGAAATCCTTAATTCGAGTTAAGATCACATAAAACACTGTATGAATCCTGTATTGTTTACTTAAAAGAGACTAGAGTGGTAAATGTGTTATACAAGGCAGAATACCATTGAAATAGTGAAAGAAACACGTTCGGCAGCATTGGAAGGCCTTACACTTCACTGAAATGTAGTACTACACTCTGTAACACAGTTGAGAGACAATGTTCCCGACCTGCCTCAGTTCATAACAGTGAGTAGGAAGTTGTTTGATAAAGTGGGCAAAGATTATACTTGTACCAGAAGGCAGAATAAAAGAAACTACATGAAAACATGGATAATTCAGAGAAAATGACTGTAAACAGATGAGAACTGGTTTAGAACAGCTCAAAGAGATTCTCCAAGTCAGTTCTTAGTGTAGAAAAGGTAGCTATGATCCGGGAAATCCTTAATTCGAGTTAAGATCACATGAAACACTGTAGGAATCCTGTTTTGTTTACTTAAAAGAGATGAGAGTGGTAAATGTGTGTTATACAAGGCAGCATACCATTGAAATAGTGAAAGAAACACGTTCGGCAGCTTTGGAAGGCCTTACACTTCACTGAAATGTAGTACTACACTCTATAACACAGTTGAGAGACAATGATCCCCAGCTGCCTCTGTTCATAACAGTGTGTAGGAAGTTGTTTGATAAAGTGGGCAAAGCTTATACTTGGACCAGAAGGAAGAATATAGGAAACTACATGAAAACATGGATAATTCAGAGAAAATGACTGTAAAAAGATGAGAACTGGTTTAGAACAGCTCACAGAGATTCTCCAAGTCAGTTCTTAGTGTAGAAAAGGTAGCGAAGATCCGGGAAATCCTTAATTCGAGTTAAGATCACATGAAACACTGTAGGAATCCTGTATTGTTTACTTAAAAGAGACTAGAGTGGTAAATGTGTGTTATACAAGGCAGCATACCGTTGAAATAGTGAAAGAAACATGTTCGGCAGCTTTGGAAGGCCTTACACTTCACTGAAATGTAGTACTACACTCTGTAACACAGTTGAGAGACAATGTTCCTGAGCGCCCTCTGTTCATAACAGTGTGTAGGAAGTTGTTTGATAAAGTGGGCAATGCTTTTACTTAGACCAGAAGGAAGAATATAGGAAACTACATGAAAACATGGATAATTCAGAGAAAATGACTGTAAACAGATGAGAACTGGTTTAGAACAGCTCAAAGAGATTCTGCAAGTCAGTTCTTAGTGTAAAAAAGGTAGCTAATATCCGGTAAATCCTTAATTCGAGTTAAGATCACATGAAACACTGTAGGAATCCTGTATTGTTTACTTAAAGGAGACTAGAGTGGTAAATGTGTGTTATACAAGACAGCATACCATTGAAATAGTTAAAGAAACACTTTCGGCAGCTTTGGAAGGCCTTACACTTCACTGAAATATAGTACTACACTCTATAACACAGTTGAGAGACAATGTTCCCAAGCTGCCTCAGTTCATAACAGTGTTTAGGAAGTTGTTTGATAAAGTGGGCAAAGATTTTACTTGTACCAGAAGGCAGAATATAAGAAACTACATGAAAACATGGATAATTCAGAGAAAATGACTGTAAACAGATGAGAACTGGTTTAGAACAGCTCACAGAGATTCTACAAGTCAGTTCTTAGTGTAGAAAAGGTAGCTAAGATCCGGGAAATCCTTAATACGAGTTAAGATCACATGAAACACTGTATGAATTCTGTATTGTTTACTTAAAAGAGACTAGAGTGGTAAATGTGTGTTGTACAAGGCAGGATACCATTGAAATTGAGAAAGAAACACATTTGGCAGCTTTGGAAAGCCTTACACTTCACTGAAATGTAGTACTACACTCTGAAACACAGTTGAGAGACAGTGTTCCTGAGCGCCCTCTGTTCACAACAGTGTGTAGGAAGTTGTTTGATAAAGTGAGCAAAGCTTATACTTGGACCAGAAGGAAGAATATAGGAAACTACATGAAAACATGGATAATTCAGAGAAAATGACTGTAAACAGATGAGAACTGGTTTAGAACAGCTCAAAGAGATTCTCCAAGTCAGTTCTTAGTGTAGAAAAGGTAGCTAAGATCCGGGAAATCCTTGATTCGAGTTAAGATCACATGAAACACTGTAGGAATCCTGTATTGTTTACTTAAAAGAGACTAGAGTGGTAAATGTTTGTTATACAAGGCAGCATACCATTGAAATAGTGAAGGAAAAACGTTCGGCAGCTTTGGAAGGCCTTACACTTCACTGAAATGTAGTACTACACTCTATAACACAGTTGAGAGACAATGTTCCCGAGCTGCCTCAGTTCATAACAGTGTTTAGGAAGTTGTTTGATAAAGTGGGCAAAGATTATACTTGTACCAGAAGGCAGAATATAAGAAACTACATGAAAACATGGATAATTCAGAGAAAATGACTGTAAACAGATGAGAACTGGTTTAGAACAGCTCAAAGAGATTATCCAAGTCAGTTCTTAGTGTAGAAAAGGTAGCTAAGATCCGGGAAATCCTTAATTCGAGTTAAGATCACATGAAACACTGTAGGAATCCTGTATTGTTTACTTAAAAGAGATGAGATTGGTAAATGTGTGTTATACAAGGCAGCATACCATTGAAATAGTGAACGAAACACGTTCGGCAGCTTTGGAAGACCTTACACTTCACTGAAATGTAGTACTACACTCTATAACACAGTTGAGAGACAATGATCCCCAGCTGCCTCTGTTCATAACAGTGTGTAAGAAGTTGTTTGATAAAGTGGGCAAAGCTTATACTTGGACCAGAAGGAAGAATATAGGAAACTACATGAAAACATGGATAATTCAGAGAAAATGACTGTAAAAAGATGAGAACTGGTTTAGAACAGCTCACAGAGATTCTCCAAGTCAGTTCTTAGTGTAGAAAAGGTAGCGAAGATCCGGGAAATCCTTAATTCGAGTTAAGATCACATGAAACACTGTAGGAATCCTGTATTGTTTACTTAAAAGAGACTAGAGTGGAAAATGTGTGTTATACAAGGCAGCATACCATTGAAATAGTGAAAGAAACACGTTCGGCAGCTTTGGAAGGCCTTACACTTCACTGAAATGTAGTACTACACTCTGTAACACAGTTGAGAGACAATGTTCCCGAGCTGCCTCAGTTCATAACAGTGAGTAGGAAGTTATTTGATAAAGTGGGCAAAGATTATACTTGGACCAGAAGGAAGAATGTAGGAAACTACATGAAAACATGGATAATTCAGAGAAAATGACTGTAAAAAGATGAGAACTGGTTTAGAACAGCTCAAAGAGATGCTCCAAGTCAGTTCTTAGTGTAGAAAAGGTAGCTAATATCCGGGAAATCCTTAATTCGAGTTAAGATCACATGAAACACTGTAGGAATCCTGTATTGTTTACTTAAAAGAGACTAGAGTGGTAAATGTGTGTTATACAAGGCAGAATACCGTTGAAATAGTGAAAGAAACATGTTCGGCAGCTTTTGAAGGCCTTACACTTCACTGAAATGTAGTACTACACTCTGTAACACAGTTGAGAGACAATGTTCCTGAGCGCCCTCTGTTCATAACAGTGTGTAGGAAGTTGTTTGATAAAGTGGGCATTGCTTTTACTTGGACAAGAAGGAAGAATATAGGAAACTACATGAAAACATGGAAAATTCAGAGAAAATGACTGTAAACAGATGAGAACTGGTTTAGAACAGCTCAAAGAGATTCTCCAAGTCAGTTCTTAGTGTAGAAATGGTAGCTAAGATCCGGGAAATCCTTGATTCGAGTTAAGATCACATGAAACACTGTAGGAATCCTGTATTGTTTACTTAAAAGAGACTAGAGTGGTAAATGTGTGTTATACAAGGCAGCATGCCATTGAAATAGTGAAAGAAACACCTTCGGCAGCTTTGGAAGGCCTTATACTTCACTGAAATGTAGTACTACACTCTGTAACACAGTAGAGAGACAATGTTCCCGAGCTGCCTCAGTTCATAACAGTGAGTAGGAAGTTGTTTTATAAAGTGGGCAAAGATTATACTTGTACCAGAAGGCAGAATATAAGAAACTACATGAAAAAATGGATAATTCAGAGAAAATGACTGTAAACAGATGAGAACTGGTTTAGAACAGCTCACAGAGATTCTCCAAGTCAGTTCTTAGTGTAGAAAAGGTAGCTAAGATCCGGGAAATCCTTAATTCGAGTTAAGATCACATGAAACACTGTATGAATTCTGTATTGTTTACTTAAAAGAGACTAGAGTGGTAAATGTGTGTTATACAAGGCAGGATACCATTGAAATAGAGAAAGAAACACATTCAGCAGCTTTGAAAATCCTTACACTTCACTGAAATGTAGTACTACACTCTGAAACACAGTTGAGAGACAGTGTTCCTGAGCGCCCTCTGTTCACAACAGTGTGTAGGAAGTTGTTTGATAAAGTGGGCAAAGCTTATACTTGAACCAGAAGAAAGAATATAGGAAACTACATGAAAACATGGATAATTCAGAGAAAATGACTGTAAACAGATGAGAACTGGTTTAGAACAGCTCAAAGAGATTCTCCAAGTCAGTTCTTAGTGTAGAAAAGGTAGCTAAGATCCGGGAAATCCTTGATTCGAGTTAAGATCACATGAAACACTGTAGGAATCCTGTATTGTTTACTTAAAAGAGACTAGAGTGGTAAATGTGTGTTATACAAGGCAGCATACCATTGAAATAGTGAAGGAAACACGTTCGGCAGCTTTGGAAGGCCTTACACTTCACTGAAATGTAGTACTACACTCTGTAACACAGTTGAGAGACAATGTTCCTGAGCGCCCTCTGTTCATAACAGTGTGTAGGAAGTTGTTTGATAAAGTGGGCAATGCTTTTACTTAGACCAGAAGGAAGAATATAGGAAACTACATGAAAACATGGATAATTCAGAGAAAATGACTGTAAACAGATGAGAACTGGTTTAGAACAGCTCAAAGAGATTCTGCAAGTCAGTTCTTAGTGTAAAAAAGGTAGCTAATATCCGGTAAATCCTTAATTCGAGTTAAGATCACATGAAACACTGTAGGAATCCTGTATTGTTTACTTAAAAGAGACTAGAGTGGTAAATGTTTGTTATACAAGGCAGCATACCATTGAAATAGTGAAGGAAAAACGTTCGGCAGCTTTGGAAGGCCTTACACTTCACTGAAATGTAGTACTACACTCTATAACACAGTTGAGAGACAATGTTCCCGAGCTGCCTCAGTTCATAACAGTGTTTAGGAAGTTGTTTGATAAAGTGGGCAAAGATTATACTTGTACCAGAAGGCAGAATATAAGAAACTACATGAAAACATGGATAATTCAGAGAAAATGACTGTAAACAGATGAGAACTGGTTTAGAACAGCTCAAAGAGATTATCCAAGTCAGTTCTTAGTGTAGAAAAGGTAGCTAAGATCCGGGAAATCCTTAATTCGAGTTAAGATCACATGAAACACTGTAGGAATCCTGTATTGTTTACTTAAAAGAGATGAGATTGGTAAATGTGTGTTATACAAGGCAGCATACCATTGAAATAGTGAACGAAACACGTTCGGCAGCTTTGGAAGACCTTACACTTCACTGAAATGTAGTACTACACTCTATAACACAGTTGAGAGACAATGATCCCCAGCTGCCTCTGTTCATAACAGTGTGTAAGAAGTTGTTTGATAAAGTGGGCAAAGCTTATACTTGGACCAGAAGGAAGAATATAGGAAACTACATGAAAACATGGATAATTCAGAGAAAATGACTGTAAAAAGATGAGAACTGGTTTAGAACAGCTCACAGAGATTCTCCAAGTCAGTTCTTAGTGTAGAAAAGGTAGCGAAGATCCGGGAAATCCTTAATTCGAGTTAAGATCACATGAAACACTGTAGGAATCCTGTATTGTTTACTTAAAAGAGACTAGAGTGGAAAATGTGTGTTATACAAGGCAGCATACCATTGAAATAGTGAAAGAAACACGTTCGGCAGCTTTGGAAGGCCTTACACTTCACTGAAATGTAGTACTACACTCTGTAACACAGTTGAGAGACAATGTTCCCGAGCTGCCTCAGTTCATAACAGTGAGTAGGAAGTTATTTGATAAAGTGGGCAAAGATTATACTTGGACCAGAAGGAAGAATGTAGGAAACTACATGAAAACATGGATAATTCAGAGAAAATGACTGTAAAAAGATGAGAACTGGTTTAGAACAGCTCAAAGAGATGCTCCAAGTCAGTTCTTAGTGTAGAAAAGGTAGCTAATATCCGGGAAATCCTTAATTCGAGTTAAGATCACATGAAACACTGTAGGAATCCTGTATTGTTTACTTAAAAGAGACTAGAGTGGTAAATGTGTGTTATACAAGGCAGAATACCGTTGAAATAGTGAAAGAAACATGTTCGGCAGCTTTTGAAGGCCTTACACTTCACTGAAATGTAGTACTACACTCTGTAACACAGTTGAGAGACAATGTTCCTGAGCGCCCTCTGTTCATAACAGTGTGTAGGAAGTTGTTTGATAAAGTGGGCATTGCTTTTACTTGGACAAGAAGGAAGAATATAGGAAACTACATGAAAACATGGAAAATTCAGAGAAAATGACTGTAAACAGATGAGAACTGGTTTAGAACAGCTCAAAGAGATTCTCCAAGTCAGTTCTTAGTGTAGAAATGGTAGCTAAGATCCGGGAAATCCTTGATTCGAGTTAAGATCACATGAAACACTGTAGGAATCCTGTATTGTTTACTTAAAAGAGACTAGAGTGGTAAATGTGTGTTATACAAGGCAGCATGCCATTGAAATAGTGAAAGAAACACCTTCGGCAGCTTTGGAAGGCCTTATACTTCACTGAAATGTAGTACTACACTCTGTAACACAGTAGAGAGACAATGTTCCCGAGCTGCCTCAGTTCATAACAGTGAGTAGGAAGTTGTTTTATAAAGTGGGCAAAGATTATACTTGTACCAGAAGGCAGAATATAAGAAACTACATGAAAAAATGGATAATTCAGAGAAAATGACTGTAAACAGATGAGAACTGGTTTAGAACAGCTCACAGAGATTCTCCAAGTCAGTTCTTAGTGTAGAAAAGGTAGCTAAGATCCGGGAAATCCTTAATTCGAGTTAAGATCACATGAAACACTGTATGAATTCTGTATTGTTTACTTAAAAGAGACTAGAGTGGTAAATGTGTGTTATACAAGGCAGGATACCATTGAAATAGAGAAAGAAACACATTCAGCAGCTTTGAAAATCCTTACACTTCACTGAAATGTAGTACTACACTCTGAAACACAGTTGAGAGACAGTGTTCCTGAGCGCCCTCTGTTCACAACAGTGTGTAGGAAGTTGTTTGATAAAGTGGGCAAAGCTTATACTTGAACCAGAAGAAAGAATATAGGAAACTACATGAAAACATGGATAATTCAGAGAAAATGACTGTAAACAGATGAGAACTGGTTTAGAACAGCTCAAAGAGATTCTCCAAGTCAGTTCTTAGTGTAGAAAAGGTAGCTAAGATCCGGGAAATCCTTGATTCGAGTTAAGATCACATGAAACACTGTAGGAATCCTGTATTGTTTACTTAAAAGAGACTAGAGTGGTAAATGTGTGTTATACAAGGCAGCATACCATTGAAATAGTGAAGGAAACACGTTCGGCAGCTTTGGAAGGCCTTACACTTCACTGAAATGTAGTACTACACTCTGTAACACAGTTGAGAGACAATGTTCCTGAGCGCCCTCTGTTCATAACAGTGTGTAGGAAGTTGTTTGATAAAGTGGGCAATGCTTTTACTTAGACCAGAAGGAAGAATATAGGAAACTACATGAAAACATGGATAATTCAGAGAAAATGACTGTAAACAGATGAGAACTGGTTTAGAACAGCTCAAAGAGATTCTGCAAGTCAGTTCTTAGTGTAAAAAAGGTAGCTAATATCCGGTAAATCCTTAATTCGAGTTAAGATCACATGAAACACTGTAGGAATCCTGTATTGTTTACTTAAAGGAGACTAGAGTGGTAAATGTGTGTTATACAAGACAGCATACCATTGAAATAGTTAAAGAAACACTTTCGGCAGCTTTGGAAGGCCTTACACTTCACTGAAATATAGTACTACACTCTATAACACAGTTGAGAGACAATGTTCCCAAGCTGCCTCAGTTCATAACAGTGTTTAGGAAGTTGTTTGATAAAGTGGGCAAAGATTTTACTTGTACCAGAAGGCAGAATATAAGAAACTACATGAAAACATGGATAATTCAGAGAAAATGACTGTAAACAGATGAGAACTGGTTTAGAACAGCTCACAGAGATTCTACAAGTCAGTTCTTAGTGTAGAAAAGGTAGCTAAGATCCGGGAAATCCTTAATACGAGTTAAGATCACATGAAACACTGTATGAATTCTGTATTGTTTACTTAAAAGAGACTAGAGTGGTAAATGTGTGTTGTACAAGGCAGGATACCATTGAAATTGAGAAAGAAACACATTTGGCAGCTTTGGAAAGCCTTACACTTCACTGAAATGTAGTACTACACTCTGAAACACAGTTGAGAGACAGTGTTCCTGAGCGCCCTCTGTTCACAACAGTGTGTAGGAAGTTGTTTGATAAAGTGAGCAAAGCTTATACTTGGACCAGAAGGAAGAATATAGGAAACTACATGAAAACATGGATAATTCAGAGAAAATGACTGTAAACAGATGAGAACTGGTTTAGAACAGCTCAAAGAGATTCTCCAAGTCAGTTCTTAGTGTAGAAAAGGTAGCTAAGATCCGGGAAATCCTTGATTCGAGTTAAGATCACATGAAACACTGTAGGAATCCTGTATTGTTTACTTAAAAGAGACTAGAGTGGTAAATGTTTGTTATACAAGGCAGCATACCATTGAAATAGTGAAGGAAAAACGTTCGGCAGCTTTGGAAGGCCTTACACTTCACTGAAATGTAGTACTACACTCTATAACACAGTTGAGAGACAATGTTCCCGAGCTGCCTCAGTTCATAACAGTGTTTAGGAAGTTGTTTGATAAAGTGGGCAAAGATTATACTTGTACCAGAAGGCAGAATATAAGAAACTACATGAAAACATGGATAATTCAGAGAAAATGACTGTAAACAGATGAGAACTGGTTTAGAACAGCTCAAAGAGATTATCCAAGTCAGTTCTTAGTGTAGAAAAGGTAGCTAAGATCCGGGAAATCCTTAATTCGAGTTAAGATCACATGAAACACTGTAGGAATCCTGTATTGTTTACTTAAAAGAGATGAGATTGGTAAATGTGTGTTATACAAGGCAGCATACCATTGAAATAGTGAACGAAACACGTTCGGCAGCTTTGGAAGACCTTACACTTCACTGAAATGTAGTACTACACTCTATAACACAGTTGAGAGACAATGATCCCCAGCTGCCTCTGTTCATAACAGTGTGTAAGAAGTTGTTTGATAAAGTGGGCAAAGCTTATACTTGGACCAGAAGGAAGAATATAGGAAACTACATGAAAACATGGATAATTCAGAGAAAATGACTGTAAAAAGATGAGAACTGGTTTAGAACAGCTCACAGAGATTCTCCAAGTCAGTTCTTAGTGTAGAAAAGGTAGCGAAGATCCGGGAAATCCTTAATTCGAGTTAAGATCACATGAAACACTGTAGGAATCCTGTATTGTTTACTTAAAAGAGACTAGAGTGGAAAATGTGTGTTATACAAGGCAGCATACCATTGAAATAGTGAAAGAAACACGTTCGGCAGCTTTGGAAGGCCTTACACTTCACTGAAATGTAGTACTACACTCTGTAACACAGTTGAGAGACAATGTTCCCGAGCTGCCTCAGTTCATAACAGTGAGTAGGAAGTTATTTGATAAAGTGGGCAAAGATTATACTTGGACCAGAAGGAAGAATGTAGGAAACTACATGAAAACATGGATAATTCAGAGAAAATGACTGTAAAAAGATGAGAACTGGTTTAGAACAGCTCAAAGAGATGCTCCAAGTCAGTTCTTAGTGTAGAAAAGGTAGCTAATATCCGGGAAATCCTTAATTCGAGTTAAGATCACATGAAACACTGTAGGAATCCTGTATTGTTTACTTAAAAGAGACTAGAGTGGTAAATGTGTGTTATACAAGGCAGAATACCGTTGAAATAGTGAAAGAAACATGTTCGGCAGCTTTTGAAGGCCTTACACTTCACTGAAATGTAGTACTACACTCTGTAACACAGTTGAGAGACAATGTTCCTGAGCGCCCTCTGTTCATAACAGTGTGTAGGAAGTTGTTTGATAAAGTGGGCATTGCTTTTACTTGGACAAGAAGGAAGAATATAGGAAACTACATGAAAACATGGAAAATTCAGAGAAAATGACTGTAAACAGATGAGAACTGGTTTAGAACAGCTCAAAGAGATTCTCCAAGTCAGTTCTTAGTGTAGAAATGGTAGCTAAGATCCGGGAAATCCTTGATTCGAGTTAAGATCACATGAAACACTGTAGGAATCCTGTATTGTTTACTTAAAAGAGACTAGAGTGGTAAATGTGTGTTATACAAGGCAGCATGCCATTGAAATAGTGAAAGAAACACCTTCGGCAGCTTTGGAAGGCCTTATACTTCACTGAAATGTAGTACTACACTCTGTAACACAGTAGAGAGACAATGTTCCCGAGCTGCCTCAGTTCATAACAGTGAGTAGGAAGTTGTTTTATAAAGTGGGCAAAGATTATACTTGTACCAGAAGGCAGAATATAAGAAACTACATGAAAAAATGGATAATTCAGAGAAAATGACTGTAAACAGATGAGAACTGGTTTAGAACAGCTCACAGAGATTCTCCAAGTCAGTTCTTAGTGTAGAAAAGGTAGCTAAGATCCGGGAAATCCTTAATTCGAGTTAAGATCACATGAAACACTGTATGAATTCTGTATTGTTTACTTAAAAGAGACTAGAGTGGTAAATGTGTGTTATACAAGGCAGGATACCATTGAAATAGAGAAAGAAACACATTCAGCAGCTTTGAAAATCCTTACACTTCACTGAAATGTAGTACTACACTCTGAAACACAGTTGAGAGACAGTGTTCCTGAGCGCCCTCTGTTCACAACAGTGTGTAGGAAGTTGTTTGATAAAGTGGGCAAAGCTTATACTTGAACCAGAAGAAAGAATATAGGAAACTACATGAAAACATGGATAATTCAGAGAAAATGACTGTAAACAGATGAGAACTGGTTTAGAACAGCTCAAAGAGATTCTCCAAGTCAGTTCTTAGTGTAGAAAAGGTAGCTAAGATCCGGGAAATCCTTGATTCGAGTTAAGATCACATGAAACACTGTAGGAATCCTGTATTGTTTACTTAAAAGAGACTAGAGTGGTAAATGTGTGTTATACAAGGCAGCATACCATTGAAATAGTGAAGGAAACACGTTCGGCAGCTTTGGAAGGCCTTACACTTCACTGAAATGTAGTACTACACTCTATAACACAGTTGAGAGACAATGTTCCCGAGCTGCCTCAGTTCATAACAGTGTTTAGGAAGTTGTTTGATAAAGTGGGCAAAGATTATACTTGTACCAGAAGGCAGAATATAAGAAACTACATGAAAACATGGATAATTCAGAGAAAATGACTGTAAAAAGATGAGAACTGGTTTAGAACAGCTCAAAGAGATGCTCCAAGTCAGTTCTTAGTGTAGAAAAGGTAGCTAATATCCGGGAAATCCTTAATTCGAGTTAAGATCACATGAAACACTGTAGGAATCCTGTATTGTTTACTTAAAAGAGACTAGAGTGGTAAATGTGTGTTATACAAGGCAGAATACCGTTGAAATAGTGAAAGAAACATGTTCGGCAGCTTTTGAAGGCCTTACACTTCACTGAAATGTAGTACTACACTCTGTAACACAGTTGAGAGACAATGTTCCCGAGCTGCCTCAGTTCATAACAGTGAGTAGGAAGTTGTTTGATAAAGTGGGCAAAGATTATACTTGTACCAGAAGGCAGAATATAAGAAACTACATGAAAAAATGGATAGTTCAGAGAAAATGACTGTAAACAGATGAGAACTGGTTTAGAACAGCTCACAGAGATTCTCCAAGTCAGTTCTTAGTGTAGAAAAGGTAGCTAAGATCCAGGAAATCCTTAATTCGAGTTAAGATCACATGAAACACTGTATGAATTCTGTATTGTTTACTTAAAAGAGACTAGAGTGGTAAATGTGTGTTATACAAGGCAGGATACCATTGAAATAGAGAAAGGAACACATTCAGCAGCTTTGAAAATCCTTACACTTCACTGAAATGTAGTACTACACTCTGAAACACAGTTGAGAGACAATGTTCCCCAGCTGCCTCTGTTCATAACAGTGTGTAGGAAGTTGTTTGATAAAGTGGGCAAAGATTATACTTGTACCAGAAGGCAGAATATAAGAAACTACATGAAAACATGGATAATTCAGAGAAAATGACTGTAAACAGATGAGAACTGGTTTAGAACAGGTCAAAGAGATTCTCCAAGTCAATTCTTAGTGTAGAAAAAGTAGCTAAGATCCGGGAAATCCTTAATTCGAGTTAAGATCACATAAAACACTGTATGAATCCTGTATTGTTTACTTAAAAGAGACTAGAGTGGTAAATGTGTTATACAAGGCAGAATACCATTGAAATAGTGAAAGAAACACGTTCGGCAGCATTGGAAGGCCTTACACTTCACTGAAATGTAGTACTACACTCTGTAACACAGTTGAGAGACAATGTTCCCGACCTGCCTCAGGTCATAACAGTGAGTAGGAAGTTGTTTGATAAAGTGGGCAAAGATTATACTTGTACCAGAAGGCAGAATATAAGAAACTACATGAAAACAAGGATAATTCAGAGAAAATGACTGTAAACAGATGAGAACTGGATTAGAACAGCTCAAAGAGATTCTCCAAGTCAGTTCTTAGTGTAGAAAAGGTAGCTAAGATCCGGGAAATCCTTGATTCGAGTTAAGATCACATGAAACACTGTAGGAATCCTGTATTGTTTACTTAAAAGAGACTAGAGTGGTAAATGTGTGTTATACAAGGCAGCATACCATTGAAATAGTGAAAGAAACACGTTCGGCAGCTTTGGAAGGCCTTACACTTCACTGAAATGTAGTATTACACTCTATAACACAGTTGAGAGACAATGTTACCCAGCTGCCTCTGTTCATAACAGTGTGTAGGAAGTTGTTTGATAAAGTGGGCAAAGCTTATACTTGGACCAGAAGGAAGAATATAGGAAACTACATGAAAACATGGATAATTCAGAGAAAATGACTGTAAACCGATGAGAACTTTTTTAAAACAGCTCAAAGACATTCTCCAAATCAGTTCTTAGTGTAGAAAAGGTAGTAAGATCTGGGAAATCCTTAATTCGAGTTAAGATCACATGAAACACTGTATGAATCCTGTATTGTTTACTTAAAAGAGACTAGAGTGGTAAATGTGTCTTATACAAGGCAGAATACCATTGAAATAGTGAAAGAAACACGTTCGGCAGCTTTGGAAGGCCTTACACTTCACTGAAATGTAGTACTACACTGTAAAACACAGTTGAGAGACAATGTTCCCGAGCTGCCTCAGTTCATAACAGTGTGTAGGAAGTTGTTTGATAAAGTGGGCAAAGATTATAATTGTACCAGAAGGCACAATATAAGAAACTGTAGAAAACATGGATAATTCAGAGAAAATGACTGTAAACCGATGAGAACTGGTTTAGAACAGCTCAAAGAGATTTTCCAAGTCAGTTCTTAGTGTAGAAAAGGTAGCTAAGATTCGGGAAATTATTAATTCGAGTTAAGATCACAAGAAACAATGTATGAATCCTGTATTGTTTACTTAAAAGAGACTAGAGTGGTAAATGTGTGTTGTACAAGGCAGGATACCATTGAAATAGAGAAGTAAACACATTTTGCAGTTTTGGAAAGCCTTACACTTCACTGAAATGTAGTACTACACTCTGAAACACAGTTGAGAGACAGTGTTCCTGAGCGCCCTCTGTTCACAACAGTGTGTAGGAAGTTGTTTGATAAAGTGGGCAAAGCTTATACTTGGACCAGAAGGAAGAATATAGGAAACTACATGAAAACATGGATAATTCAGTGAAAATGACTGTAAACAGATGAGAACTGGTTTAGAACAGCTCAAAGAGATTCTCCAAGTCAGTTGTTAGTATAGAAAAGGTAGCTAAGATATGGGAAATCCTTAATTCGAGTTAAGATCACATGAAACACTGTATGAATCTTATATTCTTTACGTAAATGACTCTAGAGTGGTAAATGTGTGTTATACAAGTCAGAATACCATTGAAATAGAGAAAGAAACACGTTCGGCAGCTTTGGAAAGCCTTACACTTCACTGAAATGTTGTACTACACTCTATAACAGAGTTGAGAGACAATGTTCCCAAGCTGCCTCAGTTCATAACAGTGTGTAGGAAGTTGTTTGATAAAGTGGGCAAAGCTTTTCCTTGGACCAGAAGGCAGAATATAGGAAACTACATGAAAACATGGATAATTCAGAGAAAATGACTGTAAACAGATGAGAACTCGTTTAGAACAGCTGAAAGAGATTCTCCAAGTCAGTTCTTAGTGTAGAAAAGGTAGCTAAGAAAAGGGATATCCTTAATTCGAGTTAAGATCACCAGAAAAACTGTATGAATCCTATAATCTTTACTTGAAGGACACTGGAGTTGTAAATGTGTGTTATACAAGGCAAAAAAACATTGAAATAGAGAAACAAACACGTTCGGCAGCTTTGGAAAGCCTTGCACTTCACTGAAATGTAGTACTACACTCTATAACACAGTTTAGAGAGAAACTTCCCAAGCTGCCTCAGTTCATAACAGTGTGAAGGAAGTTGTTTGAAGAAGTGGGCAAAGCTTATACTTGGACCAGAAGGCAGAATATAGGAAACTACATGAAAACATGGATAATTCAGAGAAAATGACTGTAAACAGATGAGAACTCGTTTAGAACAGCTGAAAGAGATTCTCCAAGTCAGTTCTTAGTGTAGAAAAGGTAGCAAAGATAAGGGAAATCCTTAATTCGTGTTAAGATCACATGAAACACTGCATGAATCCTATATTCTTTACTTAAAGGACTCTAGAGTGGTAAATGTGTGTTATACAAGTCAGAATACCATTGAAATAGAGAAAGAAACACGTTTGGCAGCTTCGGAAAGCCTTACACTTCACTGAAATGTTGTACTACACTCTATAACACAGTTGAGAGACAATGTTCCCAAGCTGCCTCAGTTCATAACAGTGTATAGGAAGTTGTGTGATAAAGTGGGCAAAGCTTATACTTGGACCAGAAGGCAGAATATAGGAAACTACATGAAAACATGGATAATTCAGAGAAAATGACTGAAAAAAAAGATGAGAACTCGTTTAGAACAGCTGAAAGAGATTCTCCAAGTCAGTTCTTAGTGTAGAAAAGGTAGCTAAGAACCGGGAAATCCTTAATTCCAGTTAAGATCACATGAAACACTGTATGAATCCTGTATTGTTTACTTAAAAGAGACTAGAGTGGTAAATGTGTGTTATACAAGGCAGAATACCATTGAAATAGAGAAAGAAACACATTCGGCAGCTTTGGAAAGCCTTACATGTCACTGAAATGTAGTACTACACTCTGTAACACAGTTGAGAGACAATGTTCCCGAGCTGCCTCTGTATATAACAGTGTGTAGGAAGTTGTTTGATGAAGTGGGAAAAGCTTATACTTGGACCAGAAGGCAGAATATAGGAAACTACATGAAAACATGGATAATTCAGAGAAAATGACTGTAAACAGATGAGAACTCGTTTAGAACAGCTGAAAGAGATTCTCCAAGTCAGTTCTTAGTGTAGAAAAGGTAGCAAAGATAAGGGAAATCCTTAATTCGTGTTAAGATCACATGAAACACTGCATGAATCCTATATTCTTTACTTAAAGGACTCTAGAGTGGTAAATGTGTGTTATACAAGTCAGAATACCATTGAAATAGAGAAAGAAACACGTTTGGCAGCTTAGGAAAGCCTTACACTTCACTGAAATGTTGTACTACACTCTATAACACAGTTGAGAGACAATGTTCCCAAGCTGCCTCAGTTCATAACAGTGTATAGGAAGTTGTGTGATAAAGTGGGCAAAGCTTATACTCGGACCAAAAGGCAGAATATAGGAAACTACATGAAAACATGGATAATTCAGAGAAAATGACTGAAAAAAAAGATGAGAACTCGTTTAGAACAGCTGAAAGAGATTCTCCAAGTCAGTTCTTAGTGTAGAAAAGGTAGCTAAGAACCGGGAAATCCTTAATTCGAGTTAAGATAACATGAAACACTGTATGAATCCTGTATTGTTTACTTAAAAGAGACTAGAGTGGTAAATGTGTGTTATACAAGGCAGAATACCATTGAAATAGAGAAAGAAACACATTCGGCAGCTTTGGAAAGCCTTACATGTCACTGAAATGTAGTACTACACTCTGTAACACAGTTGAGAGACAATGTTCCCGAGCTGCCTCTGTATATAACAGTGTGTAGGAAGTTGTGTGATAAAGTGGGCAAAGCTTATACTCGGACCAGAAGGAAGAATATAGGAAACTACATGAAAACATGGATAATTCAGAGAAAATGACTGAAAAAAAAGATGAGAACTCGTTTAGAACAGCTCAAAGAGATTCTCCAAGTCAGTTCTTAGTGTAGAAAACGTAGCTAAGATAAGGGAAATCCTTAATTCGAGTTAAGATCACATGAAACACTGTATGAATCCTGTACTGTTTACTTAAAAGAGACTAAAGTGTAAATGTGTCTTATACAAGGCAGAATACCATTGAAATAGAGAAAGAAACACATTCGGCAGCTTTGGAAAGCCTTACATGTCACTGAAATGTAGTACTACACTCTGTAACACAGTTGAGAGACAATGTTCCCGAGCTGCCTCTGTATATAACAGTGTGTAGGAAGTTGTTTGATGAAGTGGGCAAAGCTTATACTTGGACCAGAAGGAAGAATATAGGAAACTACATGAAAACATGGATAATTCAGAGAAAATGACTGTAAACAGATGAGAACTCGTTTAGAACAGCTCAAAGAGATTCTCCAAGTCAGTTCTTAGTGTAGAAAACGTAGCTAACATCCGGGAAATCCTTAATTCGAGTTAAGATCACATGAAACACTGTATGAATCCTGTACTGTTTACTTAAAAGAGACTAAAGTGTAAATGTGTCTTATACAAGGCAGAATACCATTGAAATAGAGAAAGAAACACATTCGGCAGCTTTGGAAAGCCTTACACGTCACTGAAATGTAGTACTACATTCTGTAACACAGTTGAGAGACAATGTTCCCGAGCTGCCTCTGTATATAACAGTGTGTAGGAAGTTGTTTGATAAAGTGGGCAAAGCTTATACTTGGACCAGAAGGAAGAATAGAGGAAACTACATGAAAACATGGATAATTCAGAGAAAATGACTGTAAACAGATGAGAACTCCTTTAGAACGGCTGAAAGAGATTCTCCAAGTCAGTTCTTAGTGTAGAAAAGGTAGCTAAGATAAGGGAAATCCTTAATTAGAGTTAAGATCACCAGAAAAACTGTATGAATCCTATAATCTTTACTTAAAGGACACTGGAGTTGTAAATGTGTGTTATACAAGGAAAAAAAACATTGAAATAGAGAAAGAAACATGGTCGGCAGCTTTGGAAAGCCTTGCACTTCACTGAAATGTAGTACTACACTCTATAACACAGTTTGGAGAGAAACTTCCCAAGCCGCCTCAGTTCATAACAGTGTGAAGGAAGTTGTTTGAGGAAGTGGGCAAAGCTTATACTTGGACCAGAAGGCAGAATATAGGAAACTACATGAAAACATGGATAATTCAGAGAAAATGACTGTAAACAGATAAGAACTCGTTTAGAACAGCTGAAAGAGATTCTCCAAGTCAGTTCTTAGTGTAGAAAAGGTAGCAAAGATAAGGGAAATCCTTAATTCGTGTTAAGATTACATGAAACACTGCATGAATCCTATATTCTTTACTTAAAGGACTCTAGAGTGGTAAATGTGTGTTATACAAGTCAGAATACCATTGAAATAGAGAAAGAAACACGTTTGGCAGCTTCGGAAAGCCTTACACTTCACTGAAATGTTGTACTACACTCTATAACACAGTTGAGAGACAATGTTCCCAAGCTGCCTCAGTTCATAACAGTGTGTAGGAAGTTGTGTGATAAAGTGGGCAAAGCTTATACTTGGACCAGAAGGCAGAATATAGGAAACTACATGAAAACATGGATAATTCAGAGAAAATGACTGTAAAAAGATGAAAACTCATTTAGAACAGCTGAAAGAGATTCTCCAAGTCAGTTCTTAGTATAGAAAAGGTAGCTAAGATATGGGAAATCCTTAATTCGAGTTAAGATCACATGAAACACTGTATGAATCCTATATTCTTTACGTAAATGACTCTACAGTGCTAAATGTGTGTTATAAAGTCAGAATACCATTGAAATAGAGAAAGAAACACGTTCGGCAGCTTTGGAAATCCTTTCACTTCACTGAAATGTAGTACTACACTCTATAACACAGTTGAGAGACAATGTTCCCAAGCTGCCTCAGTTCATAACAGTGTGTAGGAAGTTGTGTGATAAAGTGGGCAAAGCTTATACTTGGACCAGAAGGCAGAATATAGGAAACTACATGAAAACATGGAAAATTCAGATAAAATGACTGTAAACAGATGAGAACTCATTTAGAACAGCTGAAAGAGATTCTCCAAGTCAGTTGTTAGTATAGAAAAGGTAGCTAAGATATGGGAAATCCTTAATTTGAGTTAAGATCACCAGAAAAACGGTATGAATCCTATAATCTTTACTTAAAGGACACTGGAGTTGTAAATGTGTGTTATACAAGGCAAAAAAACATTGAAATAGAGAAAGAAACACGTTCGGCAGCTTTGGAAAGCCTTGCACTTCACTGAAATGTAGTACTACACTCTATAACACAGTTTAGAGAGAAACTTCCCAAGCCGCCTCAGTTCATAACAGTGTGAAGGAAGTTGTTTGAGGAAGTGGGCAAAGCTTATACTTGGACCAGAAGGCAGAATATAGGAAACTACATGAAAACATGGATAATTCAGAGAAAATGACTGTAAAAAGATGAGAATTCGTTTAGAACAGCTGAAAGAGATTCTCCAAGTCAGTTGTTAGTATAGAAAATGTAGCTAAGATATGGGAAATCCTTAATTTGAGTTAAGATCACATGAAACACTGCATGAATCCTATATTCTTTACTTAAAGGACTCTAGAGTGGTAAATGTGTGTTATACAAGTCAGAATACCATTGAAATAGAGAAAGAAACACGTTTGGCAGCTTCGGAAAGCCTTACACTTCACTGAAATGTTGTACTACACTCTATAACACAGTTGAGAGACAATGTTCCCAAGCTGCCTCAGTTCATAACAGTATATAGGAAGTTGTGTGATAAAGTGGGCAAAGCTTATACTTGGACCAGAAGGCAGAATATAGGAAACTACATGAAAACATGGATAATTCAGAGAAAATGACTGAAAAAAAAGATGAGAACTCGTTTAGAACAGCTGAAAGAGATTCTCCAAGTCAGTTCTTAGTGTAGAAAAGGTAGCTAAGAACCGGGAAATCCTTAATTCGAGTTAAGATCACATGAAACACTGTATGAATCCTGTATTGTTTACTTAAAAGAGACTAGAGTGGTAAATGTGTGTTATACAAGGCAGAATACCATTGAAATAGAGAAAGAAACACATTCGGCAGCTTTGGAAAGCCTTACATGTCACTGAAATGTAGTACTACACTCTGTAACACAGTTGAGAGACAATGTTCCCGAGCTGCCTCTGTATATAACAGTGTGTAGGAAGTTGTTTGATGAAGTGGGCAAAGCTTATACTTGGACCAGAAGGAAGAATATAGGAAACTACATGAAAACATGGATAATTCAGAGAAAATGACTGTAAACAGATGAGAACTCGTTTAGAACAGCTCAAAGAGATTCTCCAAGTAAGTTCTTAGTGTAGAAAAGGTAGCTAACATCCGGGAAATCCTTAATTCGAGTTAAGATCACATGAAACACTGTATGAATCCTGTACTGTTTACTTAAAAGAGACTAAAGTGTAAATGTGTCTTATACAAGGCAGAATACCATTGAAATAGAGAAAGAAACACATTCGGCAGCTTTGGAAAGCCTTACACGTCACTGAAATGTAG
Organism: Pipistrellus hanaki; assembly: GCF_964339955.1. NCBI lineage: Eukaryota > Metazoa > Chordata > Mammalia > Chiroptera > Vespertilionidae > Pipistrellus > Pipistrellus hanaki. Next base: position 623,225 of record NW_028182293.1, read on the forward strand.
TACTACATTCTGTAACACAGTTGAGAGACAATGTTCCCGAGCTGCCTCTGTATATAACAGTGTGTAGGAAGTTGTTTGATAAAGTGGGCAAAGCTTATACTTGGACCAGAAGGAAGAATAGAGGAAACTACATGAAAACATGGATAATTCAGAGAAAATGACTGTAAACAGATGAGAACTCCTTTAGAACGGCTGAAAGAGATTCTCCAAGTCAGTTCTTAGTGTAGAAAAGGTAGCTAAGATAAGGGAAATCCTTAATTAGAGTTAAGATCACCAGAAAAACTGTATGAATCCTATAATCTTTACTTAAAGGACACTGGAGTTGTAAATGTGTGTTATACAAGGAAAAAAAACATTGAAATAGAGAAAGAAACATGGTCGGCAGCTTTGGAAAGCCTTGCACTTCACTGAAATGTAGTACTACACTCTATAACACAGTTTGGAGAGAAACTTCCCAAGCCGCCTCAGTTCATAACAGTGTGAAGGAAGTTGTTTGAGGAAGTGGGCAAAGCTTATACTTGGACCAGAAGGCAGAATATAGGAAACTACATGAAAACATGGATAATTCAGAGAAAATGACTGTAAACAGATGAGAACTCGTTTAGAACAGCTGAAAGAGATTCTCCAAGTCAGTTGTTAGTATAGAAAAGGTAGCTAAGATATGGGAACTCCTTAATTCGAGTTAAGATCACATGAAACACTGTATGAATCTTATATTCTTTACGTAAATGACTCTAGAGTGGTAAATGAGTGTTATACAAGTCAGAATACCATTGAAATAGAGAAAGAAACACGTTCGGCAGCTTTGGAAAGCCTTACACTTCACTGAAATGTTGTACTACACTCTATAACACAGTTGAGAGACAATGTTCACAAGCTGCCTCAGTTCATAACTGTGTGTAGGAAGTTGTTTCATAAAGTGGGCAAAGCTTTTACTTGGACCAGAAGGCAGATTATAGGAAACTACATGAAAACATGGATAATTCAGAGAAAATGACTGTAAACAGATGAGAACTCGTTTAGAACAGCTGAAAGAGATTCTCCAAGTCAGTTGTTAGTATAGAAAAGGTAGCTAAGATATGGGAAATCCTTAATTCGAGTTAAGATCACATGAAACACTGTATGTATCCGATATTCTTTACTTAAAGGACTCTAGAGTGGTAAATGTGTGTTATACAAGTCAGAATACCATTGAAATAGAGAAAGAAACACATTCGGCAGCTTTGGAAAGCCTTACATGTCACTGAAATGTAGTACTACACTCTGTAACACAGTTGAGAGACAATGTTCCCGAGCTGCCTCTGTATATAACAGTGTGTAGGAAGTTGTTTGATGAAGTGGGCAAAGCTTATACTTGGACCAGAAGGCAGAATATAGGAAACTACATGAAAACATGGATAATTCAGAGAAAATGACTGAAAAAAAAGATGAGAACTCGTTTAGAACAGCTCAAAGAGATTCTCCAAGTCAGTTCTTAGTGTAGAAAAGGTAGCTAAGAACCGGGAAATCCTTAATTCGAGTTAAGATCACATGAAACACTGTATGAATCCTGTATTGTTTACTTAAAAGAGACTAGAGTGGTAAATGTGTGTTATACAAGGCAGAATACCATTGAAATAGAGAAAGAAACACATTCGGCAGCTTTGGAAAGCCTTACATGTCACTGAAATGTAGTACTACACTCTGTAACACAGTTGAGAGACAATGTTCCCGAGCTGCCTCTGTATATAACAGTGTGTAGGAAGTTGTTTGATGAAGTGGGCAAAGCTTATACTTGGACCAGAAGGAAGAATATAGGAAACTATATGAAAACATGGATAATTCAGAGAAAATGACTGTAAACAGATGAGAACTCGTTTAGAACAGCTCAAAGAGATTCTCCAAGTCAGTTCTTAGTGTAGAAAAGGTAGCTAACATCCGGGAAATCCTTAATTCGAGTTAAGATCACATGAAACACTGTATGAATCCTGTACTGTTTACTTAAAAGAGACTAAAGTGTAAATGTGTCTTATACAAGGCAGAATACCATTGAAATAGAGAAAGAAACACATTCGGCAGCTTTGGAAAGCCTTACACGTCACTGAAATGTAGTACTACATTCTGTAACACAGTTGAGAGACAATGTTCCCGAGCTGCCTCTGTATATAACAGTGTGTAGGAAGTTGTTTGATAAAGTGGGCAAAGCTTATACTTGGACCAGAAGGAAGAATAGAGGAAACTACATGAAAACATGGATAATTCAGAGAAAATGACTGTAAACAGATGAGAACTCGTTTAGAACATCTGAAAGAGATTCTCCAAGTCAGTTCTTAGTGTAGAAAAGGTAGCTAAGAAAAGGGAAATCCTTAATTCGAGTTAAGATCACCAGAAAAACTGTATGAATCCTATAATCTTTACTTAAAGGACACTGGAGTTGTAAATATGTGTTATACAAGGCAAAAAAACATTGAAATAGAGAAAGAAACACGTTCGGCAGCTTTGGAAAGCCTTGCACTTCACTGAAATGTAGTACTACACTCTATAACACAGTTTAGAGAGAAACTTCCCAAGCTGCCTCAGTTCATAACAGTGTGAAGGAAGTTGTTTGAGGAAGTGGGCAAAGCTTATACTTGGACCAGAAGGCAGAATATAAGAAACTACATGAAAACATGGATAATTCAGAGAAAATGACTGTAAACAGATGAGAACTCGTTTAGAACAGCTGAAAGAGATTCTCCAAGTCAGTTGTTAGTATAGAAAGGGTAGCTAAGATATGGGAAATCCTTAATTCGAGTTAAGATCACATGAAACACTGTATGAATCCTATATTCTTTACGTAAATGACTCTACAGTGGTAAATGTGTGTTATACAAGTCAGAATACAATTGAAAGTGAGAAAGAAACACGTTCGGCAGCTTTGGAAAGCCTTACACTTCACTGAAATGTTGTACTACACTCTATAACACAGTTGAGAGACAATGTTCCCAAGCTGCCTCAGTTCATAACTGTGTGTAGGAAGGTGTTCGATAAAGTGGGCAAAGCTTTTACTTGGACCAGAGGGCAGAATATAGGAAACTACATGAAAACATGGATAATTCAGAGAAAATGACTGTAAACAGATGAGAACTCGTTTAGAACAGCTGAAAGAGATTCTCCAAGTCAGTTCTTAGTGTAGAAAAGGTAGCAAAGATAAGGGAAATCCTTAATTCGTGTTAAGATCACATGAAAAACTGCATGAATCCTATATTCTTTACTTAAAGGACTCTAGAGTGGTAAATGTGTGTTATACAAGTCAGAATACCATTGAAATAGAGAAAGAAACACGTTTGGCAGCTTCGGAAAGCCTTACACTTCACTGAAATGTTGTACTACACTCTATAACACAGTTGAGAGACAATGTTCCCAATCTGCCTCAGTTCATAACAGTGTGTAGGAAGTTGTGTGATAAAGTGGGCAAAGCTTATACTTGGACCAGAAGGCAGAATATAGGAAACTACAGGAAAACATGGAAAATTCAGAGAAAATGACTGTAAACAAATGAGAACTCATTTAGAACAGCTGAAAGAGATTCTCCAAGTCATTTGTTAGTATAAAAAAGGTAGCTAAGATATGGGAAATCCTTAATTCGAGTTAAGATCACATGAAACACTGTATGAATCCTATATTCTTTACGTAATTGACTCTACAGTGGTAAATGTGTGTTATACAAGTCAGAATACCATTGAAATAGAGAAAGAAACACGTTCGGCAGCTTTGGAAAGCCTTACACTTCACTGAAATGTTGTACTACACTCTATAACACAGTTGAGAGACAATGTTCCCAAGCTGCCTCAGTTCATAACAGTGTGTAGGAAGTTGTTTGATAAAGTGGGCAAAGCTTTTCCTTGGACCAGAAGGCAGAATATAGGAAACTACATAAAAACATGGATAATTCAGAGAAAATGACTGTAAACAGATGAGACCTCGTTTAGAACAGCTGAAAGAGATTCTCCAAGTCAGTTGTTAGTATTGAAAATGTAGCTAAGATATTGGAAATCCTTAATTCGAGTTAAGATCACATGAAACACTGTATGAATCCTATATTCTTTACTTAAAGGACTCTAGAGTGGTAAATGTGTGTTATACAAGTCAGAATACCATTGAAATAGAGTAAGAAACACGTTCGGCAGCTTTGGAAAGCCTTACACTTCACTGAAATGTTGTACTACACTCTATAACACAGTGGAGGGACAATGTTCCCAAGCTGCCTCAGTTCATAACAGTGTGTAGGAAGTTGTTTGATAAAGTGGGCAAAGCTTATACTTGGACCAGAAGGCAGAATATAGGAAACTACATGAAAACATGGATAATTCAGAGAAAGTGACTGTAAACAGATGAGAACTCGTTTAGAACAGCTGAAAGAGATTCTCCAAGTCAGTACTTAGTGTAGAAAAGGTAGCTAAGATCCGGGAAATCCTTAATTCGAGTTAAGATCACACGAAACACTGTATGAATCCTGTATTGTTTACTTAAAAGAGACTAGAGTGGTAAATGTGTGTTATACAAGGCAGAATACCATTGAAATAGAGAAAGAAACACATTCGGCAGCTTTGGAAATCCTTACATGTCACTGAAATGTAGTACTACACTCTGTAACACAGTTGAGAGATAATGTTCCCGAGCTGCCTCTGTTTATAACAGTGTGTAGGAAGTTGTTTGATGAAGTGGACAAAGCTTAAACTTGGACCAGAAGGAAGAATATAGGAAACTACATGAAAACATGGATAATTCAGAGAAAATGACTGTAAACAGATGAGAACTAGTTTAGAACAGCTCAAAGAGATTCTCCGAGTCAGTTCTTAGTGTAGAAAAGGTAGCTAACATCCGGGAAATCCTTAATTCGAGTTAAGATCCCATGAAACACTGTATGAATCCTGTACTGTTTACTTAAAAGAGACTAGAGTGGTAAATGTGTGTTATAAAGTCAGAATACCATTGAAATAGAGAAAGAAACACGTTCGGCAGCTTTGGAAAGCCTTTCACTTCACTGAAATGTAGTACTACACTCTATAACACAGTTGAGAGACAATGTTCCCAAGCTGCCTCAGTTCATAACAGTGTGTAGGAAGTTGTGTGATAAAGTGGGCAAAGCTTATACTTGGACCAGAAGGCAGAATATAGGAAACTACATGAAAACATGGAAAATTCAGAGAAAATGACTGTAAACAGATGAGAACTCATTTAGAACAGCTGAAAGAGATTCTCCAAGTCAGTTGTTAGTATAGAAAAGGTAGCTAAGATATGGGAAATCCTTAATTCGAGTTAAGATCACATGAAACACTGTATGAATCCTATATTCTTTACGTAATTGACTCTACAGTGGTAAATGTGTGTTATACAAGTCAGAATACCATTGAAATAGAGAAAGAAACACGTTCGACAGCTTTGGAAAGCCTTACACTTCACTGAAATGTTGTACTACACTCTATAACACAGTTGAGAGACAATGTTCCCGAGCTGCCTCAGTTCATAACAGTGTGTAGGAAGTTGTTTGATAAAGTGGGCAAAGCTTATACTTGGACCAGAAGGCAGAATATAGGAAACTACATGAAAACATGGATAATTCAGAGAAAATGACTGTAAACAGATGAGAACTCGTTTAGAACGGCGGAAAGAGATTCTCCAAGTCAGTTCTTAGTGTAGAAAAGGTAGCTAAGATAAGGGAAATCCTTAATTAGAGTTAAGATCACCAAAAAACTGTATGAATCCTATAATCTTTACTTAAAGGACACTGGAGTTGTAAATGTGTGTTATACAAGGAAAAAAAACATTGAAATAGAGAAAGAAACACGGTCGGCAGCTTTGGAAAGCCTTGCACTTCACTGAAATGTAGTACTACACTCTATAACACAGTTTAGAGAGAAACTTCCCAAGCCGCCTCAGTTCATAACAGTGTGAAGAAAGTTATTTGAGGAAGTGGGCAAAGCTTATACTTGGACCAGAAGGCAGAATATAGGAAACTACATGAAAACATGGATAATTCAGAGAAAATGACTGTAAACAGATGAGAACTCGTTTAGAACAGCTGAAAGAGGTTCTCCAAGTCAGTTCTTAGTGTAGAAAAGGTAGCTAAGAAAAGGGAAATCCTTAATTCGAGTTAAGATCACCAGAAAAACTGTATGAATCCTATAATCTTTACTTAAAGGACACTGGAGTTGTAAATGTGTGTTATACAAGGCAAAAAAACATTGAAATAGAGAAAGAAACACGTTCGGCAGCTTTGGAAAGCCTTGCACTTCACTGAAATGTAGTACTACACTCTATAACACAGTTTAGAGAGAAACTTCCCAAGCTGCCTCAGTTCATAACAGTGTGAAGGAAGTTGTTTGAGGAAGTGGGCAAAGCTTATACTTGGACCAGAAGGCAGAATATAGGAAACTACATGAAAACATGGATAATTCAGAGAAAATGACTGTTAAAAGATGAGAACTCGTTTAGAACAGCTGAAAGAGATTCTCCAAGTCAGTTGTTAGTATAGAAAATGTAGCTAAGATATGGGAAATCCTTAATTCGAGTTAAGATCACATGAAACACTGTATGAATCCTATATTCTTTACTTAAAGGACTCTAGAGTGGTAAATGTGTGTTATACAAGTCAGAATACCATTGAAATAGAGTAAGAAACACGTTCGGCAGCTTTGGAAAGCCTTACACTTCAATGAAATGTTGTACTACACTCTATAACACAGTTGAGGGACAATGTTCCCAAGCTGCCTCAGTTCATAACAGTGTGTAGGAAGTTGTTTGATAAAGTGGGCAAAGCTTATACTTGGACCAGAAGGCAGAATATAGGAAACTACATGAAAACATGGATAATTCAGAGAAAATGACTGTAAACAGATGAGAACTCGTTTAGAACAGCTCAAAGAGATTCTCCAAGTCAGTTCTTAGTGTAGAAAAGGTAGCTAACATCCGGGAAATCCTTAATTCGAGTTAAGATCACATGAAACACTGTATGAATCCTGTACTGTTTACTTAAAACAGACTAGAGTGGTAAATGAGTGTTATAAAGTCAGAATACCATTGAAATAGAGAAAGAAACACGTTCGGCAGCTTTGGAAAGCCTTACACTTCACTGAAATGTAGTACTACACTCTATAACACAGTTGAGAGACAATGTTCCCAAGCTGCCTCAGTTCATAACAGTGTGTAGGAAGTTGTGTGATAAAGTGGGCAAAGCTTATACTTGGACCAGAAGGCAGAATATAGGAAACTACATGAAAACATGGATAATTCAGAGAAAATGACTGTAAACAGATGAGAACTCGTTTAGAACGGCTGAAAGAGATTCTCCAAGTCAGTTCTTAGTGTAGAAAAGGTAGCTAAGATAAGGGAAATCCTTAATTAGAGTTAAGATCACCAGAAAAACTGTATGAATCCTATAATCTTTACTTAAAGGACACTGGAGTTGTAAATGTGTGTTATACAAGGAAAAAAAACATTGAAATATAGAAAGAAACACGGTCGGCAGCTTTGGAAAGCCTTGCACTTCACTGAAATGTAGTACTACACTCTATAACACAGTTTAGAGAGAAACTTCCCAAGCCGCCTCAGTTCATAACAGTGTGAAGGAAGTTGTTTGAGGAAGTGGGCAAAGTTTATACTTGGACCAGAAGGCAGAATATAGGAAACTACATGAAAACATGGATAATTCAGAGAAAATGACTGTAAACAGATGAGAACTCGTTTAGAACAGTTGAAAGAGATTCTCCAAGTCAGTTGTTAGTATAGAAAAGGTAGCTAAGATATGGGAAATCCTTAATTCGAGTTAAGATCACATGTAACACTGTATGAATCTTATATTCTTTACGTAAATGACTCTAGAGTGGTAAATGTGTGTTATACAAGTCAGAATACCATTGAAATAGAGAAAGAAACACGTTCGGCAGCTTTGGAAAGCCTTACACTTCACTGAAATGTTGTACTACACTCTATAACACAGTTGAGAGACAATGTTCCCAAGCTGCCTCAGTTCATAACTGTGTGTAGGAAGTTGTTTGATAAAGTGGGCAAAGCTTTTACTTGGACCAGAAGGAAGAATATAGGAAACTACATGAAAACATGGATAATTCAGAGAAAATGACTGTAAACAGCTGAGAACTCGTTTAGAACAGCTGAAAGAGATTCTCCAAGTCAGTTGTTAGTATAGAAAAGGTAGCTGAGATATGGGAAATCCTTAATTCGAGTTAAGATCACATGAAACACTGTATGAATCCTATATTCTTTACTTAAAGGACTCTAGAGTGGTAAATGTGTGTTATACAAGTCAGAATACCATTGAAATAGAGTAAGAAACACGTTCGGCAGCTTTGGAAAGCCTTACACTTCAATGAAATGTTGTACTACACTCTATAACACAGTTGAGGGACAATGTTCCCAAGCTGCCTCAGTTCATAACAGTGTGTAGGAAGTTGTTTGATAAAGTGGGCAAAGCTTATACTTGGACCAGAAGGCAGAATATAGGAAACTACATGAAAACATGGATAATTCAGAGAAAATGACTGTAAACAGATGAGAACTCGTTGAGAACAGCTGAAAGAGATTCTCCAAGTCAGTTCTTAGTGTAGAAAAGGTAGCTAAGATAAGGGAAATCCTTAATTAGAGTTAAGATCACCAGAAAAACTGTATGAATCCTATGATCTTTACTTAAAGGACACTGGAGTTGTAAATGTGTGTTATACAAGGAAAAAAAACATTGAAATAGAGAAAGAAACACATTCGGCAGCTTTGGAAAGCCTTACATGTCACTGAAATGTAGTACTACACTCTGTAACACAGTTGAGAGACAATGTTCCCGAGCTGCCTCTGTATATAACAGTGTGTAGGAAGTTGTTTGATGAAGTGGGCAAAGCTTATACTTGGACCAGAAGGAAGAATATAGGAAACTACATGAAAACATGGATAATTCAGAGAAAATGACTGTAAACAGATGAGAACTCGTTTAGAACGGCTGAAAGAGATTCTCCAAGTCAGTTCTTAGTGTAGAAAAGGTAGCTAAGATAAGGGAAATCCTTAATTAGAGTTAAGATCACCAGAAAAACTGTATGAATCCTATAATCTTTACTTAAAGGACACTGGAGTTGTAAATGTGTGTTATACAAGGAAAAAAAACATTGAAATATAGAAAGAAACACGGTCGGCAGCTTTGGAAAGCCTTGCACTTCACTGAAATGGAGTACTACACTCTATAACACAGTTTAGAGAGAAACTTCCCAAGCCGCCTCAGTTCATAACAGTGTGAAGGAAGTTGTTTGAGGAAGTGGGCAAAGTTTATACTTGGACCAGAAGGCAGAAAATAGGAAACTACATGAAAACATGGATAATTCAGAGAAAATGACTGTAAACAGAGGAGAACTCGTTTAGAACAGCTGAAAGAGATTCTCCAAGTCAGTTGTTAGTATAGAAAAGGTAGCTAAGATATGGGAAATCCTTAATTCGAGTTAAGATCACATGTAACACTGTATGAATCTTATATTCTTTACGTAAATGACTCTAGAGTGGTAAATGTGTGTTATACAAGTCAGAATACCATTGAAATAGAGAAAGAAACACGTTCGGCAGCTTTGGAAAGCCTTACACTTCACTGAAATGTTGTACTACACTCTATAACACAGTTGAGAGACAATGTTCCCAAGCTGCCTCAGTTCATAACTGTGTGTAGGAAGTTGTTTGATAAAGTGGGCAAAGCTTTTACTTGGACCAGAAGGAAGAATATAGGAAACTACATGAAAACATGGATAATTCAGAGAAAATGACTGTAAACAGCTGAGAACTCGTTTAGAACAGCTGAAAGAGATTCTCCAAGTCAGTTGTTAGTATAGAAAAGGTAGCTGAGATATGGGAAATCCTTAATTCGAGTTAAGATCACATGAAACACTGTATGAATCCTATATTCTTTACTTAAAGGACTCTAGAGTGGTAAATGTGTGTTATACAAGTCAGAATACCATTGAAATAGAGAAAGAAACACGTTCGGCAGCTTTGGAAAACCTTACACTTCACTGAAATGTTGTACTACACTCTATAACACAGTTGAGAGACAATGTTCCCAAGCTGCCTCAGTTCATAACAGTGTGTAGGAAGTTGTGTGATAAAGTGGGCAAAGCTTATACTTGGACCAGAAGGCAGAATATAGGAAACTACATGAAAACATGGAAAATTCAGAGAAAATGACTGTAAACAGCTGAGAACTCGTTTAGAACAGCTGAAAGAGATTCTCCAAGTCAGTTGTTAGTATAGAAAAGGTAGCTAAGATATGGGAAATCCTTAATTCGAGTTAAGATCACATGAAACACTGAATGAATCCTATATTCTTTACTTAAAGGACTCTAGAGTGGTAAATGTGTGTTGTACAAGTCAGAATACCATTGAAATAGAGAAAGAAACACGTTCGGCAGCTTTGGAAAGGCTTACACTTCACTGAAATGTAGTACTACACTCTATAACACAGTTGAGAGACAATGTTCCCAAACTGCCTCAGTTCATAACAGTGTGTAGGAAGTTGTGTGATAAAGTGGGCAAAGCTTATACTTGGACCAGAAGGCAGAATATAGGAAACTACATGAAAACATGGAAAATTCAGAGAAAATGACTGTAAACAGATGAGAAATTATTTAGAACCGCTGAAAGAGATTCTCCGAGTCAGTTGTTAGTATAGAAAAGGTAGCCAAGATATGGGAAATCCTTAATTCGAGTTAAGATCACATGAAACACTGTATGAATCCTATATTCTTTACGTAAATGACTCTACAGTGGTAAATGTGTGTTATAAAGTCAGAATACCATTGAAATAGAGAAAGAACCACGTTCGGCAGCTTTGGAAAGCCTTACACTTCACTGAAATGTAGTACTACACTCTATAACACAGTTGAGAGACAATGTTCCCAAGCTGCCTCAGTTCATAACAGTGTGTAGGAAGTTGTGTGATAAAGTGGGCAAAGCTTATACTTGGACCAGAAGGCAGAATATAGGAAACTACATGAAAACATGGATAATTCAGCGAAAATGACTGTAAACAGATGAGAACTCGTTTAGAACGGCTGAAAGAGATTCTCCAAGTCAGTTCTTAGTGTAGAAAAGGTAGCTAAGATAAGGGAAATCCTTAATTAGAGTTAAGATCACCAGAAAAACTGTATGAATCCTATATTCTTTACGTAAATGACTCTACAGTGGTAAATGTGTGTTATAAAGTCAGAATACCATTGAAATAGAGAAAGAAACACGTTCGGCAGCTTTGGAAAGCCTTACACTTCACTGAAATGTAGTACTACACTCTATAACACAGTTGAGAGAGAAACTTCCCAAGCCGCCTCAGTTCATAACAGTGTGAAGGAAGTTGTTTGAGGAAGTGGGCAAAGTTTATACTTGGACCAGAAGGCAGAATATAGGAAACTACATGAAAACATGGATAATTCAGAGAAAATGACTGTAAACAGATGAGAACTCGTTTAGAACAGCTGAAAGAGATTCTCCAAGTCAGTTGTTAGTATAAAAAAGGTAGCTAAGATATGGGAAATCCTTAATTCGAGTTAAGATCACATGTAACACTGTATGAATCTTATATTCTTTACGTAAATGACTCTAGAGTGGTAAATGTGTGTTATACAAGTCAGAATACCATTGAAATAGAGAAAGAAACTCGTTCGGCAGCTTTGGAAAGCCTTACACTTCACTGAAATGTTGTACTACACTCTATAACACAGTTGAGAGACAATGTTCCCAAGCTGCCTCAGTTCATAACTGTGTGTAGGAAGTTGTTTGATAAAGTGGGCAAAGCTTTTACTTGGACCAGAAGGCAGAATATAGGAAACTACATGAAAACATGGATAATTCAGAGAAAATGACTGTAAACAGCTGAGAACTCGTTTAGAACAGCTGAAAGAGATTCTCCAAGTCAGTTGTTAGTATAGAAAAGGTAGCTAAGATATGGGAAATCCTTAATTCGAGTTAAGATCACATGAAACACTGTATGAATCCTATATTCTTTACTTAAAGGACTCTAGAGTGGTAAATGTGTGTTATACAAGTCAGAATACCATTGAAATAGAGAAAGAAACATGTTCGGCAGCTTTGGAAAGCCTTACACTTCACTGAAATGTTGTACTACACTCTATAGCACAGTTGAGAGACAATGTTCCCAAGCTGCCTCAGTTCATAACAGTGTGTAGGAAGTTGTTTGATAAAGTGGGCAAAGCTTTTCCTTGGACCAGAAGGCAGAATATAGGAAACTACATGAAAACATGGATAATTCAGAGAAAATGACTGTAAACAGCTGAGAACTCATTTAGAACAGCTGAAAGAGATTCTCCAAGTCAGTTCTTAGTGTAGAAAAGGTAGCTAAGATCCGGGAAATCCTTAATTCGAGTTAAGATCACATGAAACACTGTATGAATCCTGTATTGTTTACTTAAAAGAGACTAGAGTGGTAAATGTGTGTTATACAAGGCAGAATACAATTGAAATAGAGAAAGAAACACATTCGGCAGCTTTGGAAAGCCTTACATGTCACTGAAATGTAGTACTACACTCTGTAACACAGTTGAGAGACAATGTTCCCGAGCTGCCTCTGTATATAACAGTGTGTAGGAAGTTGTTTGATGAAGTGGGCAAAGCTTATACTTGGACCAGAAGGAAGAATATAGGAAACTACATGAAAACATGGATAATTCAGAGAAAATGACTGTAAACAGATGAGAACTCGTTTAGAACAGCTCAAAGAGATTCTCCAAGTCAGTTCTTAGTGTAGAAAAGGTAGCTAACATCCGGGAAATCCTTAATTCGAGTTAAGATCACATGAAACACTGTATGAATCCTGTACTGTTTACTTAAAACAGACTAGAGTGGTAAATGTGTGTTATAAAGTCAGAATACCATTGAAATAGTGAAAGAAACACGTTCGGCAGCTTTGGAAAGCCTTACACTTCACTGAAATGTAGTACTACACTCTATAACACAGTTGAGAGACAATGTTCCCAAGCTGCCTCAGTTCATAACAGTGTGTAGGAAGTTGTGTGATAAAGTGGGCAAAGCTTATACTTGGACCAGAAGGCAGAATATAGGAAACTACATGAAAACATGGAAAATTCAGAGAAAATGACTGTAAACCGATGAGAAATTATTTAGAACAGCTGAAATAGATTCTCCGAGTCAGTTGTTAGTATAGAAAAGGTAGCTAAGATATGAGAAATCCTTAATTCGAGTTAAGATCACATGAAACACTGTATGAATCCTATATTCTTTACGTAAATGACTCTACACTGGTAAATGTGTGTTATAAAGTCAGAATACCATTGAAATAGAGAAAGAAACACGTTCGGCAGCTTTGGAAAGCCTTACACTTCACTGAAATGTAGTACTACACTCTATAACACAGTTGAGAGACAATGTTCCCAAGCTGCCTCAGTTCATAACAGTGTGTAGGAAGTTGTGGGATAAAGTGGGCAAAGCTTATACTTGGACCAGAAGGCAGAATATAGGAAACTACATGAAAACATGGATAATTCAGCGAAAATGACTGTAAACAGATGAGAACTCGTTTAGAACGGCTGAAAGAGATTCTCCAAGTCAGTTCTTAGTGTAGAAAAGGTAGCTAAGATAAGGGAAATCCTTAATTAGAGTTAAGATCACCAGAAAAACTGTATGAATCCTATATTCTTTACGTAAATGATTCTACAGTGGTAAATGTGTGTTATAAAGTCAGAATACCATTGAAATAGAGAAAGAAACACGTTCGGCAGCTTTGGAAAGCCTTACAATTCACTGAAATGTAGTACTACACTCTATAACACAGTTGAGAGACAATGTTTCCAAGCTGCCTCAGTTCATAACAGTGTGTAGGAAGTTGTGTGATAAAGTAGGCAAAGCTTATACTTGGCCCAGAAGGCAGAATATAGGAAACTACATGAAAACATGGATAATTCAGCGAAAATGACTGTAAACAGATGAGAACTCGTTTAGAACGGCTGAAAGAGATTCTCCAAGTCAGTTCTTAGTGTAGAAAAGGTAGCTAAGATAAGGGAAATCCTTAATTAGAGTTAAGATCACCAGAAAAACTGTATGAATCCTATATTCTTTACGTAAATGACTCTACAGTGGTAAATGTGTGTTATAAAGTCAGAATACCATTGAAATAGAGAAAGAAACACGTTCGGCAGCTTTGGAAAGCCTTACACTTCACTGAAATGTAGTACTACACTCTATAACACAGTTGAGAGAGAAACTTCCCAAGCCGCCTCAGTTCATAACAGTGTGAAGGAAGTTGTTTGAGGAAGTGGGCAAAGTTTATACTTGGACCAGAAGGCAGAATATAGGAAACTACATGAAAACATGGATAATTCAGAGAAAATGACTGTAAACAGATGAGAACTCGTTTAGAACAGCTGAAAGAGATTCTCCAAGTCAGTTGTTAGTATAAAAAAGGTAGCTAAGATATGGGAAATCCTTAATTCGAGTTAAGATCACATGTAACACTGTATGAATCTTATATTCTTTACGTAAATGACTCTAGAGTGGTAAATGTGTGTTATACAAGTCAGAATACCATTGAAATAGAGAAAGAAACACATTCGGCAGCTTTGGAAAGCCTTACACTTCACTGAAATGTTGTACTACACTCTATAACACAGTTGAGAGACAATGTTCCCAAGCTGCCTCAGTTCATGACAGTGTGTAGGAAGTTGTTTGATAAAGTGGGCAAAGCTTTTACTTGGACCAGAAGGCAGAATAAAGGAAACTACATGAAAACATGGATAATTCAGAGAAAATGACTGTAAACAGCTGAGAACTCGTTTAGAACAGCTGAAAGAGATTCTCCAAGTCAGTTGTTAGTATAGAAAAGGTAGCTAAGATATGGGAAATCCTTAATTCGAGTTAAGATCACATGAAACACTGTATGAATCCTGTACTGTTTACTTAAAACAGACTAGAGTGGTAAATGTGTGTTATAAAGTCAGAATACCATTGAAATAGAGAAAGAAACACGTTCGGCAGCTTTGGAAAGCCTTACACTTCACTGAAATGTAGTACTACACTCTATAACACAGTTGAGAGACAATGTTCCCAAACTGCCTCAGTTCATAACAGTGTGTAGGAAGTTGTGTGATAAAGTGGGCAAAGCTTATACTTGGACCAGAAGGCAGAATATAGGAAACTACATGAAAACATGGAAAATTCAGAGAAAATGACTGTAAACAGATGAGAAATTATTTAGAACAGCTGAAAGAGATTCTCCGAGTCAGTTGTTAGTATAGAAAAGGTAGCTAAGATATGGGAAATCCTTAATTCGAGTTAAGATCACATGAAACACTGTATGAATCCTATATTCTTTACGTAAATGACTCTACAGTGGTAAAGGTGTGTTATAAAGTCAGAATACCATTGAAATAGAGAAAGAAACACGTTCGGCAGCTTTGGAAAGCCTTACACTTCACTGAAATGTAGTACTACACTCTATAACACAGTTGAGAGACAATGTTCCCAAGCTGCCTCAGTTCATAACAGTGTGTAGGAAGTTGTGTGATAAAGTGGGCAAAGCTTATACTTGGAACAGAAGGCAGAATATAGGAAACTACATGAAAACATGGATAATTCAGAGAAAATGACTGTAAACAGATGAGAACTCGTTTAGAACGGCTGAAAGAGATTCTCCAAGTCAGTTCTTAGTGTAGAAAAGGTAGCTAAGATAAGGGAAATCCTTAATTAGAGTTAAGATCACCAGAAAAACTGTATGAATCCTATAATCTTTACTTAAAGGACACTGGAGTTGTAAATGTGTGTTATACAAGGGAAAAAAACATTGAAATATAGAAAGAAACATGGTCGGCAGCTTTGGAAAGCCTTGCACTTCACTGAAATGTAGTACTACACTCTATAACACAGTTTAGAGAGAAACTTCCCAAGCCGCCTCAGTTCATAACAGTGTGAAGGAAGTTGTTTGAGAAAGTGGGCAAAGTTTATACTTGGACCAGAAGGCAGAATATAGGAAACTACATGAAAACATGGATAATTCAGAGAAAATGACTGTAAACAGATGAGAACTCGTTTAGAACAGCTGAAAGAGATTCTCCAAGTCAGTTCTTAGTGTAGAAAAGGTAGCAAAGATAAGGGAAATCCTTAATTCGTGTTAAGATCACATGAAACACTGCATGAATCCTATATTGTTTACTTAAAGGACTCTAGAGTGGTAAATGTGTGTTATACAAGTCAGAATACCATTGAAATAGAGAAAGAAACACGTTTGGCAGCTTCGGAAAGCCTTACACTTCACTGAAATGTTGTACTACACTCTATAATACAGTTGAGAGACAATGTTCCCAAGCTGCCTCAGTTCATAACAGTGTGTAGGAAGTTGTGTGATAAAGTGGGCAAAGCTTATACTTGGACCAGAAGGCAGAATATAGGAAACTACATGAAAACATGGATAATTCAGAGAAAATGACTGTAAACAGATGAGAACTCGTTTAGAACAGCTGAAAGAGATTCTCCAAGTCAGTTCTTAGTGTAGAAAAGGTAGCTAAGATCCGGGGAAATCCTTAATTCGAGTTAAGATCACATGAAACACTGTATGAATCCTGTATTGTTTACTTAAAAGAGACTAGAGTGGTAAATGTGTGTTATACAAGGCAGAATACAATTGAAATAGAGAAAGAAACACATTCGGCAGCTTTGGAAAGCCTTACATGTCACTAAAATGTAGTACTACACTCTGTTACACAGTTGAGAGACAATGTTCCCGAGCTGCCTCTGTATATAACAGTGTGTAGGAAGTTGTTTGATGAAGTGGGCAAAGCTTATACTTGGACCAGAAGGAAGAATATAGGAAACTACATGAAAACATGGATAATTCAGAGAAAATGACTGTAAACAGATGAGAACTCGTTTAGAACAGCTCAAAGAGATTCTCCAAGTCAGTTCTTAGTGTAGAAAAGGTAGCTAACATCCGGGAAATCCTTAATTCGAGTTAAGATCACATGAAACACTGTATGAATCCTGTACTGTTTACTTAAAACAGACTAGAGTGGTAAATGTGTGTTATAAAGTCAGAATACCATTGAAATAGAGAAAGAAACACGTTCGGCAGCTTTGGAAAGCCTTACACTTCACTGAAATGTAGTACTACACTCTATAACACAGTTGAGAGACAATGTTCCCGAGCTGCCTCAGTTCATAACAGTGTGTAGGAAGTTGTGTGATAAAGTGGGCAAAGCTTATACTTGGACCAGAAGGCAGAATATAGGAAACTACATGAAAACATGGAAAATTCAGAGAAAATGACTGTAAACAGATGAGAAATTATTTAGAACAGCTGAAAGAGATTCTCCGAGTCAGTTGTTAGTATAGAAAAGGTAGCAAAGATAAGGGAAATCCTTAATTCGTGTTAAGATCACATGAAACACTGTATGAATCCTATATTCTTTACGTAAATGACTCTACAGTGGTAAATGTGTGTTATAAAGTCAGAATACCATTGAAATAGAGAAAGAAACACGTTCGGCAGCTTTGGAAAGCCTTACACTTCACTGAAATGTAGTACTACACTCTATAACACAGTTGAGAGACAATGTTCCCAAGCTGCCTCAGTTCATAACAGTGTGTAGGAAGTTGTGTGATAAAGTGGGCAAAGCTTATACTTGGACCAGAAGGCAGAATATAGGAAACTACATGAAAACATGGATAATTCAGAGAAAATGACTGTAAACAGATGAGAACTCGTTTAGAACGGCTGAAAGAGATTCTCCAAGTCAGTTCTTAGTGTAGAAAAGGTAGCTAAGATAAGGGAAATCCTTAATTAGAGTTAAGATCACCAGAAAAACTGTATGAATCCTATAATCTTTACTTAAAGGACACTGGAGTTGTAAATGTGTGTTATACAAGGAAAAAAAACATTGAAATATAGAAAGAAACACGGTCGGCAGCTTTGGAAAGCCTTGCACTTCACTGAAATGTAGTACTACACTCTATAACACAGTTAAGAGAGAAACTTCCCAAGCCGCCTCAGTTCATAACAGTGTGAAGGAAGTTGTTTGAGGAAGTGGGCAAAGTTTATACTTGGACCAGAAGGCAGAATATAGGAAACTACATGAAAACATGGATAATTCAGAGAAAATGACTGTAAACAGATGAGAACTCGTTTAGAACAGCTGAAAGAGATTCTCCAAGTCAGTTGTTAGTATAGAAAAGGTAGCTAAGATATGGGAAATCCTTAATTCGAGTTAAGATCACATGAAACACTGTATGAATCCTATATTCTTTACTTAAAGGACTCTAGAGTGGTAAATGTGTGTTATACAAGTCAGAATACCATTGAAATAGAGAAAGAAACACGTTTGGCAGCTTCGGAAAGCCTTACACTTCACTGAAATGTTGTACTACACTCTATAATACAGTTGAGAGACAATGTTCCCAAGCTGCCTCAGTTCATAACAGTGTGTAGGAAGTTGTGTGATAAAGTGGGCAAAGCTTATACTTGGACCAGAAGGCAGAATATAGGAAACTACATGAAAACATGGATAATTCAGAGAAAATGACTGTAAACAGATGAGAACTCGTTTAGAACAGCTGAAAGAGATTCTCCAAGTCAGTTCTTAGTGTAGAAAAGGTAGCTAAGATCCGGGGAAATCCTTAATTCGAGTTAAGATCACATGTAACACTGTATGAATCTTATATTCTTTACGTAAATGACTCTAGAGTGGTAAATGTGTGTTATACAAGTCAGAATACCATTGAAATAGAGAAATAAACACGTTCGGCAGCTTTGGAAAGCCTTACACTTCACTGAAATGTTGTACTACACTCTATAACACAGTTGAGAGACAATGTTCCCAAGCTGCCTCAGTTCATAACTGTGTGTAGGAAGTTGTTTGATAAAGTGGGCAAAGCTTTTACTTGCACCAGAAGGCAGAATATAGGAAACTACATGAAAACATGGATAATTCAGAGAAAATGACTGTAAACAGCTGAGAACTCGTTTAGAACAGCTGAAAGAGATTCTCCAAGTCAGTTGTTAGTATAGAAAAGGTAGCTAAGATATGGGAAATCCTTAATTCGAGTTAAGATCACATGAAACACTGTATGAATCCTATATTCTTTACTTAAAGGACTCTAGAGTGGTAAATGTGTGTTATACAAGTCAGAATACCATTGAAATAGAGAAAGAAACACGTTTGGCAGCTTCGGAAAGCCTTACACTTCACTGAAATGTTGTACTACACTCTATAATACAGTTGAGAGACAATGTTCCCAAGCTGCCTCAGTTCATAACAGTGTGTAGGAAGTTGTGTGATAAAGTGGGCAAAGCTTATACTTGGACCAGAAGGCAGAATATAGGAAACTACATGAAAACATGGATAATTCAGAGAAAATGACTGTAAACAGATGAGAACTCGTTTAGAACAGCTGAAAGAGATTCTCCAAGTCAGTTCTTAGTGTAGAAAAGGTAGCTAAGATCCGGGGAAATCCTTAATTCGAGTTAAGATCACATGAAACACTGTATGAATCCTGTATTGTTTACTTTAAAGAGACTAGAGTGGTAAATGTGTGTTATACAAGGCAGAATACAATTGAAATAGAGAAAGAAACACATTCGGCAGCTTTGGAAAGCCTTACATGTCACTAAAATTTAGTACTACACTCTGTAACACAGTTGAGAGACAATGTTCCCGAGCTGCCTCTGTATATAACAGTGTGTAGGAAGTTGTTTGATGAAGTGGGCAAAGCTTATACTTGGACCAGAAGGAAGAATATAGGAAACTACATGAAAACATGGATAATTCAGAGAAAATGACTGTAAACAGATGAGAACTCGTTTAGAACAGCTCAAAGAGATTCTCCAAGTCAGTTCTTAGTGTAGAAAAGGTAGCTAACATCCGGGAAATCCTTAATTCGAGTTAAGATCACATGAAACACTGTATGAATCCTGTACTGTTTACTTAAAACAGACTAGAGTGGTAAATGTGTGTTATAAAGTCAGAATACCATTGAAATAGAGAAAGAAACACGTTCGGCAGCTTTGGAAAGCCTTACACTTCACTGAAATGTAGTACTACACTCTATAACACAGTTGAGAGACAATGTTCCCGAGCTGCCTCAGTTCATAACAGTGTGTAGGAAGTTGTGTGATAAAGTGGGCAAAGCTTATACTTGGACCAGAAGGCAGAATATAGGAAACTACATGAAAACATGGAAAATTCAGAGAAAATGACTGTAAACAGATGAGAAATTATTTAGAACAGCTGAAAGAGATTCTCCGAGTCAGTTGTTAGTATAGAAAAGGTAGCAAAGATAAGGGAAATCCTTAATTCGTGTTAAGATCACATGAAACACTGTATGAATCCTATATTCTTTACGTAAATGACTCTACAGTGGTAAATGTGTGTTATAAAGTCAGAATACCATTGAAATAGAGAAAGAAACACGTTCGGCAGCTTTGGAAAGCCTTACACTTCACTGAAATGTAGTACTACACTCTATAACACAGTTGAGAGACAATGTTCCCAAGCTGCCTCAGTTCATAACAGTGTGTAGGAAGTTGTGTGATAAAGTGGGCAAAGCTTATACTTGGACCAGAAGGCAGAATATAGGAAACTACATGAAAACATGGATAATTCAGAGAAAATGACTGTAAACAGATGAGAACTCGTTTAGAACGGCTGAAAGAGATTCTCCAAGTCAGTTCTTAGTGTAGAAAAGGTAGCTAAGATAAGGGAAATCCTTAATTAGAGTTAAGATCACCAGAAAAATTGTATGAATCCTATAATCTTTACTTAAAGGACACTGGAGTTGTAAATGTGTGTTATACAAGGAAAAAAAACATTGAAATATAGAAAGAAACACGGTCGGCAGCTTTGGAAAGCCTTGCACTTCACTGAAATGTAGTACTACACTCTATAACACAGTTAAGAGAGAAACTTCCCAAGCCGCCTCAGTTCATAACAGTGTGAAGGAAGTTGTTTGAGGAAGTGGGCAAAGTTTATACTTGGACCAGAAGGCAGAATATAGGAAACTACATGAAAACATGGATAATTCAGAGAAAATGACTGTAAACAGATGAGAACTCGTTTAGAACAGCTGAAAGAGATTCTCCAAGTCAGTTGTTAGTATAGAAAAGGTAGCTAAGATATGGGAAATCCTTAATTCGAGTTAAGATCACATGTAACACTGTATGAATCTTATATTCTTTACGTAAATGACTCTAGAGTGGTAAATGTGTGTTATACAAGTCAGAATACCATTGAAATAGAGAAATAAACACGTTCGGCAGCTTTGGAAAGCCTTACACTTCACTGAAATGTTGTACTACACTCTATAACACAGTTGAGAGACAATGTTCCCAAGCTGCCTCAGTTCATAACTGTGTGTAGGAAGTTGTTTGATAAAGTGGGCAAAGCTTTTACTTGGACCAGAAGGCAGAATATAGGAAACTACATGAAAACATGGATAATTCAGAGAAAATGACTGTAAACAGATGAGAACTCGTTTAGAACAGCTCAAAGAGATTCTCCAAGTCAGTTCTTAGTGTAGAAAAGGTAGCTAACATCCGGGAAATCCTTAATTCGAGTTAAGATCACATGAAACACTGTATGAATCCTGTACTGTTTACTTAAAACAGACTAGAGTGGTAAATGTGTGTTATAAAGTCAGAATACCATTGAAATAGAGAAAGAAACACGTTCGGCAGCTTTGGAAAGCCTTACACTTCACTGAAATGTAGTACTACACTCTATAACACAGTTGAGAGACAATGTTCCCGAGCTGCCTCAGTTCATAACAGTGTGTAGGAAGTTGTGTGATAAAGTGGGCAAAGCTTATACTTGGACCAGAAGGCAGAATATAGGAAACTACATGAAAACATGGATAATTCAGAGAAAATGACTGTAAACAGATGAGAACTCGTTTAGAACAGCTGAAAGAGATTCTCCAAGTCAGTTCTTAGTGTAGAAAAGGTAGCTAAGATAAGGGAAATCCTTAATTCGAGTTAAGATCACATGAAACACTGTATGAATCCTATATTCTTTCCCTAAAGGTCTCTACAGTGGTAAATGTGTGTTATACAAGTCAGAATACCATTGAAATAGAGAAAGAAACACGTTCGGCAGCTTTGGAAAGCCTTACACTTCACTGAAATGTAGTACTACACTCTATAACACAGATGAGAGACAATGTTCCCAAGCTGCCTCAGTTCATAACAGTGTGCAGGAAGTTGTTTGATAAAGTGGGCAAAGCTTATAATTGAACCAGAAGGCAGAATATAGGAAACTACATGAAAACATGGATAATTCAGAGAAAATGACTGTAAACAGATGAGAACTCGCTTAGAACAGCTGAAAGAGATTCTCCAATTCAGTTCTTAGTGTAGAAAAGGTAGCTAAGATACGGGAAATCCTTAATTCGAGTTAAGATCACATGAAACACTGTATGAATCCTATATTCTTTACTTAAAGGACTCTAGAGTGGTAAATGTGTGTTATACAAGTCAGAATACCATTGAAATAGAGAAAGAAACATGTTCGGCAGCTTTGGAAAGCCTTACACTTCACTGAAATGTAGTACTACACTCTATAACACAGTTGAGAGACAATGTTCCCAAGCTGCCTCAGTTCATAACAGTGTGTAGGAAGTTGTTTGATAAAGTGGGCAATGCTTATACTAGGACCAGAAGGCAGAATATAGGAAACTACATGAAAACATGGATAATTCAGAGAAAATGACTGTGAACAGATGAGAACTGGTTTAGAACAGCTGAAAGAGATTCTCCAAGTCAGTTCTTAGTGTAGAAAAGGTAGCTAAGATAAGGGAAATCCTTAATTCGAGTTAAGATCACATGAAACACTGTATGAATCCTATATTCTTTCCCTAAAGGACTCTAGAGTGGTAAATGTGTGTTATACAAGTCAGAATACCATTGAAATAGAGAAAGAAACACGTTCCGCAGCTTTGGAAAGCCTTACACTTCACTGAAATGTAGTACTACACTCTATAACACAGTTGAGAGACAATGTTCCCAAGCTGCCTCAGTTCATAACAGTGTGCAGGAAGTTGTTTGATAAAGTGGGCAAAGCTTATACTTGGACCAGAAGGCAGAATATAGGAAACTACATGAAAACATGGATAATTCAGAGAAAATGACTGTAAACAGATGAGAACTCGTTTAGAACAGCTGAAAGAGATTCTCCAAGTCAGTTCTTAGTGTAGAAAAGGTAGCTAAGATAAGGGAAATCCTTAATTCGAGTTAAGATCACATGAAACACTGTATGAATCCTATATTCTTTACTTAAAGGACTCCAGAGTGGTATAGGTGTGTTATACAAGTCAGAATACCATTGAAATAGAGAAAGAAACACGTTCGGCAGCTTTGGAAAACCTTACACTTCACTGAAATGTAGTACTACACTCTATAACACAGTTGAGAGACAATGTTCCCAAGCTGCCTCAGTTCATGACAGTGTGTAGGAAGTTGTTTGATAAAGTGGTCAAAGCTTATACTTGGACCAGAACGCAGAATATAGGAAACTACATGAAAACATGGATAATTCAGAGAAAATGACTGTAAACAGATGAGAACTTGTTTAGAACAGCTCAAAGAGATTCTCCAAGTCAGTTCTTAGTGTAGAAAAGGTAGCTAAGATCCGGGACATCCTTAATTCGAGTTAAGATCACATGAAACCGTGTTTGAATCCTATATTCTTTACTTAAAGGAGACTAGAGTGGTAAAAGTGTGTTATACAAGGCAGGATACCATTGAAATAGTGAAAGAAACACGTTCGGCAGCTTTGGAAAGCCTTACACTTCACTGAAATGTAGTACTACACTCTATAACACAGTTGAGAGACAATGTTCCCAAGCTGCCTCAGCTCATAACAGTGTGTAGGAAGTTGTTTGATAAAGTGGGCAAAGCTTATAATTGAACCAGAAGGCAGAATATAGGAAACTACATGAAAACATGGATAATTCAGAGAAAATGACTGTAAACAGATGAAAACTCATTTAGAACAGCTGAAAGAGATTCTCCAAGTCAGTTCTTAGTGTAGAAAAGGTAGCTAAGATAAGGGAAATCCTTAATTCGAGTTAAGATCACATGAAACACTGTATGAATCCTATATTCTTTACTTAAAGGACTCTAGAGTGGTAAATGTGTGTTATACAAGTCAGAATAGCATTGAAATAGAGAAAGAAACACGTTCGGCAGCTTTGGAAAGCCTTACACTTCACTGAAATGTAGTACTACACTCTATAACACAGTTGAGAGACAATGTTCCCAAGCTGCCTCAGTTCATAACAGTGTGTAGGAAGTTGTTTGATAAAGTGGGCAATGCTTATACTTGGACCAGAAGGCAGAATATAGGAAACTACATGAAAACATGGATAATTCAGAGAAAATGACTGTAAACAGATGAGAACTGGTTTAGAACAGCTGAAAGAGATTCTCCAAGTCAGTTCTTAGTGTAGAAAAGGTAGCTAAGATCCGGGACATCCTTAATTCGAGTTAAGATCACATGAAACCCTGTTTGAATCCTATATTCTTTACTTAAAGGAGACTAGAGTGGTAAAAGTGTGTTATACAAGGCAGGATACCATTGAAATAGTGAAAGAAACACGTTCGGCAGCTTTGGAAAGCCTTACACTTCACTGAAATGTAGTACTACACTCTATAACACAGTTGAGAGACAATGTTCCCAAGCTGCCTCAGTTCATAACAGTGTGTAGGAAGTTGTTTGATAAAGTGGGCAAAGCTTATACTTGGACCAGAAGGCAGAATATAGGAAACTACATGAAAACATGGATAATTCAGAGAAAATGACTGTAAACAGATGAGAACTCGTTTAGAACAGCTGAAAGAGATTCTCCAAGTAAGTTCTTAGTGTAGAAAAGGTAGCTAAGATCCGGGACATCCTTAATTCGAGTTAAGATCACATGAAACCGTGTTTGAATCCTATATTCTTTACTTAAAGGAGACTAGAGTGGTAAAAGTGTGTTATACAAGGCAGGATACCATTGAAATAGTGA
Organism: Pipistrellus hanaki; assembly: GCF_964339955.1. Taxonomy (NCBI): domain Eukaryota; kingdom Metazoa; phylum Chordata; class Mammalia; order Chiroptera; family Vespertilionidae; genus Pipistrellus; species Pipistrellus hanaki. The sequence continues at coordinate 648,242 of NW_028182293.1, forward strand.
AAGAAACACGTTCGGCAGCTTTGGAAAGCCTTACACTTCACTGAAATGTAGTACTACACTCTATAACACAGTTGAGAGACAATGTTCCCAAGCTGCCTCAGCTCATAACAGTGTGTAGGAAGTTGTTTGATAAAGTGGGCAAAGCTTATAATTGAACCAGAAGGCAGAATATAGGAAACTACATGAAAACATGGATAATTCAGAGAAAATGACTGTAAACAGATGAAAACTCATTTAGAACAGCTGAAAGAGATTCTCCAAGTCAGTTCTTAGTGTAGAAAAGGTAGCTAAGATAAGGGAAATCCTTAATTCGAGTTAAGATCACATGAAACACTGTATGAATCCTATATTCTTTACTTAAAGGACTCTAGAGTGGTAAATGTGTGTTATACAAGTCAGAATAGCATTGAAATAGAGAAAGAAACACGTTCGGCAGCTTTGGAAAGCCTTACACTTCACTGAAATGTAGTACTACACTCTATAACACAGTTGAGAGACAATGTTCCCAAGCTGCCTCAGTTCATAACAGTGTGTAGGAAGTTGTTTGATAAAGTGGGCAATGCTTATACTTGGACCAGAAGGCAGAATATAGGAAACTACATGAAAACATGGATAATTCAGAGAAAATGACTGTAAACAGATGAGAACTGGTTTAGAACAGCTGAAAGAGATTCTCCAAGTCAGTTCTTAGTGTAGAAAAGGTAGCTAAGATCCGGGACATCCTTAATTCGAGTTAAGATCACATGAAACCCTGTTTGAATCCTATATTCTTTACTTAAAGGAGACTAGAGTGGTAAAAGTGTGTTATACAAGGCAGGATACCATTGAAATAGTGAAAGAAACACGTTCGGCAGCTTTGGAAAGCCTTACACTTCACTGAAATGTAGTACTACACTCTATAACACAGTTGAGAGACAATGTTCCCAAGCTGCCTCAGTTCATAACAGTGTGTAGGAAGTTGTTTGATAAAGTGGGCAAAGCTTATACTTGGACCAGAAGGCAGAATATAGGAAACTACATGAAAACATGGATAATTCAGAGAAAATGACTGTAAACAGATGAGAACTCGTTTAGAACAGCTGAAAGAGATTCTCCAAGTAAGTTCTTAGTGTAGAAAAGGTAGCTAAGATCCGGGACATCCTTAATTCGAGTTAAGATCACATGAAACCGTGTTTGAATCCTATATTCTTTACTTAAAGGAGACTAGAGTGGTAAAAGTGTGTTATACAAGGCAGGATACCATTGAAATAGTGAAAGAAACACGTTCGGCAGCTTTGGAAAGCCTTACACTTCACTGAAATGTAGTACTACACTCTATAACACAGTTGAGAGACAATGTTCCCAAGCTGCCTCAGCTCATAACAGTGTGTAGGAAGTTGTTTGATAAAGTGGGCAAAGCTTATACTTGGACCAGAAGGCAGAATATAGGAAACTACATGAAAACATGGATAATTCAGAGAAAATGACTGTGAACAGATGAGAACTGGTTTAGAACAGCTGAAAGAGATTCTCCAAGTCAGTTCTTAGTGTAGAAAAGGTAGCTAAGATAAGGGAAATCCTTAATTCGAGTTAAGATCACATGAAACACTGTATGAATCCTATATTCTTTCCCTAAAGGACTCTAGAGTGGTAAATGTGTGTTATACAAGTCAGAATAGCATTGAAATAGAGAAAGAAACACGTTCGGCAGCTTTGGAAAGCCTTACACTTCACTGAAATGTAGTACTACACTCTATAACACAGTTGAGAGACAATGTTCCCAAGCTGCCTCAGTTCATAACAGTGTGTAGGAAGTTGTTTGATAAAGTGGGCAATGCTTATACTTGGACCAGAAGGCAGAATATAGGAAACTACATGAAAACATGGATAATTCAGAGAAAATGACTGTAAACAGATGAGAACTGGTTTAGAACAGCTGAAAGAGATTCTCCAAGTCAGTTCTTAGTGTAGAAAAGGTAGCTAAGATCCGGGACATCCTTAATTCGAGTTAAGATCACATGAAACCCTGTTTGAATCCTATATTCTTTACTTAAAGGAGACTAGAGTGGTAAAAGTGTGTTATACAAGGCAGGATACCATTGAAATAGTGAAAGAAACACGTTCGGCAGCTTTGGAAAGCCTTACACTTCACTGAAATGTAGTACTACACTCTATAACACAGTTGAGAGACAATGTTCCCAAGCTGCCTCAGTTCATAACAGTGTGTAGGAAGTTGTTTGATAAAGTGGGCAAAGCTTATACTTGGACCAGAAGGCAGAATATAGGAAACTACATGAAAACATGGATAATTCAGAGAAAATGACTGTAAACAGATGAGAACTCGTTTAGAACAGCTGAAAGAGATTCTCCAAGTAAGTTCTTAGTGTAGAAAAGGTAGCTAAGATCCGGGACATCCTTAATTCGAGTTAAGATCACATGAAACCGTGTTTGAATCCTATATTCTTTACTTAAAGGAGACTAGAGTGGTAAAAGTGTGTTATACAAGGCAGGATACCATTGAAATAGTGAAAGAAACACGTTCGGCAGCTTTGGAAAGCCTTACACTTCACTGAAATGTAGTACTACACTCTATAACACAGTTGAGAGACAATGTTCCCAAGCTGCCTCAGCTCATAACAGTGTGTAGGAAGTTGTTTGATAAAGTGGGCAAAGCTTATAATTGAACCAGAAGGCAGAATATAGGAAACTACATGAAAACATGGATAATTCAGAGAAAATGACTGTAAACAGATGAAAACTCATTTAGAACAGCTGAAAGAGATTCTCCAAGTCAGTTCTTAGTGTAGAAAAGGTAGCTAAGATAAGGGAAATCCTTAATTCGAGTTAAGATCACATGAAACACTGTATGAATCCTATATTCTTTACTTAAAGGACTCTAGAGTGGTAAATGTGTGTTATACAAGTCAGAATAGCATTGAAATAGAGAAAGAAACACGTTCGGCAGCTTTGGAAAGCCTTACACTTCACTGAAATGTAGTACTACACTCTATAACACAGTTGAGAGACAATGTTCCCAAGCTGCCTCAGTTCATAACAGTGTGTAGGAAGTTGTTTGATAAAGTGGGCAATGCTTATACTTGGACCAGAAGGCAGAATATAGGAAACTACATGAAAACATGGATAATTCAGAGAAAATGACTGTAAACAGATGAGAACTGGTTTAGAACAGCTGAAAGAGATTCTCCAAGTCAGTTCTTAGTGTAGAAAAGGTAGCTAAGATCCGGGACATCCTTAATTCGAGTTAAGATCACATGAAACCCTGTTTGAATCCTATATTCTTTACTTAAAGGAGACTAGAGTGGTAAAAGTGTGTTATACAAGGCAGGATACCATTGAAATAGTGAAAGAAACACGTTCGGCAGCTTTGGAAAGCCTTACACTTCACTGAAATGTAGTACTACACTCTATAACACAGTTGAGAGACAATGTTCCCAAGCTGCCTCAGTTCATAACAGTGTGTAGGAAGTTGTTTGATAAAGTGGGCAAAGCTTATACTTGGACCAGAAGGCAGAATATAGGAAACTACATGAAAACATGGATAATTCAGAGAAAATGACTGTAAACAGATGAGAACTCGTTTAGAACAGCTGAAAGAGATTCTCCAAGTAAGTTCTTAGTGTAGAAAAGGTAGCTAAGATCCGGGACATCCTTAATTCGAGTTAAGATCACATGAAACCGTGTTTGAATCCTATATTCTTTACTTAAAGGAGACTAGAGTGGTAAAAGTGTGTTATACAAGGCAGGATACCATTGAAATAGTGAAAGAAACACGTTCGGCAGCTTTGGAAAGCCTTACACTTCACTGAAATGTAGTACTACACTCTATAACACAGTTGAGAGACAATGTTCCCAAGCTGCCTCAGCTCATAACAGTGTGTAGGAAGTTGTTTGATAAAGTGGGCAAAGCTTATAATTGAACCAGAAGGCAGAATATAGGAAACTACATGAAAACATGGATAATTCAGAGAAAATGACTGTAAACAGATGAAAACTCATTTAGAACAGCTGAAAGAGATTCTCCAAGTCAGTTCTTAGTGTAGAAAAGGTAGCTAAGATAAGGGAAATCCTTAATTCGAGTTAAGATCACATGAAACACTGTATGAATCCTATATTCTTTACTTAAAGGACTCTAGAGTGGTAAATGTGTGTTATACAAGTCAGAATACCATTGAAATAGAGAAAGAAACACGTTCGGCAGCTTTGGAAAGCCTTACACTTCACTGAAATGTAGTACTACACTCTATAACACAGTTGAGAGACAATGTTAACAAGCTGCCTCAGTTCATAACAGTGTGTAGGAAGTTGTTTGATAAAGTGGGCAATGCTTATACTTGGACCAGAAGGCAGAATATAGGAAACTACATGAAAACATGGATAATTCAGAGAAAATGACTGTAAACAGATGAGAACTGGTTTAGAACAGCTGAAAGAGATTCTCCAAGTCAGTTCTTAGTGTAGAAAAGGTAGCTAAGATCCGGGACATCCTTAATTCGAGTTAAGATCACATGAAACCGTGTTTGAATCCTATATTCTTTACTTAAAGGAGACTAGAGTGGTAAAAGTGTGTTATACAAGGCAGGATACCATTGAAATAGTGAAAGAAACACGTTCGGCAGCTTTGGAAAGCCTTACACTTCACTGAAATGTAGTACTACACTCTATAACACAGTTGAGAGACAATGTTCCCAAGCTGCCTCAGCTCATAACAGTGTGTAGGAAGTTGTTTGATAAAGTGGGCAAAGCTTATAATTGAACCAGAAGGCAGAATATAGGAAACTACATGAAAACATGGATAATTCAGAGAAAATGACTGTAAACAGATGAAAACTCATTTAGAACAGCTGAAAGAGATTCTCCAAGTCAGTTCTTAGTGTAGAAAAGGTAGCTAAGATAAGGGAAATCCTTAATTCGAGTTAAGATCACATGAAACACTGTATGAATCCTATATTCTTTACTTAAAGGACTCTAGAGTGGTAAATGTGTGTTATACAAGTCAGAATACCATTGAAATAGAGAAAGAAACACGTTCGGCAGCTTTGGAAAGCCTTACACTTCACTGAAATGTAGTACTACACTCTATAACACAGTTGAGAGACAATGTTAACAAGCTGCCTCAGTTCATAACAGTGTGTAGGAAGTTGTTTGATAAAGTGGGCAATGCTTATACTTGGACCAGAAGGCAGAATATAGGAAACTACATGAAAACATGGATAATTCAGAGAAAATGACTGTAAACAGATAAGAACTGGTTTAGAACAGCTGAAAGAGATTCTCCAAGTCAGTTCTTAGTGTAGAAAAGGTAGCTAAGATCCGGGACATCCTTAATTTGAGTTAAGATCACATGAAACCGTGTTTGAATCCTATATTCTTTACTTAAAGGAGACTAGAGTGGTAAAAGTGTGTTATACAAGGCAGGATACCATTGAAATAGTGAAAGAAACACGTTCGGCAGCTTTGGAAAGCCTTACACTTCACTGAAATGTAGTACTACACTCTATAACACAGTTGAGAGACAATGTTCCCAAGCTGCCTCAATTCATAACAGTGTGTAGGAAGTTGTTTGATAAAGTGGGCAAAGCTTATACTTGGACCAGAAGGCAGAATATAGGAAACTACATGAAAACATGGATAATTCAGAGAAAATGACTGCAAACAGATGAGAACTCGATTAGAACAGCTGAAAGAGATTCTCCAAGTCAGTTCTTAGTGTAGAAAAGGTAGCTAAGATAAGGGAAATACTTAATTCGAGTTAAGATCACATGAAACACTGTATGAATCCTATATTCTTTCCCTAAAGGACTCTAGAGTGGTAAATGTGTGTTATACAAGTCAGAATACCATTGAAATAGAGAGAGAAACACGTTCGGCAGCTTTGGAAACCTTACACTTCACTGAAATGTAGTACTACACTCTATAACACAGTTGAGAGATAATGTTCCCAAGTTGCCTCAGTTCATAACAGTGTGTAGGAAGTTGTTTGATAAAGTGGGCAAAGCTTATACTTGGACCAGAAGGCAGAATATAGGAAACTGCATGAAAACATGGATAATTCAGAGAAAATGACTGTAAACAGATGAGAACTCATTTAGAAGAGCTGAAAGAGATTCTCCAAGTCAGTTCTTAGTGTAGAAAAGGTAGCTAAGATAAGGGAAATACTTAATTCGAGTTAAGATCACATGAAACACTGTATGAATCCTATATTCTTTCCCTAAAGGACTCTAGAGTGGTAAATGTGTGTTATACAAGTCAGAATACCATTGAAATAGAGAGAGAAACACGTTCGGCAGCTTTGGAAAGCCTTACACTTCACTGAAATGTAGTACTACACTCTATAACACAGTTGAGAGATAATGTTCCCAAGCTGCCTCAGTTCATAACAGTGTGTAGGAAGTTGTTTGATAAAGTGGGCAAAGCTTATACTTGGACCAGAAGGCAGAATATAGGAAACTACATGAAAACATGGATAATTCAGAGAAAATGACTGTAAACAGATGAGAACTCGTTTAGAACAGCTGAAAGAGATTCTCCAAGTCAGTTGTTAGTATAGAAAAGTTAGCTAAGATAAGGGAAATCCTTAATTTGAGTTAAGATCACATGAAACACTGTATGAATCCTATATTCTTTACTTAAAGGACTCTAGAGTGGTATATGTGTGTTATACAAGTCAGAATACCATTGAAATAGAGAAAGAAACACGTTCGGCAGCTTTGGAAAGCCTTACACTTCACTGAAATGTAGTACTACACTCTATAACAAAGTTGAGAGACAATGTTCCCAAGCCGCCTCAGTTCATGACAGTGTGTAGGAAGTTGTTTGATAAAGTGGGCAAAGCTTATACTTGGACCAGAAGGCAGAATATAGGAAACTACATGAAAACATGGATAATTCAGAGAAAATGACTGTAAACAGATGAGAACTTGTTTAGAACAGCTCAAAGAGATTCTCCAAGTCAGTTCTTAGTGTAGAAAAGGTAGCTAAGATCCGGGACATCCTTAATTCGAGTTAAGATCACATGAAACCGTGTTTGAATCCTATATTCTTTACTTAAGGGAGACTAGAGTGGTAAAAGTGTGTTATACAAGGCAGGATACCATTGAAATAGTGAAAGAAACACGTTCGGCAGCTTTGGAAAGCCTTACACTTCACTGAAATGTAGTACTACACTCTATAACACAGTTGAGAGACAATGTTCCCAAGCTGCCTCAGTTCATAACAGTGTGTAGGAAGTTGTTTGATAAAGTGGGCAATGCTTATACTTGGACCAGAAGGCAGAATATAGGAAACTACATGAAAACATGGATAATTCAGAGAAAATGACTGTAAACAGATGAGAACTGGTTTAGAACAGCTGAAAGAGATTCTCCAAGTCAGTTCTTAGTGTAGAAAAGGTAGCTAAGATCGGGGACATCCTTAATTCGAGTTAAGATCACATGAAACCGTGTTTGAATCCTATATTCTTTACTTAAAGGAGACTAGAGTGGTAAAAGTGTGTTATACAAGGCAGGATACCATTGAAATAGTGAAAGAAACACGTTCGGCAGCTTTGGAAAGCCTTACACTTAACTGAAATGTAGTACTACACTCTATAACACAGTTGAGAGACAATGTTCCCAAGCTGCCTCAGCTCATAACAGTGTGTAGGAAGTTGTTTGATAAAGTGGGCAAAGCTTATAATTGAACCAGAAGGCAGAATATAGGAAACTACATGAAAACATGGATAATTCAGAGAAAATGACTGTAAACAGATGAGAACTCGTTTAGAACAGCTGAAAGAGATTCTCCAAGTCAGTTGTTAGTATAGAAAAGTTAGCTAAGATAAGGGAAATCCTTAATTTGAGTTAAGATCACATGAAACACTGTATGAATCCTATATTCTTTACTTAAAGGACTCTAGAGTGGTATATGTGTGTTATACAAGTCAGAATACCATTGAAATAGAGAAAGAAACACGTTCGGCAGCTTTGGAAAGCCTTACACTTCACTGAAATGTAGTACTACACTCTATAACACAGTTGAGAGACAGTGTTCCCAAGCTGCCTCAGTTCATGACAGTGTGTAGGAAGTTGTTTGATAAAGTGGGCAAAGCTTATACTTGGACCAGAAGGCAGAATATAGGAAACTACATGAAAACATGGATAATTCAGAGAAAATGACTGTAAACAGATGAGAACTGGTTTAGAACAGCTGAAAGAGATTCTCCAAGTCAGTTCTTAGTGTAGAAAAGGTAGCTAAGATCCGGGACATCCTTAATTCGAGTTAAGATCACATGAAACCGTGTTTGAATCCTATATTCTTTACTTAAAGGAGACTAGAGTGGTAAAAGTGTGTTATTCAAGGCAGGATACCATTGAAATAGTGAAAGAAACACGTTCGGCAGCTTTGGAAAGCCTTACACTTCACTGAAATGTAGTACTACACTCTATAACACAGTTGAGAGACAATGTTCCCAAGCTGCCTCAGTTCATAACAGTGTGTAGGAAGTTGTTTGATAAAGTGGGCAATGCTTATACTTGGACCAGAAGGCAGAATATAGGAAACTACATGAAAACATGGATAATTCAGAGAAAATGACTGTAAACAGATGAGAACTGGTTTAGAACAGCTGAAAGAGATTCTCCAAGTCAGTTCTTAGTGTAGAAAAGGTAGCTAAGATCGGGGACATCCTTAATTCGAGTTAAGATCACATGAAACCGTGTTTGAATCCTATATTCTTTACTTAAAGGAGACTAGAGTGGTAAAAGTGTGTTATACAAGGCAGGATACCATTGAAATAGTGAAAGAAACACGTTCGGCAGCTTTGGAAAGCCTTACACTTAACTGAAATGTAGTACTACACTCTATAACACAGTTGAGAGACAATGTTCCCAAGCTGCCTCAGCTCATAACAGTGTGTAGGAAGTTGTTTGATAAAGTGGGCAAAGCTTATAATTGAACCAGAAGGCAGAATATAGGAAACTACATGAAAACATGGATAATTCAGAGAAAATGACTGTAAACAGATGAGAACTCGTTTAGAACAGCTGAAAGAGATTCTCCAAGTCAGTTGTTAGTATAGAAAAGTTAGCTAAGATAAGGGAAATCCTTAATTTGAGTTAAGATCACATGAAACACTGTATGAATCCTATATTCTTTACTTAAAGGACTCTAGAGTGGTATATGTGTGTTATACAAGTCAGAATACCATTGAAATAGAGAAAGAAACACGTTCGGCAGCTTTGGAAAGCCTTACACTTCACTGAAATGTAGTACTACACTCTATAACACAGTTGAGAGACAGTGTTCCCAAGCTGCCTCAGTTCATGACAGTGTGTAGGAAGTTGTTTGATAAAGTGGGCAAAGCTTATACTTGGACCAGAAGGCAGAATATAGGAAACTACATGAAAACATGGATAATTCAGAGAAAATGACTGTAAACAGATGAGAACTGGTTTAGAACAGCTGAAAGAGATTCTCCAAGTCAGTTCTTAGTGTAGAAAAGGTAGCTAAGATCCGGGACATCCTTAATTCGAGTTAAGATCACATGAAACCGTGTTTGAATCCTATATTCTTTACTTAAAGGAGACTAGAGTGGTAAAAGTGTGTTATTCAAGGCAGGATACCATTGAAATAGTGAAAGAAACACGTTCGGCAGCTTTGGAAAGCCTTACACTTCACTGAAATGTAGTACTACACTCTATAACACAGTTGAGAGACAATGTTCCCAAGCTGCCTCAGCTCATAACAGTGTGTAGGAAGTTGTTTGATAAAGTGGGCAAAGCTTATAATTGAACCAGAAGGCAGAATATAGGAAACTACATGAAAACATGGATAATTCAGAGAAAATGACTGTAAACAGATGAGAACTCATTTAGAACAGCTGAAAGAGATTCTCCAAGTCAGTTCTTAGTGTAGAAAAGGTAGCTAAGATAAGGGAAATCCTTAATTCGAGTTAAGATCACATGAAACACTGTATGAATCCTATATTCTTTACTTAAAGGACTCTAGAGTGGTAAATGTGTGTTATACAAGTCAGAATACCATTGAAATAGAGAAAGAAACACGTTCGGCAGCTTTGGAAAGCCTTACACTTCACTGAAATGTAGTACTACCCTCTATAACACAGTTGAGAGACAATGTTCCCAAGCTGCCTCAGTTCATAACAGTGTGCAGGAAGTTGTTTGATAAAGTGGGCAAAGCTTATAATTGAACCAGAAGGCAGAATATAGGAAACTACATGAAAACATGGATAATCAGAGAAAATGACTGTAAACAGATGAGAACTCATTTAGAACAGCTGAAAGAGATTCTCCAAGTCAGTTCTTAGTGTAGAAAAGGTAGCTAAGATAAGGGAAATCCTTAATTCGAGTTAAGATCACATGAAACACTGTATGAATCCTATATTCTTTACTTAAAGGACTCTAGAGTGGTAAATGTGTGTTATACAAGTCAGAATACCATTGAAATAGAGAAAGAAACACGTTCGGCAGCTTTGGAAAGCCTTACACTTCACTGAAATGTAGTACTACACTCTATAACACAGTTGAGAGACAATGTTCCCAAGCTGCCTCAGTTCATGACAGTGTGTAGGAAGTTGTTTGATAAAGTGGGCAAAGCTTATACTTGGAACAGAAGGCAGAATATAGGAAACTACATGAAAACATGGATAATTCAGAGAAAATGACTGTAAACAGATGAGAACTTGTTTAGAACAGCTCAAAGAGATTCTCCAAGTCAGTTCTTAGTGTAGAAAAGGTAGCTAAGATCGGGGAAATCCTTATTGGGAGTTAATATCACATGAAACACTGTATGAATCCTATATTCTTTACTTAAAGGAGACTAGAGTGGTAAATGTGTGTTATACAAGGCAGAATACCATTGAAATAGAAAAAGAAACACGTTCGGTAGCTTTCGAAAGCCTTACACTTCACTGAAATATAGTACTACACTCTATAACACAGTTGAGAGACAATGTTCCCAAGCTCCCTCAGTTCATAACAGTGTGTAGGAAGTTGTTTGATAAAGTGGGCAAAGCTTATACTTGGACCAGAAGGCAGAATATAGGAAACTACATGAAACCATGGATAATTCAGAGAAAATGCCTGTAAACAGATGAGAACTTGTTTAGAACAGCTCAAAGAGATTCTCCAAGTAAGTTCTTAGTGTAGAAAAGGTAGCTAAGATCCGGGACATCCTTAATTCGAGTTAATATGACATGAAACAGTGTTTGAATCCTATATTCTTTCCCTAAAGGTCTCTAGAGTGGTAAATGTGTGTTATACAAGTAAGAATACCATTGAAATAGAGGAAGAAACACGTTCGGCAGCTTTGGAAAGCCTTACACTTCACTGAAATGTAGTACTACACTCTATAACACAGTTGAGAGACAATGTTCCCAAGCTGCCTCAGTTCATAACAGTGTGCAGGAAGTTGTTTGATAAAGTGGACAAAGCTTATAATTGAACCAGAAGGCAGAATATAGAAAACTACATGAAAACATGGATAATCAGAGAAAATGACTGTAAACAGATGAGAACTCATTTAGAACAGCTGAAAGAGATTCTCCAAGTCAGTTCTTAGTGTAGAAAAGGTAGCTAAGATAAGGGAAATCCTTAATTCGAGTTAAGATCACATGAAACACTGTATGAATCCTATATTCTTTACTTAAAGGACTCTAGAGTGGTAAATGTGTGTTATACAAGTCAGAATACCATTGAAATAGAGAAAGAAACACGTTCGGCAGCTTTGGAAAGCCTTACACTTCACTGAAATGTAGTACTACACTCTATAACAAAGTTGAGAGACAATGTTCCCAAGCCGCCTCAGTTCATGACAGTGTGTAGGAAGTTGTTTGATAAAGTGGGCAAAGCTTATACTTGGACCAGAAGGCAGAATATAGGAAACTACATGAAAACATGGATAATTCAGAGAAAATGACTGTAAACAGATGAGAACTTGTTTAGAACAGCTCAAAGAGATTCTCCAAGTCAGTTCTTAGTGTAGAAAAGGTAGCTAAGATCCGGGACATCCTTAATTCGAGTTAAGATCACATGAAACCGTGTTTGAATCCTATATTCTTTACTTAAGGGAGACTAGAGTGGTAAAAGTGTGTTATACAAGGCAGGATACCATTGAAATAGTGAAAGAAACACGTTCGGCAGCTTTGGAAAGCCTTACACTTCACTGAAATGTAGTACTACACTCTATAACACAGTTGAGAGACAATGTTCCCAAGCTGCCTCAGTTCATAACAGTGTGTAGGAAGTTGTTTGATAAAGTGGGCAATGCTTATACTTGGACCAGAAGGCAGAATATAGGAAACTACATGAAAACATGGATAATTCAGAGAAAATGACTGTAAACAGATGAGAACTGGTTTAGAACAGCTGAAAGAGATTCTCCAAGTCAGTTCTTAGTGTAGAAAAGGTAGCTAAGATCCGGGACATCCTTAATTCGAGTTAAGATCACATGAAACCGTGTTTGAATCCTATATTCTTTACTTAAAGGAGACTAGAGTGGTAAAAGTGTGTTATACAAGGCAGGATACCATTGAAATAGTGAAAGAAACACGTTCGGCAGCTTTGGAAAGCCTTACACTTCACTGAAATGTAGTACTACACTCTATAACACAGTTGAGAGACAATGTTCCCAAGCTGCCTCAGCTCATAACAGTGTGTAGGAAGTTGTTTGATAAAGTGGGCAAAGCTTATAATTGAACCAGAAGGCAGAATATAGGAAACTACATGAAAACATGGATAATTCAGAGAAAATGACTGTAAACAGATGAAAACTCATTTAGAACAGCTGAAAGAGATTCTCCAAGTCAGTTCTTAGTGTAGAAAAGGTAGCTAAGATAAGGGAAATCCTTAATTCGAGTTAAGATCACATGAAACACTGTATGAATCCTATATTCTTTACTTAAAGGACTCTAGAGTGGTAAATGTGTGTTATACAAGTCAGAATAGCATTGAAATAGAGAAAGAAACACGTTCGGCAGCTTTGGAAAGCCTTACACTTCACTGAAATGTAGTACTACACTCTATAACACAGTTGAGAAACAATGTTCCCAAGCTGCCTCAGTTCATAACAGTGTGTAGGAAGTTGTTTGATAAAGTGGGCAATGCTTATACTTGGACCAGAAGGCAGAATATAGGAAACTACATGAAAACATGGATAATTCAGAGAAAATGACTGTAAACAGATGAGAACTGGTTTAGAACAGCTGAAAGAGATTCTCCAAGTCAGTTCTTAGTGTAGAAAAGGTAGCTAAGATCCGGGACATCCTTAATTCGAGTTAAGATCACATGAAACCCTGTTTGAATCCTATATTCTTTACTTAAAGGAGACTAGAGTGGTAAAAGTGTGTTATACAAGGCAGGATACCATTGAAATAGTGAAAGAAACACGTTCGGCAGCTTTGGAAAGCCTTACACTTCACTGAAATGTAGTACTACACTCTATAACACAGTTGAGAGACAATGTTCCCAAGCTGCCTCAGTTCATAACAGTGTGTAGGAAGTTGTTTGATAAAGTGGGCAAAGCTTATACTTGGACCAGAAGGCAGAATATAGGAAACTACATGAAAACATGGATAATTCAGAGAAAATGACTGCAAACAGATGAGAACTCGTTTAGAACAGCTGAAAGAGATTCTCCAAGTCAGTTCTTAGTGTAGAAAAGGTAGCTAAGATAAGGGAAATACTTAATTCGAGTTAAGATCACATGAAACACTGTATGAATCCTATATTCTTTCCCTAAAGGACTCTAGAGTGGTAAATGTGTGTTATACAAGTCAGAATACCATTGAAATAGAGAGAGAAACACGTTCGGCAGCTTTGGAAAGCCTTACACTTCACTGAAATGTAGTACTACACTCTATAACACAGTTGAGAGATAATGTTCCCAAGCTGCCTCAGTTCATAACAGTGTGTAGGAAGTTGTTTGATAAAGTGGGCAAAGCTTATACTTGGACCAGAAGGCAGAATATAGGAAACTACATGAAAACATGGATAATTCAGAGAAAATGACTGTAAACAGATGAGAACTCGTTTAGAACAGCTGAAAGAGATTCTCCAAGTCAGTTGTTAGTATAGAAAAGTTAGCTAAGATAAGGGAAATCCTTAATTTGAGTTAAGATCACATGAAACACTGTATGAATCCTATATTCTTTACTTAAAGGACTCTAGAGTGGTATATGTGTGTTATACAAGTCAGAATACCATTGAAATAGAGAAAGAAACACGTTCGGCAGCTTTGGAAAGCCTTACACTTCACTGAAATGTAGTACTACACTCTATAACACAGTTGAGAGACAATGTTCCCAAGCTGCCTCAGTTCATGACAGTGTGTAGGAAGTTGTTTGATAAAGTGGGCAAAGCTTATACTTGGACCAGAAGGCAGAATATAGGAAACTACATGAAAACATGGATAATTCAGAGAAAATGACTGTAAACAGATGAGAACTTGTTTAGAACTGCTCAAAGAGATTCTCCAAGTCAGTTCTTAGTGTAGAAAAGGTAGCTAAGATCGGGGAAATCCTTATTGGGAGTTAATATCACATGAAACACTGTATGAATCCTATATTCTTTACTTAAAGGAGACTAGAGTGGTAAATGTGTGTTATACAAGTCAGAATACCATTGAAATAGAGAAAGAAACACGTTCGGCAGCTTTGGAAAGCCTTACACTTCACTGAAATGTAGTACTACACTCTATAACACAGTTGAGAGACAATGTTCCCAAACTGCCTCAGTTCATAACAGTGTGTAGGAAGTTGTTTGATAAAGTGGGCAATGCTTATACTTGGACCAGAAGGCAGAATATAGGAAACTACATGAAAACATGGATAATTCAGAGAAAATGACTGTAAACAGATGAGAACTGGTTTAGAACAGCTGAAAGAGATTCTCCAAGTCAGTTCTTAGTGTAGAAAAGGTAGCTAAGATCGGGGACATCCTTAATTCGAGTTAAGATCACATGAAACCGTGTTTGAATCCTATATTCTTTACTTAAAGGAGACTAGAGTGGTAAAAGTGTGTTATACAAGGCAGGATACCATTGAAATAGTGAAAGAAACACGTTCGGCAGCTTTGGAAAGCCTTACACTTAACTGAAATGTAGTACTACACTCTATAACACAGTTGAGAGACAATGTTCCCAAGCTGCCTCAGCTCATAACAGTGTGTAGGAAGTTGTTTGATAAAGTGGGCAAAGCTTATAATTGAACCAGAAGGCAGAATATAGGAAACTACATGAAAACATGGATAATTCAGAGAAAATGACTGTAAACAGATGAGAACTCGTTTAGAACAGCTGAAAGAGATTCTCCAAGTCAGTTCTTAGTGTAGAAAAGGTAGCTAAGATAAGGGAAATCCTTAATTCGAGTTAAGATCACATGAAACACTGTATGAATCCTATATTCTTTACTTAAAGGACTCTAGAGTGGTAAATGTGTGTTATACAAGTCAGAATACCATTGAAATAGAGAAAGAAACCCGTTCGGCAGCTTTGGAAAGCCTTACACTTCACTGAAATGTAGTACTACCCTCTATAACACAGTTGAGAGACAATGTTCCCAAGCTGCCTCAGTTCATAACAGTGTGCAGGAAGTTGTTTGATAAAGTGGGCAAAGCTTATAATTGAACCAGAAGGCAGAATATAGGAAACTACATGAAAACATGGATAATCAGAGAAAATGACTGTAAACAGATGAGAACTCATTTAGAACAGCTGAAAGAGATTCTCCAAGTCAGTTCTTAGTGTAGAAAAGGTAGCTAAGATAAGGGAAATCCTTAATTCGAGTTAAGATCACATGAAACACTGTATGAATCCTATATTCTTTACTTAAAGGACTCTAGAGTGGTAAATGTGTGTTATACAAGTCAGAATACCATTGAAATAGAGAAAGAAACACGTTCGGCAGCTTTGGAAAGCCTTACACTTCACTGAAATGTAGTACTACACTCTATAACACAGTTGAGAGACAATGTTCCCAAGCTGCCTCAGTTCATGACAGTGTGTAGGAAGTTGTTTGATAAAGTGGGCAAAGCTTATACTTGGAACAGAAGGCAGAATATAGGAAACTACATGAAAACATGGATAATTCAGAGAAAATGACTGTAAACAGATGAGAACTTGTTTAGAACAGCTCAAAGAGATTCTCCAAGTCAGTTCTTAGTGTAGAAAAGGTAGCTAAGATCGGGGAAATCCTTATTGGGAGTTAATATCACATGAAACACTGTATGAATCCTATATTCTTTACTTAAAGGAGACTAGAGTGGTAAATGTGTGTTATACAAGGCAGAATACCATTGAAATAGAAAAAGAAACACGTTCGGTAGCTTTGGAAAGCCTTACACTTCACTGAAATATAGTACTACACTCTATAACACAGTTGAGAGACAATGTTCCCAAGCTCCCTCAGTTCATAACAGTGTGTAGGAAGTTGTTTGATAAAGTGGGCAAAGCTTATACTTGGACCAGAAGGCAGAATATAGGAAACTACATGAAACCATGGATAATTCAGAGAAAATGACTGTAAACAGATGAGAACTTGTTTAGAACAGCTCAAAGAGATTCTCCAAGTAAGTTCTTAGTGTAGAAAAGGTAGCTAAGATCCGGGACATCCTTAATTCGAGTTAATATGACATGAAACAGTGTTTGAATCCTATATTCTTTCCCTAAAGGTCTCTAGAGTGGTAAATGTGTGTTATACAAGTAAGAATACCATTGAAATAGAGGAAGAAACACGTTCGGCAGCTTTGGAAAGCCTTACACTTCACTGAAATGTAGTACTACACTCTATAACACAGTTGAGAGACAATGTTCCCAAGCTGCCTCAGTTCATAACAGTGTGCAGGAAGTTGTTTGATAAAGTGGACAAAGCTTATAATTGAACCAGAAGGCAGAATATAGAAAACTACATGAAAACATGGATAATCAGAGAAAATGACTGTAAACAGATGAGAACTCATTTAGAACAGCTGAAAGAGATTCTCCAAGTCAGTTCTTAGTGTAGAAAAGGTAGCTAAGATAAGGGAAATCCTTAATTCGAGTTAAGATCACATGAAACACTGTATGAATCCTATATTCTTTACTTAAAGGACTCTAGAGTGGTAAATGTGTGTTATACAAGTCAGAATACCATTGAAATAGAGAAAGAAACACGTTCGGCAGCTTTGGAAAGCCTTACACTTCACTGAAATGTAGTACTACACTCTATAACACAGTTGAGAGACAATGTTCCCAAGCTGCCTCAGTTCATAACAGTGTGTAGGAAGTTGTTTGATAAAGTGGGCAATGCTTATACTTGGACCAGAAGGCAGAATATAGGAAACTACATGAAAACATGGATAATTCAGAGAAAATGACTGTAAACAGATGAGAACTGGTTTAGAACAGCTGAAAGAGATTCTCCAAGTCAGTTCTTAGTGTAGAAAAGGTAGCTAAGATCCGGGACATCCTTAATTCGAGTTAAGATCACATGAAACCGTGTTTGAATCCTATATTCTTTACTTAAAGGAGACTAGAGTGGTAAAAGTGTGTTATACAAGGCAGGATACCATTGAAATAGTGAAAGAAACACGTTCGGCAGCTTTGGAAAGCCTTACACTTCACTGAAATGTAGTACTACACTCTATAACACAGTTGAGAGACAATGTTCCCAAGCTGCCTCAGCTCATAACAGTGTGTAGGAAGTTGTTTGATAAAGTGGGCAAAGCTTATAATTGAACCAGAAGGCAGAATATAGGAAACTACATGAAAACATGGATAATTCAGAGAAAATGACTGTAAACAGATGAGAACTCGTTTAGAACAGCTGAAAGAGATTCTCCAAGTCAGTTGTTAGTATAGAAAAGTTAGCTAAGATAAGGGAAATCCTTAATTTGAGTTAAGATCACATGAAACACTGTATGAATCATATATTCTTTACTTAAAGGACTCTAGAGTGGTATATGTGTGTTATACAAGTCAGAATACCATTGAAATAGAGAAAGAAACACGTTCGGCAGCTTTGGAAAGCCTTACACTTCACTGAAATGTAGTACTACACTCTATAACACAGTTGAGAGACAGTGTTCCCAAGCTGCCTCAGTTCATGACAGTGTGTAGGAAGTTGTTTGATAAAGTGGGCAAAGCTTATACTTGGACCAGAAGGCAGAATATAGGAAACTACATGAAAACATGGATAATTCAGAGAAAATGACTGTAAACAGATGAGAACTGGTTTAGAACAGCTGAAAGAGATTCTCCAAGTCAGTTCTTAGTGTAGAAAAGGTAGCTAAGATCCGGGACATCCTTAATTCGAGTTAAGATCACATGAAACCGTGTTTGAATCCTATATTCTTTACTTAAAGGAGACTAGAGTGGTAAAAGTGTGTTATACAAGGCAGGATACCATTGAAATAGTGAAAGAAACACGTTCGGCAGCTTTGGAAAGCCTTACACTTCACTGAAATGTAGTACTACACTCTATAACACAGTTGAGAGACAATGTTCCCAAGCTGCCTCAGCTCATAACAGTGTGTAGGAAGTTGTTTGATAAAGTGGGCAAAGCTTATAATTGAACCAGAAGGCAGAATATAGGAAACTACATGAAAACATGGATAATTCAGAGAAAATGACTGTAAACAGATGAGAACTCATTTAGAACAGCTGAAAGAGATTCTCCAAGTCAGTTCTTAGTGTAGAAAAGGTAGCTAAGATAAGGGAAATCCTTAATTCGAGTTAAGATCACATGAAACACTGTATGAATCCTATATTCTTTACTTAAAGGACTCTAGAGTGGTAAATGTGTGTTATACAAGTCAGAATACCATTGAAATAGAGAAAGAAACACGTTCGGCAGCTTTGGAAAGCCTTACACTTCACTGAAATGTAGTACTACACTCTATAACACAGTTGAGAGACAATGTTCCCAAGCTGCCTCAGTTCATGACAGTGTGTAGGAAGTTGTTTGATAAAGTGGGCAAAGCTTATACTTGGAACAGAAGGCAGAATATAGGAAACTACATGAAAACATGGATAATTCAGAGAAAATGACTGTAAACAGATGAGAACTTGTTTAGAACAGCTCAAAGAGATTCTCCAAGTCAGTTCTTAGTGTAGAAAAGGTAGCTAAGATCGGGGAAATCCTTATTGGGAGTTAATATCACATGAAACACTGTATGAATCCTATATTCTTTACTTAAAGGAGACTAGAGTGGTAAATGTGTGTTATACAAGGCAGAATACCATTGAAATAGAAAAAGAAACACGTTCGGTAGCTTTGGAAAGCCTTACACTTCACTGAAATATAGTACTACACTCTATAACACAGTTGAGAGACAATGTTCCCAAGCTCCCTCAGTTCATAACAGTGTGTAGGAAGTTGTTTGATAAAGTGGGCAAAGCTTATACTTGGACCAGAAGGCAGAATATAGGAAACTACATGAAACCATGGATAATTCAGAGAAAATGACTGTAAACAGATGAGAACTTGTTTAGAACAGCTCAAAGAGATTCTCCAAGTAAGTTCTTAGTGTAGAAAAGGTAGCTAAGATCCGGGACATCCTTAATTCGAGTTAATATGACATGAAACAGTGTTTGAATCCTATATTCTTTCCCTAAAGGTCTCTAGAGTGGTAAATGTGTGTTATACAAGTAAGAATACCATTGAAATAGAGGAAGAAACACGTTCGGCAGCTTTGGAAAGCCTTACACTTCACTGAAATGTAGTACTACACTCTATAACACAGTTGAGAGACAATGTTCCCAAGCTGCCTCAGTTCATAACAGTGTGCAGGAAGTTGTTTGATAAAGTGGACAAAGCTTATAATTGAACCAGAAGGCAGAATATAGAAAACTACATGAAAACATGGATAATCAGAGAAAATGACTGTAAACAGATGAGAACTCATTTAGAACAGCTGAAAGAGATTCTCCAAGTCAGTTCTTAGTGTAGAAAAGGTAGCTAAGATAAGGGAAATCCTTAATTCGAGTTAAGATCACATGAAACACTGTATGAATCCTATATTCTTTACTTAAAGGACTCTAGAGTGGTAAATGTGTGTTATACAAGTCAGAATACCATTGAAATAGAGAAAGAAACACGTTCGGCAGCTTTGGAAAGCCTTACACTTCACTGAAATGTAGTACTACACTCTATAACACAGTTGAGAGACAATGTTCCCAAGCTGCCTCAGTTCATAACAGTGTGTAGGAAGTTGTTTGATAAAGTGGGCAATGCTTATACTTGGACCAGAAGGCAGAATATAGGAAACTACATGAAAACATGGATAATTCAGAGAAAATGACTGTAAACAGATGAGAACTGGTTTAGAACAGCTGAAAGAGATTCTCCAAGTCAGTTCTTAGTGTAGAAAAGGTAGCTAAGATCCGGGACATCCTTAATTCGAGTTAAGATCACATGAAACCGTGTTTGAATCCTATATTCTTTACTTAAAGGAGACTAGAGTGGTAAAAGTGTGTTATACAAGGCAGGATACCATTGAAATAGTGAAAGAAACACGTTCGGCAGCTTTGGAAAGCCTTACACTTCACTGAAATGTAGTACTACACTCTATAACACAGTTGAGAGACAATGTTCCCAAGCTGCTTCAGCTCATAACAGTGTGTAGGAAGTTGTTTGATAAAGTGGGCAAAGCTTATAATTGAACCAGAAGGCAGAATATAGGAAACTACATGAAAACATGGATAATTCAGAGAAAATGACTGTAAACAGATGAGAACTCGTTTAGAACAGCTGAAAGAGATTCTCCAAGTCAGTTGTTAGTATAGAAAAGTTAGCTAAGATAAGGGAAATCCTTAATTTGAGTTAAGATCACATGAAACACTGTATGAATCCTATATTCTTTACTTAAAGGACTCTAGAGTGGTATATGTGTGTTATACAAGTCAGAATACCATTGAAATAGAGAAAGAAACACGTTCGGCAGCTTTGGAAAGCCTTACACTTCACTGAAATGTAGTACTACACTCTATAACACAGTTGAGAGACAGTGTTCCCAAGCTGCCTCAGTTCATGACAGTGTGTAGGAAGTTGTTTGATAAAGTGGGCAAAGCTTATACTTGGACCAGAAGGCAGAATATAGGAAACTACATGAAAACATGGATAATTCAGAGAAAATGACTGTAAACAGATGAGAACTGGTTTAGAACAGCTGAAAGAGATTCTCCAAGTCAGTTCTTAGTGTAGAAAAGGTAGCTAAGATCCGGGACATCCTTAATTCGAGTTAAGATCACATGAAACCGTGTTTGAATCCTATATTCTTTACTTAAAGGAGACTAGAGTGGTAAAAGTGTGTTATACAAGGCAGGATACCATTGAAATAGTGAAAGAAACACGTTCGGCAGCTTTGGAAAGCCTTACACTTCACTGAAATGTAGTACTACACTCTATAACACAGTTGAGAGACAATGTTCCCAAGCTGCCTCAGCTCATAACAGTGTGTAGGAAGTTGTTTGATAAAGTGGGCAAAGCTTATAATTGAACCAGAAGGCAGAATATAGGAAACTACATGAAAACATGGATAATTCAGAGAAAATGACTGTAAACAGATGAGAACTCATTTAGAACAGCTGAAAGAGATTCTCCAAGTCAGTTCTTAGTGTAGAAAAGGTAGCTAAGATAAGGGAAATCCTTAATTCGAGTTAAGATCACATGAAACACTGTATGAATCCTATATTCTTTACTTAAAGGACTCTAGAGTGGTAAATGTGTGTTATACAAGTCAGAATACCATTGAAATAGAGAAAGAAACACGTTCGGCAGCTTTGGAAAGCCTTACACTTCACTGAAATGTAGTACTACCCTCTATAACACAGTTGAGAGACAATGTTCCCAAGCTGCCTCAGTTCATAACAGTGTGCAGGAAGTTGTTTGATAAAGTGGGCAAAGCTTATAATTGAACCAGAAGGCAGAATATAGGAAACTACATGAAAACATGGATAATCAGAGAAAATGACTGTAAACAGATGAGAACTCATTTAGAACAGCTGAAAGAGATTCTCCAAGTCAGTTCTTAGTGTAGAAAAGGTAGCTAAGATAAGGGAAATCCTTAATTCGAGTTAAGATCACATGAAACACTGTATGAATCCTATATTCTTTACTTAAAGGACTCTAGAGTGGTAAATGTGTGTTATACAAGTCAGAATACCATTGAAATAGAGAAAGAAACACGTTCGGCAGCTTTGGAAAGCCTTACACTTCACTGAAATGTAGTACTACACTCTATAACACAGTTGAGAGACAATGTTCCCAAGCTGCCTCAGTTCATGACAGTGTGTAGGAAGTTGTTTGATAAAGTGGGCAAAGCTTATACTTGGAACAGAAGGCAGAATATAGGAAACTACATGAAAACATGGATAATTCAGAGAAAATGACTGTAAACAGAAGAGAACTTGTTTAGAACAGCTCAAAGAGATTCTCCAAGTCAGTTCTTAGTGTAGAAAAGGTAGCTAAGATCGGGGAAATCCTTATTGGGAGTTAATATCACATGAAACACTGTATGAATCCTATATTCTTTACTTAAAGGAGACTAGAGTGGTAAATGTGTGTTATACAAGGCAGAATACCATTGAAATAGAAAAAGAAACACGTTCGGTAGCTTTGGAAAGCCTTACACTTCACTGAAATATAGTACTACACTCTATAACACAGTTGAGAGACAATGTTCCCAAGCTCCCTCAGTTCATAACAGTGTGTAGGAAGTTGTTTGATAAAGTGGGCAAAGCTTATACTTGGACCAGAAGGCAGAATATAGGAAACTACATGAAACCATGGATAATTCAGAGAAAATGACTGTAAACAGATGAGAACTTGTTTAGAACAGCTCAAAGAGATTCTCCAAGTAAGTTCTTAGTGTAGAAAAGGTAGCTAAGATCCGGGACATCCTTAATTCGAGTTAATATGACATGAAACAGTGTTTGAATCCTATATTCTTTCCCTAAAGGTCTCTAGAGTGGTAAATGTGTGTTATACAAGTAAGAATACCATTGAAATAGAGGAAGAAACACGTTCGGCAGCTTTGGAAAGCCTTACACTTCACTGAAATGTAGTACTACACTCTATAACACAGTTGAGAGACAATGTTCCCAAGCTGCCTCAGTTCATAACAGTGTGCAGGAAGTTGTTTGATAAAGTGGACAAAGCTTATAATTGAACCAGAAGGCAGAATATAGAAAACTACATGAAAACATGGATAATCAGAGAAAATGACTGTAAACAGATGAGAACTCATTTAGAACAGCTGAAAGAGATTCTCCAAGTCAGTTCTTAGTGTAGAAAAGGTAGCTAAGATAAGGGAAATCCTTAATTCGAGTTAAGATCACATGAAACACTGTATGAATCCTATATTCTTTACTTAAAGGACTCTAGAGTGGTAAATGTGTGTTATACAAGTCAGAATACCATTGAAATAGAGAAAGAAACACGTTCGGCAGCTTTGGAAAGCCTTACACTTCACTGAAATGTAGTACTACACTCTATAACACAGTTGAGAGACAGTGTTCCCAAGCTGCCTCAGTTCATGACAGTGTGTAGGAAGTTGTTTGATAAAGTGGGCAAAGCTTATACTTGGACCAGAAGGCAGAATATAGGAAACTACATGAAAACATGGATAATTCAGAGAAAATGACTGTAAACAGATGAGAACTTGTTTAGAACAGCTCAAAGAGATTCTCCAAGTCAGTTCTTAGTGTAGAAAAGGTAGCTAAGATCGGGGAAATCCTTATTGGGAGTTAATATCACATGAAACACTGTATGAATCCTATATTCTTTACTTAAAGGAGACTAGAGTGGTAAATGTGTGTTATACAAGGCAGAATACCATTGAAATAGAAAAAGAAACACGTTCGGTAGCTTTGGAAAGCCTTACACTTCACTGAAATATAGTACTACACTCTATAACACAGTTGAGAGACAATGTTCCCAAGCTCCCTCAGTTCATGACAGTGTGTAGGAAGTTGTTTGATAAAGTGGGCAAAGCTTATACTTGGAACAGAAGGCAGAATATAGGAAACTACATGAAAACATGGATAATTCAGAGAAAATGACTGTAAACAGAAGAGAACTTGTTTAGAACAGCTCAAAGAGATTCTCCAAGTCAGTTCTTAGTGTAGAAAAGGTAGCTAAGATCGGGGAAATCCTTATTGGGAGTTAATATCACATGAAACACTGTATGAATCCTATATTCTTTACTTAAAGGAGACTAGAGTGGTAAAAGTGTGTTATACAAGGCAGGATACCATTGAAATAGTGAAAGAAACACGTTCGGCAGCTTTGGAAAGCCTTACACTTCACTGAAATGTAGTACTACACTCTATAACACAGTTGAGAGACAATGTTCCCAAGCTGCCTCAGCTCATAACAGTGTGTAGGAAGTTGTTTGATAAAGTGGGCAAAGCTTATAATTGAACCAGAAGGCAGAATATAGGAAACTACATGAAAACATGGATAATTCAGAGAAAATGACTGTAAACAGATGAGAACTCATTTAGAACAGCTGAAAGAGATTCTCCAAGTCAGTTCTTAGTGTAGAAAAGGTAGCTAAGATAAGGGAAATCCTTAATTCGAGTTAAGATCACATGAAACACTGTATGAATCCTATATTCTTTACTTAAAGGACTCTAGAGTGGTAAATGTGTGTTATACAAGTCAGAATACCATTGAAATAGAGAAAGAAACACGTTCGGCAGCTTTGGAAAGCCTTACACTTCACTGAAATGTAGTACTACCCTCTATAACACAGTTGAGAGACAATGTTCCCAAGCTGCCTCAGTTCATAACAGTGTGCAGGAAGTTGTTTGATAAAGTGGGCAAAGCTTATAATTGAACCAGAAGGCAGAATATAGGAAACTACATGAAAACATGGATAATCAGAGAAAATGACTGTAAACAGATGAGAACTCATTTAGAACAGCTGAAAGAGATTCTCCAAGTCAGTTCTTAGTGTAGAAAAGGTAGCTAAGATAAGGGAAATCCTTAATTCGAGTTAAGATCACATGAAACACTGTATGAATCCTATATTCTTTACTTAAAGGACTCTAGAGTGGTAAATGTGTGTTATACAAGTCAGAATACCATTGAAATAGAGAAAGAAACACGTTCGGCAGCTTTGGAAAGCCTTACACTTCACTGAAATGTAGTACTACACTCTATAACACAGTTGAGAGACAATGTTCCCAAGCTGCCTCAGTTCATGACAGTGTGTAGGAAGTTGTTTGATAAAGTGGGCAAAGCTTATACTTGGAACAGAAGGCAGAATATAGGAAACTACATGAAAACATGGATAATTCAGAGAAAATGACTGTAAACAGAAGAGAACTTGTTTAGAACAGCTCAAAGAGATTCTCCAAGTCAGTTCTTAGTGTAGAAAAGGTAGCTAAGATCGGGGAAATCCTTATTGGGAGTTAATATCACATGAAACACTGTATGAATCCTATATTCTTTACTTAAAGGAGACTAGAGTGGTAAATGTGTGTTATACAAGGCAGAATACCATTGAAATAGAAAAAGAAACACGTTCGGTAGCTTTGGAAAGCCTTACACTTCACTGAAATATAGTACTACACTCTATAACACAGTTGAGAGACAATGTTCCCAAGCTCCCTCAGTTCATAACAGTGTGTAGGAAGTTGTTTGATAAAGTGGGCAAAGCTTATACTTGGACCAGAAGGCAGAATATAGGAAACTACATGAAACCATGGATAATTCAGAGAAAATGACTGTAAACAGATGAGAACTTGTTTAGAACAGCTCAAAGAGATTCTCCAAGTAAGTTCTTAGTGTAGAAAAGGTAGCTAAGATCCGGGACATCCTTAATTCGAGTTAATATGACATGAAACAGTGTTTGAATCCTATATTCTTTCCCTAAAGGTCTCTAGAGTGGTAAATGTGTGTTATACAAGTAAGAATACCATTGAAATAGAGGAAGAAACACGTTCGGCAGCTTTGGAAAGCCTTACACTTCACTGAAATGTAGTACTACACTCTATAACACAGTTGAGAGACAATGTTCCCAAGCTGCCTCAGTTCATAACAGTGTGGAGGAAGTTGTTTGATAAAGTGGACAAAGCTTATAATTGAACCAGAAGGCAGAATATAGAAAACTACATGAAAACATGGATAATCAGAGAAAATGACTGTAAACAGATGAGAACTCATTTAGAACAGCTGAAAGAGATTCTCCAAGTCAGTTCTTAGTGTAGAAAAGGTAGCTAAGATAAGGGAAATCCTTAATTCGAGTTAAGATCACATGAAACACTGTATGAATCCTATATTCTTTACTTAAAGGACTCTAGAGTGGTAAATGTGTGTTATACAAGTCAGAATACCATTGAAATAGAGAAAGAAACACGTTCGGCAGCTTTGGAAAGCCTTACACTTCACTGAAATGTAGTACTACACTCTATAACACAGTTGAGAGACAGTGTTCCCAAGCTGCCTCAGTTCATGACAGTGTGTAGGAAGTTGTTTGATAAAGTGGGCAAAGCTTATACTTGGACCAGAAGGCAGAATATAGGAAACTACATGAAAACATGGATAATTCAGAGAAAATGACTGTAAACAGATGAGAACTTGTTTAGAACAGCTCAAAGAGATTCTCCAAGTCAGTTCTTAGTGTAGAAAAGGTAGCTAAGATCGGGGAAATCCTTATTGGGAGTTAATATCACATGAAACACTGTATGAATCCTATATTCTTTACTTAAAGGAGACTAGAGTGGTAAATGTGTGTTATACAAGGCAGAATACCATTGAAATAGAAAAAGAAACACGTTCGGTAGCTTTGGAAAGCCTTACACTTCACTGAAATATAGTACTACACTCTATAACACAGTTGAGAGACAATGTTCCCAAGCTCCCTCAGTTCATGACAGTGTGTAGGAAGTTGTTTGATAAAGTGGGCAAAGCTTATACTTGGAACAGAAGGCAGAATATAGGAAACTACATGAAAACATGGATAATTCAGAGAAAATGACTGTAAACAGAAGAGAACTTGTTTAGAACAGCTCAAAGAGATTCTCCAAGTCAGTTCTTAGTGTAGAAAAGGTAGCTAAGATCGGGGAAATCCTTATTGGGAGTTAATATCACATGAAACACTGTATGAATCCTATATTCTTTACTTAAAGGAGACTAGAGTGGTAAAAGTGTGTTATACAAGGCAGGATACCATTGAAATAGTGAAAGAAACACGTTCGGCAGCTTTGGAAAGCCTTACACTTCACTGAAATGTAGTACTACACTCTATAACACAGTTGAGAGACAATGTTCCCAAGCTGCCTCAGCTCATAACAGTGTGTAGGAAGTTGTTTGATAAAGTGGGCAAAGCTTATAATTGAACCAGAAGGCAGAATATAGGAAACTACATGAAAACATGGATAATTCAGAGAAAATGACTGTAAACAGATGAGAACTCATTTAGAACAGCTGAAAGAGATTCTCCAAGTCAGTTCTTAGTGTAGAAAAGGTAGCTAAGATAAGGGAAATCCTTAATTCGAGTTAAGATCACATGAAACACTGTATGAATCCTATATTCTTTACTTAAAGGACTCTAGAGTGGTAAATGTGTGTTATACAAGTCAGAATACCATTGAAATAGAGAAAGAAACACGTTCGGCAGCTTTGGAAAGCCTTACACTTCACTGAAATGTAGTACTACCCTCTATAACACAGTTGAGAGACAATGTTCCCAAGCTGCCTCAGTTCATAACAGTGTGCAGGAAGTTGTTTGATAAAGTGGGCAAAGCTTATAATTGAACCAGAAGGCAGAATATAGGAAACTACATGAAAACATGGATAATCAGAGAAAATGACTGTAAACAGATGAGAACTCATTTAGAACAGCTGAAAGAGATTCTCCAAGTCAGTTCTTAGTGTAGAAAAGGTAGCTAAGATAAGGGAAATCCTTAATTCGAGTTAAGATCACATGAAACACTGTATGAATCCTATATTCTTTACTTAAAGGACTCTAGAGTGGTAAATGTGTGTTATACAAGTCAGAATACCATTGAAATAGAGAAAGAAACACGTTCGGCAGCTTTGGAAAGCCTTACACTTCACTGAAATGTAGTACTACACTCTATAACACAGTTGAGAGACAATGTTCCCAAGCTGCCTCAGTTCATGACAGTGTGTAGGAAGTTGTTTGATAAAGTGGGCAAAGCTTATACTTGGAACAGAAGGCAGAATATAGGAAACTACATGAAAACATGGATAATTCAGAGAAAATGACTGTAAACAGAAGAGAACTTGTTTAGAACAGCTCAAAGAGATTCTCCAAGTCAGTTCTTAGTGTAGAAAAGGTAGCTAAGATCGGGGAAATCCTTATTGGGAGTTAATATCACATGAAACACTGTATGAATCCTATATTCTTTACTTAAAGGAGACTAGAGTGGTAAATGTGTGTTATACAAGGCAGAATACCATTGAAATAGAAAAAGAAACACGTTCGGTAGCTTTGGAAAGCCTTACACTTCACTGAAATATAGTACTACACTCTATAACACAGTTGAGAGACAATGTTCCCAAGCTCCCTCAGTTCATAACAGTGTGTAGGAAGTTGTTTGATAAAGTGGGCAAAGCTTATACTTGGACCAGAAGGCAGAATATAGGAAACTACATGAAACCATGGATAATTCAGAGAAAATGACTGTAAACAGATGAGAACTTGTTTAGAACAGCTCAAAGAGATTCTCCAAGTAAGTTCTTAGTGTAGAAAAGGTAGCTAAGATCCGGGACATCCTTAATTCGAGTTAATATGACATGAAACAGTGTTTGAATCCTATATTCTTTCCCTAAAGGTCTCTAGAGTGGTAAATGTGTGTTATACAAGTAAGAATACCATTGAAATAGAGGAAGAAACACGTTCGGCAGCTTTGGAAAGCCTTACACTTCACTGAAATGTAGTACTACACTCTATAACACAGTTGAGAGACAATGTTCCCAAGCTGCCTCAGTTCATAACAGTGTGCAGGAAGTTGTTTGATAAAGTGGACAAAGCTTATAATTGAACCAGAAGGCAGAATATAGAAAACTACATGAAAACATGGATAATCAGAGAAAATGACTGTAAACAGATGAGAACTCATTTAGAACAGCTGAAAGAGATTCTCCAAGTCAGTTCTTAGTGTAGAAAAGGTAGCTAAGATAAGGGAAATCCTTAATTCGAGTTAAGATCACATGAAACACTGTATGAATCCTATATTCTTTACTTAAAGGACTCTAGAGTGGTAAATGTGTGTTATACAAGTCAGAATACCATTGAAATAGAGAAAGAAACACGTTCGGCAGCTTTGGAAAGCCTTACACTTCACTGAAATGTAGTACTACACTCTATAACACAGTTGAGAGACAGTGTTCCCAAGCTGCCTCAGTTCATGACAGTGTGTAGGAAGTTGTTTGATAAAGTGGGCAAAGCTTATACTTGGACCAGAAGGCAGAATATAGGAAACTACATGAAAACATGGATAATTCAGAGAAAATGACTGTAAACAGATGAGAACTTGTTTAGAACAGCTCAAAGAGATTCTCCAAGTCAGTTCTTAGTGTAGAAAAGGTAGCTAAGATCGGGGAAATCCTTATTGGGAGTTAATATCACATGAAACACTGTATGAATCCTATATTCTTTACTTAAAGGAGACTAGAGTGGTAAATGTGTGTTATACAAGGCAGAATACCATTGAAATAGAAAAAGAAACACGTTCGGTAGCTTTGGAAAGCCTTACACTTCACTGAAATATAGTACTACACTCTATAACACAGTTGAGAGACAATGTTCCCAAGCTCCCTCAGTTCATAACAGTGTGTAGGAAGTTGTTTGATAAAGTGGGCAAAGCTTATACTTGGAACAGAAGGCAGAATATAGGAAACTACATGAAACCATGGATAATTCAGAGAAAATGACTGTAAACAGATGAGAACTTGTTTAGAACAGCTCAAAGAGATTCTCCAAGTAAGTTCTTAGTGTAGAAAAGGTAGCTAAGATCCGGGACATCCTTAATTCGAGTTAATATGACATGAAACAGTGTTTGAATCCTATATTCTTTCCCTAAAGGTCTCTAGAGTGGTAAATGTGTGTTATACAAGTAAGAATACCATTGAAATAGAGGAAGAAACACGTTCGGCAGCTTTGGAAAGCCTTACACTTCACTGAAATGTAGTACTACACTCTATAACACAGTTGAGAGACAATGTTCCCAAGCTGCCTCAGTTCATAACAGTGTGCAGGAAGTTGTTTGATAAAGTGGACAAAGCTTATAATTGAACCAGATGGCAGAATATAGAAAACTACATGAAAACATGGATAATCAGAGAAAATGACTGTAAACAGATGAGAACTCATTTAGAACAGCTGAAAGAGATTCTCCAAGTCAGTTCTTAGTGTAGAAAAGGTAGCTAAGATAAGGGAAATCCTTAATTCGAGTTAAGATCACATGAAACACTGTATGAATCCTATATTCTTTACTTAAAGGACTATAGAGTGGTAAATGTGTGTTATACAAGTCAGAATACCATTGAAATAGAGAAAGAAACACGTTCGGCAGCTTTGGAAAGCCTTACACTTCACTGAAATGTAGTACTACACTCTATAACACAGTTGAGAGACAGTGTTCCCAAGCTGCCTCAGTTCATGACAGTGTGTAGGAAGTTGTTTGATAAAGTGGGCAAAGCTTATACTTGGACCAGAAGGCAGAATATAGGAAACTACATGAAAACATGGATAATTCAGAGAAAATGACTGTAAACAGATGAGAACTGGTTTAGAACAGCTGAAAGAGATTCTCCAAGTAAGTTCTTAGTGTAGAAAAGGTAGCTAAGATCCGGGACATCCTTAATTCGAGTTAAGATCACATGAAACCGTGTTTGAATCCTATATTCTTTACTTAAAGGAGACTAGAGTGGTAAAAGTGTGTTATACAAGGCAGGATACCATTGAAATAGTGAAAGAAACACGTTCGGCAGCTTTGGAAAGCCTTACACTTCACTGAAATGTAGTACTACACTCTATAACACAGTTGAGAGACAATGTTCCCAAGCTGCCTCAGCTCATAACAGTGTGTAGGAAGTTGTTTGATAAAGTGGGCAAAGCTTATAATTGAACCAGAAGGCAGAATATAGGAAACTACATGAAAACATGGATAATTCAGAGAAAATGACTGTAAACAGATGAGAACTCATTTAGAACAGCTGAAAGAGATTCTCCAAGTCAGTTCTTAGTGTAGAAAAGGTAGCTAAGATAAGGGAAATCCTTAATTCGAGTTAAGATCACATGAAACACTGTATGAATCCTATATTCTTTACTTAAAGGACTCTAGAGTGGTAAATGTGTGTTATACAAGTCAGAATACCATTGAAATAGAGAAAGAAACACGTTCGGCAGCTTTGGAAAGCCTTACACTTCACTGAAATGTAGTACTACCCTCTATAACACAGTTGAGAGACAATGTTCCCAAGCTGCCTCAGTTCATAACAGTGTGCAGGAAGTTGTTTGATAAAGTGGGCAAAGCTTATAATTGAACCAGAAGGCAGAATATAGGAAACTACATGAAAACATGGATAATCAGAGAAAATGACTGTAAACAGATGAGAACTCATTTAGAACAGCTGAAAGAGATTCTCCAAGTCAGTTCTTAGTGTAGAAAAGGTAGCTAAGATAAGGGAAATCCTTAATTCGAGTTAAGATCACATGAAACACTGTATGAATCCTATATTCTTTACTTAAAGGACTCTAGAGTGGTAAATGTGTGTTATACAAGTCAGAATACCATTGAAATAGAGAAAGAAACACGTTCGGCAGCTTTGGAAAGCCTTACACTTCACTGAAATGTAGTACTACACTCTATAACACAGTTGAGAGACAATGTTCCCAAGCTGCCTCAGTTCATGACAGTGTGTAGGAAGTTGTTTGATAAAGTGGGCAAAGCTTATACTTGGAACAGAAGGCAGAATATAGGAAACTACATGAAAACATGGATAATTCAGAGAAAATGACTGTAAACAGATGAGAACTTGTTTAGAACAGCTCAAAGAGATTCTCCAAGTCAGTTCTTAGTGTAGAAAAGGTAGCTAAGATCGGGGAAATCCTTATTGGGAGTTAATATCACATGAAACACTGTATGAATCCTATATTCTTTACTTAAAGGAGACTAGAGTGGTAAATGTGTGTTATACAAGGCAGAATACCATTGAAATAGAAAAAGAAACACGTTCGGTAGCTTTGGAAAGCCTTACACTTCACTGAAATATAGTACTACACTCTATAACACAGTTGAGAGACAATGTTCCCAAGCTCCCTCAGTTCATAACAGTGTGTAGGAAGTTGTTTGATAAAGTGGGCAAAGCTTATACTTGGACCAGAAGGCAGAATATAGGAAACTACATGAAACCATGGATAATTCAGAGAAAATGACTGTAAACAGATGAGAACTTGTTTAGAACAGCTCAAAGAGATTCTCCAAGTAAGTTCTTAGTGTAGAAAAGGTAGCTAAGATCCGGGACATCCTTAATTCGAGTTAATATGACATGAAACAGTGTTTGAATCCTATATTCTTTCCCTAAAGGTCTCTAGAGTGGTAAATGTGTGTTATACAAGTAAGAATACCATTGAAATAGAGGAAGAAACACGTTCGGCAGCTTTGGAAAGCCTTACACTTCACTGAAATGTAGTACTACACTCTATAACACAGTTGAGAGACAATGTTCCCAAGCTGCCTCAGTTCATAACAGTGTGCAGGAAGTTGTTTGATAAAGTGGACAAAGCTTATAATTGAACCAGAAGGCAGAATATAGAAAACTACATGAAAACATGGATAATCAGAGAAAATGACTGTAAACAGATGAGAACTCATTTAGAACAGCTGAAAGAGATTCTCCAAGTCAGTTCTTAGTGTAGAAAAGGTAGCTAAGATAAGGGAAATCCTTAATTCGAGTTAAGATCACATGAAACACTGTATGAATCCTATATTCTTTACTTAAAGGACTCCAGAGTGGTATATGTGTGTTATACAAGTCAGAATACCATTGAAATAGAGAAAGAAACACGTTCGGCAGCTTTGGAAAACCTTACACTTCACTGAAATGTAGTACTACACTCTATAACACAGTTGAGAGACAATGTTCCCAAGCTGCCTCAGTTCATGACAGTGTGTAGGAAGTTGTTTGATAAAGTGGGCAAAGCTTATACTTGGACCAGAAGGCAGAATATAGGAAACTACATGAAAACATGGATAATTCAGAGAAAATGACTGTAAACAGATGAGAACTTGTTTAGAACAGCTCAAAGAGATTCTCCAAGTCAGTTCTTAGTGTAGAAAAGGTAGCTAAGATCAGGGAAATCCTTATTTGGAGTTAATATCACATGAAACACTGTATGAATCCTATATTCTTTACTTAAAGGAGACTAGAGTGGTAAATGTGTGTTATACAAGGCAGAATACCATTGAAATAGAAAAAGAAACATGTTCGGTAGCTTTGGAAAGCCTTACACTTCACTGAAATAAAGTACTACACTCTATAACACAGTTGAGAGACAATGTTCCCGTGCTGCATCAGTTCATAACAGTGTGTAGGAAGTTGTTTGATGAAGTGGGCAAAGCTTATACTTGGACCAGAAGGCAGAATATAGGAAACTACATGAAACCATGGATAATTCAGAGAAAATGACTGTAAACAGATGAGAACTTGTTTAGAACAGCTCAAAGAGATTCTCCAAGTAAGTTCTTAGTGTAGAAAAGATAGCTAAGATCCGGGACATCCTTAATTCGAGTTAATATGACATGAAACTGTGTTTGAATCCTATATTCTTTACTTAAAGGAGACTAGAGTGGTAAAAGTGTGTTATACAAGGCAGGATACCATTGAAATAGTGAAAGAAACACGTTCGGCAGCTTTGGAAAGCCTTACACTTCACTGAAATGTAGTACTACACTCTATAACACAGTTGAGAGACAATGTTCCCAAGCTGCCTCAGTTCATGACAGTGTGTAGGAAGTTGTTTGATAAAGTGGGCAAAGCTTATACTTGGACCAGAAGGCAGAATATAGGAAACTACATGAAAACATGGATAATTCAGAGAAAATGACTGTAAACAGATGAGAACTTGTTTAGAACAGCTCAAAGAGATTCTCCAAGTCAGTTCTTAGTGTAGAGAAGGTAGCTAAGATCAGGGAAATCCTTAATTCGAGTTAAGATCACATGAAACACTGTATGAATCCTATATTCTTTCCCTAAAGGACTCTAGAGTGGTAAATGTGTGTTATACAAGTCAGAATACCATTGAAATAGAGAAAGAAACACGTTCGGCAGCTTTGGAAAGCCTTACACTTCACTGAAATGTAGTACTACACTCTATAACACAGTTGAGAGACAATGTTCCCAAGCTGCCTCAGTTCATAACAGTGTGCAGGAAGTTGTTTGATAAAGTGGGCAAAGCTTATACTTGGACCAGAAGGCAGAATATAGGAAAGTACATGAAAACATGGATAATTCAGAGAAAATGACTGTAAACAGATGAGAACTCGTTTAGTACAGCTGAAAGAGATTCTCCAAGTCAGTTCTTAGTGTAGAAAAGGTAGCTAAGATAAGGGAAATCCTTAATTCGAGTTAAGATAACATGAAACACTGTATGAATCCTATATTCTTTACTTAAAGGACTCTAGAATGGTAAATGTGTGTTATACAAGTCAGAATACCATTGAAATAGAGAAAGAAACACGTTCGGCAGCTTTGGAAAGCCTTACACTTCACTGAAATGTAGTACTACACTCTATAACACAGTTGAGAGACAATGTTCCCAAGCTGCCTCAGTTCATAACAGTGTGTAGGAAGTTGTTTGATAAAGTGGGCAAAGCTTATACTTGGACCAGAAGGCAGAATATAGGAAACTACATGAAAACATGGGTAATTCAGAGAAAATGACTGTAAACAGATGAGAACTGGTTTATAACAGCTGAAAGAGATTCTCCAAGTCAGTTCTTAGTGTAGAAAAGGTAGCTAAGATAAGGGAAATCCTTAATTCGAGTTAAGATCACATGAAACACTGTATGAATCCTATATTCTTTCCCTAAAGGACTCTAGAGTGGTAAATGTGTGTTATACAAGGCAGAATACCATTGAAATAGAAAAAGGAACATGTTCGGTAGCTTTGGAAAGCCTTACACTTCACTGAAATAAAGTACTACACTCTATAACACAGTTGAGAGACAATGTTCCCGTGCTGCATCAGTTCATAACAGTGTGTAGGAAGTTGTTTGATAAAGTGGGCAAAGCTTATACTTGGACCAGAAGGCAGAATATAGGAAACTACATGAAACCATGGATAATTCAGAGAAAATGACTGTAAACAGATGAGAACTTGTTTAGAACAGCTCAAAGAGATTCTCCAAGTAAGTTCTTAGTGTACAAAAGATAGCTAAGATCCGGGACATCCTTAATTCGAGTTAATATGACATGAAACTGTGTTTGAATCCTATATTCTTTACTTAAAGGAGACTAGAGTGGTAAAAGTGTGTTATACAAGGCAGGATACCATTGAAATAGTGAAAGAAACACGTTCGGCAGCTTTGGAAAGCCTTACACTTCACTGAAATGTAGTACTACACTCTATAACACAGTTGAGAGACAATGTTCCCAAGCTGCCTCAGTTCATAACAGTGTGTAGGAAGTTGTTTGATAAAGTGGGCAAAGCTTATACTTGGACCAGAAGGCAGAATATAGGAAACTACATGAAAACATGGATAATTCAGAGAAAATGACTGTAAACAGATGAGAACTCGTTTAGAACAGCTGAAAGAGATTCTCCAAGTCAGTTCTTAGTGTAGAAAAGGTAGCTAAGATAAGGGAAATCCTTAATTCGAGTTAAGATCACATGAAACACTGTATGAATCCTATATTCTTTACTTAAAGGACTCCAGAGTGGTATATGTGTGTTATACAAGTCAGAATACCATTGAAATAGAGAAAGAAACACGTTCGGCAGCTTTGGAAAACCTTACACTTCACTGAAATGTAGTACTACACTCTATAACACAGTTGAGAGACAATGTTCCCAAGCTGCCTCAGTTCATGACAGTGTGTAGGAAGTTGTTTGATAAAGTGGGCAAAGCTTATACTTGGACCAGAAGGCAGAATATAGGAAACTACATCAAAACATGGATAATTCAGAGAAAATGACTGTAAACAGATGAGAACTTGTTTAGGACAGCTCAAAGAGATTCTCCAAGTAAGTTCTTAGTGTAGAAAAGATAGCTAAGATCCGGGACATCCTTAATTCGAGTTAATATGACATGAAACTGTGTTTGAATCCTATATTCTTTACTTAAAGGAGACTAGAGTGGTAAAAGTGTGTTATACAAGGCAGGATACCATTGAAATAGTGAAAGAAACACGTTCGGCAGCTTTGGAAAGCCTTACACTTCACTGAAATGTAGTACTACACTCTATAACACAGTTGAGAGACAATGTTCCCAAGCTGCCTCAGTTCATAACAGTGTGTAGGAAGTTGTTTGATAAAGTGGGCAAAGCTTATACTTGGACCAGAAGGCAGAATATAGGAAACTACATGAAAACATGGATAATTCCGAGAAAATGACTGTAAACAGATGAGAACTCGTTTAGAACAGCTGAAAGAGATTCTCCAAGTCAGTTCTTAGTGTAGAAAAGGTAGCTAAGATAAGGGAAATCCTTAATTCGAGTTAAGATCACATGAAACACTGTATGAATCCTATATTCTTTACTTAAAGGACTCTAGAGTGGTATATGTGTGTTATACAAGTCAGAATACCATTGAAATAGAGAAAGAAACACGTTCGGCAGCTTTGGAAAGCCTTACACTTCACTGAAATGTAGTACTACACTCTATAACACAGTTGAGAGACAATGTTCCCAAGCTGCCTCAGTTCATAACAGTGTGTAGGAAGTTGTTTGATAAAGTGGGCAAAGCTTATACTTGGACCAGAAGGCAGAATATAGGAAACTACATGAAAACATGGATAATTCAGAGAAAATGACTGTAAACAGATGAGAACTTGTTTAGAACAGCTCAAAGAGATTCTCCAAGTCAGTTCTTAGTGTAGAAAAGGTAGCTAAGATCAGGGAAATCCTTATTTGGAGTTAATATCACATGAAACACTGTATGAATCCTATATTCTTTACTTAAAGGAGACTAGAGTGGTAAATGTGTGTTATACAAGGCAGAATACCATTGAAATAGAAAAAGAAACATGTTCGGTAGCTTTGGAAAGCCTTACACTTCACTGAAATAAAGTACTACACTCTATAACACAGTTGAGAGACAATGTTCCCGTGCTGCATCAGTTCATAACAGTGTGTAGGAAGTTGTTTGATAAAGTGGGCAAAGCTTATACTTGGACCAGAAGGCAGAATATAGGAAACTACATGAAACCATGGATAATTCAGAGAAAATGACTGTAAACAGATGAGAACTTGTTTAGAACAGCTCAAAGAGATTCTCCAAGTAAGTTCTTAGTGTAGAAAAGATAGCTAAGATCCGGGACATCCTTAATTCGAGTTAATATGACATGAAACTGTGTTTGA
This sequence comes from Pipistrellus hanaki, assembly GCF_964339955.1. Taxonomy (NCBI): domain Eukaryota; kingdom Metazoa; phylum Chordata; class Mammalia; order Chiroptera; family Vespertilionidae; genus Pipistrellus; species Pipistrellus hanaki. The sequence continues at coordinate 685,770 of NW_028182293.1, forward strand.
ATCCTATATTCTTTACTTAAAGGAGACTAGAGTGGTAAAAGTGTGTTATACAAGGCAGGATACCATTGAAATAGTGAAAGAAACACGTTCGGCAGCTTTGGAAAGCCTTACACTTCACTGAAATGTAGTACTACACTCTATAACACAGTTGAGAGACAATGTTCCCAAGCTGCCTCAGTTCATAACAGTGTGTAGGAAGTTGTTTGATAAAGTGGGCAAAGCTTATACTTGGACCAGAAGGCAGAATATAGGAAACTACATGAAAACATGGATAATTCCGAGAAAATGACTGTAAACAGATGAGAACTCGTTTAGAACAGCTGAAAGAGATTCTCCAAGTCAGTTCTTAGTGTAGAAAAGGTAGCTAAGATAAGGGAAATCCTTAATTCGAGTTAAGATCACATGAAACACTGTATGAATCCTATATTCTTTACTTAAAGGACTCTAGAGTGGTATATGTGTGTTATACAAGTCAGAATACCATTGAAATAGAGAAAGAAACTCGTTCGGCAGCTTTGGAAAGCCTTACACTTCACTGAAATGTAGTACTACACTCTATAACACAGTTGAGAGACAATGTTCCCAAGCTGCCTCAGTTCATAACAGTGTGCAGGAAGTTGTTTGATAAAGTGGGCAAAGCTTATACTTGGACCAGAAGGCAGAATATAGGAAATTACATGAAAACATGGATAATTCAGAGAAAATGACTGTAAACAGATGAGAACTCGTTTAGAACAGCTGAAAGAGATTCTCCAAGTCAGTTCTTAGTGTAGAAAAGGTAGCTAAGATAAGGGAAATCCTTAATTCGAGTTAAGATCACATGAAACACTGTATGAATCCTATATTCTTTACTTAAAGGACTCTAGAGTGGTAAATGTGTGTTATACAAGTCAGAATACCATTGAAATAGAGAAAGAAACACGTTCGGCAGCTTTGGAAAGCCTTACACTTCACTGAAATGTAGTACTACACTCTATAACACAGTTGAGAGACAATGTTCCCAAGCTGCCTCAGTTCATAACAGTGTGTAGGAAGTTGTTTGATAAAGTGGGGGAAACTTATACTTGGACCAGAAGGCAGAATATAGGAAACTACATGAAAACATGGATAATTCAGAGAAAATGACTGTAGACAGATGAGAACTCGTTTAGAACAGCTGAAAGAGATTCTCCAAGTCAGTTCTTAGTGTAGAAAAGGTAGCTAAGATAAGGGAAATCCTTAATTCGAGTTAAGATCACATGAAACACTGTATGAATCCTATATTCTTTACTTAAAGGACTCCAGAGTGGTATATGTGTGTTATACAAGTCAGAATACCATTGAAATAGAGAAAGAAACACGTTCCGCAGCTTTGGAAAACCTTACACTTCACTGAAATGTAGTACTACACTCTATAACACAGTTGAGAGACAATTTTCCCAAGCTGCCTCAGTTCATGACAGTGTGTAGGAAGTTGTTTGATAAAGTGGGCAAAGCTTATACTTGGACCAGAAGGCAGAATATAGGAAACTACATGAAAACATGGATAATTCAGAGAAAATGACTGTAAACAGATGAGAACTTGTTTAGAACAGCTGAAAGAGATTCTCCAAGTCAGTTCTTAGTGTAGAAAAGGTAGCTAAGATCAGGGAAATCCTTATTTGGAGTTAATATCACATGAAACACTGTATGAATCCTATATTCTTTACTTAAAGGAGACTAGAGTGGTAAATGTGTGTTATACAAGGCAGAATACCATTGAAATAGAAAAAGAAACATGTTCGGTAGCTTTGGAAAGCCTCACACTTCACTGAAATAAAGTACTACACTCTATAACACAGTTGAGAGACAATGTTCCCGTGCTGCATCAGTTCATAACAGTGTGTAGGAAGTTGTTTGATAAAGTGGGCAAAGCTTATACTTGGACCAGAAGGCAGAATATAGGAAACTACATGAAACCATGGATAATTCAGAGAAAATGACTGTAAACAGATGAGAACTTGTTTAGAACAGCTCAAAGAGATTCTCCAAGTAAGTTCTTAGTGTAGAAAAGATAGCTAAGATCCGGGACATCCTTAATTCGAGTTAATATGACATGAAACTGTGTTTGAATCCTATATTCTTTACTTAAAGGAGACTAGAGTGGTAAAAGTGTGTTATACAAGGCAGGATACCATTGAAATAGTGAAAGAAACACGTTCGGCAGCTTTGGAAAGCCTTACACTTCACTGAAATGTAGTACTACACTCTATAACACAGTTGAGAGACAATGTTCCCAAGCTGCCTCAGTTCATAACAGTGTGTAGGAAGTTGTTTGATAAAGTGGGCAAAGCTTATACTTGGACCAGAAGGCAGAATATAGGAAACTACATGAAAACATGGATAATTCCGAGAAAATGTCTGTAAACAGATGAGAACTCGTTTAGAACAGCTGAAAGAGATTCTCCAAGTCAGTTCTTAGTGTAGAAAAGGTAGCTAAGATAAGGGAAATCCTTAATTCGAGTTAAGATCACATGAAACACTGTATGAATCCTATATTCTTTACTTAAAGGACTCTAGAGTGGTATATGTGTGTTATACAAGTCAGAATACCATTGAAATAGAGAGAGAAACACGTTCGGCAGCTTTGGAAAGCCTTACACTTCACTGAAATGTAGTACTACACTCTATAACACAGTTGAGAGACAATGTTCCCAAGCTGCCTCAGTTCATAACAGTGTGCAGGAAGTTGTTTGATAAAGTGGGCAAAGCTTATACTTGGACCAGAAGGCAGAATATAGGAAATTACATGAAAACATGGATAATTCAGAGAAAATGACTGTAGACAGATGAGAACTCGTTTAGAACAGCTGAAAGAGATTCTCCAAGTCAGTTCTTAGTGTAGAAAAGGTAGCTAAGATAAGGGAAATCCTTAATTCGAGTTAAGATCACATGAAACACTGTATGAATCCTATATTCTTTACTTAAAGGACTCCAGAGTGGTATATGTGTGTTATACAAGTCAGAATACCATTGAAATAGAGAAAGAAACACGTTCCGCAGCTTTGGAAAACCTTACACTTCACTGAAATGTAGTACTACACTCTATAACACAGTTGAGAGACAATTTTCCCAAGCTGCCTCAGTTCATGACAGTGTGTAGGAAGTTGTTTGATAAAGTGGGCAAAGCTTATACTTGGACCAGAAGGCAGAATATAGGAAACTACATGAAAACATGGATAATTCAGAGAAAATGACTGTAAACAGATGAGAACTTGTTTAGAACAGCTGAAAGAGATTCTCCAAGTCAGTTCTTAGTGTAGAAAAGGTAGCTAAGATCAGGGAAATCCTTATTTGGAGTTAATATCACATGAAACACTGTATGAATCCTATATTCTTTACTTAAAGGAGACTAGAGTGGTAAATGTGTGTTATACAAGGCAGAATACCATTGAAATAGAAAAAGAAACATGTTCGGTAGCTTTGGAAAGCCTTACACTTCACTGAAATAAAGTACTACACTCTATAACACAGTTGAGAGACAATGTTCCCGTGCTGCATCAGTTCATAACAGTGTGTAGGAAGTTGTTTGATAAAGTGGGCAAAGCTTATACTTGGACCAGAAGGCAGAATATAGGAAACTACATGAAACCATGGATAATTCAGAGAAAATGACTGTAAACAGATGAGAACTTGTTTAGAACAGCTCAAAGAGATTCTCCAAGTAAGTTCTTAGTGTAGAAAAGATAGCTAAGATCCGGGACATCCTTAATTCGAGTTAATATGACATGAAACTGTGTTTGAATCCTATATTCTTTACTTAAAGGAGACTAGAGTGGTAAAAGTGTGTTATACAAGGCAGGATACCATTGAAATAGTGAAAGAAACACGTTCGGCAGCTTTGGAAAGCCTTACACTTCACTGAAATGTAGTACTACACTCTATAACACAGTTGAGAGACAATGTTCCCAAGCTGCCTCAGTTCATAACAGTGTGTAGGAAGTTGTTTGATAAAGTGGGCAAAGCTTATACTTGGACCAGAAGGCAGAATATAGGAAACTACATGAAAACATGGATAATTCAGAGAAAATGACTGTAAACAGATGAGAACTCGTTTAGAACAGCTGAAAGAGATTCTCCAAGTCAGTTCTTAGTGTAGAAAAGGTAGCTAAGATAAGGGAAATCCTTAATTCGAGTTAAGATCACATGAAACACTGTATGAATCCTATATTCTTTACTTAAAGGACTCTAGAGTGGTATATGTGTGTTATACAAGTCAGAATACCATTGAAATAGAGAAAGAAACACGTTCGGCAGCTTTGGAAAGCCTTACACTTCACTGAAATGTAGTACTACACTCTATAACACAGTTGAGAGACAATGTTCCCAAGCTGCCTCAGTTCATAACAGTGTGCAGGAAGTTGTTTGATAAAGTGGGCAAAGCTTATACTTGGACCAGAAGGCAGAATATAGGAAATTACATGAAAACATGGATAATTCAGAGAAAATGACTGTAGACAGATGAGAACTCGTTTAGAACAGCTGAAAGAGATTCTCCAAGTCAGTTCTTAGTGTAGAAAAGGTAGCTAAGATAAGGGAAATCCTTAATTCGAGTTAAGATCACATGAAACACTGTATGAATCCTATATTCTTTACTTAAAGGACTCCAGAGTGGTATATGTGTGTTATACAAGTCAGAATACCATTGAAATAGAGAAAGAAACACGTTCCGCAGCTTTGGAAAACCTTACACTTCACTGAAATGTAGTACTACACTCTATAACACAGTTGAGAGACAATTTTCCCAAGCTGCCTCAGTTCATGACAGTGTGTAGGAATTTGTTTGATAAAGTGGGCAAAGCTTATACTTGGACCAGAAGGCAGAATATAGGAAACTACATGAAAACATGGATAATTCAGAGAAAATGACTGTAAACAGATGAGAACTTGTTTAGAACAGCTGAAAGAGATTCTCCAAGTCAGTTCTTAGTGTAGAAAAGGTAGCTAAGATCAGGGAAATCCTTATTTGGAGTTAATATCACATGAAACACTGTATGAATCCTATATTCTTTACTTAAAGGAGACTAGAGTGGTAAATGTGTGTTATACAAGGCAGAATACCATTGAAATAGAAAAAGAAACATGTTCGGTAGCTTTGGAAAGCCTTACACTTCACTGAAATAAAGTACTACACTCTATAACACAGTTGAGAGACAATGTTCCCGTGCTGCATCAGTTCATAACAGTGTGTAGGAAGTTGTTTGATAAAGTGGGCAAAGCTTATACTTGGACCAGAAGGCAGAATATAGGAAACTACATGAAACCATGGATAATTCAGAGAAAATGACTGTAAACAGATGAGAACTTGTTTAGAACAGCTCAAAGAGATTCTCCAAGTAAGTTCTTAGTGTAGAAAAGATAGCTAAGATCCGGGACATCCTTAATTCGAGTTAATATGACATGAAACTGTGTTTGAATCCTATATTCTTTACTTAAAGGAGACTAGAGTGGTAAAAGTGTGTTATACAAGGCAGGATACCATTGAAATAGTGAAAGAAACACGTTCGGCAGCTTTGGAAAGCCTTACACTTCACTGAAATGTAGTACTACACTCTATAACACAGTTGAGAGACAATGTTCCCAAGCTGCCTCAGTTCATAACAGTGTGTAGGAAGTTGTTTGATAAAGTGGGCAAAGCTTATACTTGGACCAGAAGGCAGAATATAGGAAACTACATGAAAACATGGATAATTCCGAGAAAATGACTGTAAACAGATGAGAACTCGTTTAGAACAGCTGAAAGAGATTCTCCAAGTCAGTTCTTAGTGTAGAAAAGGTAGCTAAGATAAGGGAAATCCTTAATTCGAGTTAAGATCACATGAAACACTGTATGAATCCTATATTCTTTACTTAAAGGACTCTAGAGTGGTATATGTGTGTTATACAAGTCAGAATACCATTGAAATAGAGAAAGAAACACGTTCGGCAGCTTTGGAAAGCCTTACACTTCACTGAAATGTAGTACTACACTCTATAACACAGTTGAGAGACAATGTTCCCAAGCTGCCTCAGTTCATAACAGTGTGTAGGAAGTTGTTTGATAAAGTGGGCAAAGCTTATACTTGGACCAGAAGGCAGAATATAGGAAACTACATGAAAACATGGATAATTCAGAGAAAATGACTGTAAACAGATGAGAACTTGTTTAGAACAGCTCAAAGAGATTCTCCAAGTCAGTTCTTAGTGTAGAAAAGGTAGCTAAGATCAGGGAAATCCTTATTTGGAGTTAATATCACATGAAACACTGTATGAATCCTATATTCTTTACTTAAAGGAGACTAGAGTGGTAAATGTGTGTTATACAAGGCAGAATACCATTGAAATAGAAAAAGAAACATGTTCGGTAGCTTTGGAAAGCCTTACACTTCACTGAAATAAAGTACTACACTCTATAACACAGTTGAGAGACAATGTTCCCGTGCTGCATCAGTTCATAACAGTGTGTAGGAAGTTGTTTGATAAAGTGGGCAAAGCTTATACTTGGACCAGAAGGCAGAATATAGGAAACTACATGAAACCATGGATAATTCAGAGAAAATGACTGTAAACAGATGAGAACTTGTTTAGAACAGCTCAAAGAGATTCTCCAAGTAAGTTCTTAGTGTAGAAAAGATAGCTAAGATCCGGGACATCCTTAATTCGAGTTAATATGACATGAAACTGTGTTTGAATCCTATATTCTTTACTTAAAGGAGACTAGAGTGGTAAAAGTGTGTTATACAAGGCAGGATACCATTGAAATAGTGAAAGAAACACGTTCGGCAGCTTTGGAAAGCCTTACACTTCACTGAAATGTAGTACTACACTCTATAACACAGTTGAGAGACAATGTTCCCAAGCTGCCTCAGTTCATAACAGTGTGTAGGAAGTTGTTTGATAAAGTGGGCAAAGCTTATACTTGGACCAGAAGGCAGAATATAGGAAATTACATGAAAACATGGATAATTCAGAGAAAATGACTGTAAACAGATGAGAACTCGTTTAGAACAGCTGAAAGAGATTCTCCAAGTCAGTTCTTAGTGTAGAAAAGGTAGCTAAGATAAGGGAAATCCTTAATTCGAGTTAAGATCACATGAAACACTGTATGAATCCTATATTCTTTACTTAAAGGACTCTAGAGTGGTAAATGTGTGTTATACAAGTCAGAATACCATTGAAATAGAGAAAGAAACACGTTCGGCAGCTTTGGAAAGCCTTACACTTCACTGAAATGTAGTACTACACTCTATAACACAGTTGAGAGACAATGTTCCCAAGCTGCCTCAGTTCATAACAGTGTGTAGGAAGTTGTTTGATAAAGTGGGGGAAACTTATACTTGGACCAGAAGGCAGAATATAGGAAACTACATGAAAACATGGATAATTCAGAGAAAATGACTGTAGACAGATGAGAACTCGTTTAGAACAGCTGAAAGAGATTCTCCAAGTCAGTTCTTAGTGTAGAAAAGGTAGCTAAGATAAGGGAAATCCTTAATTCGAGTTAAGATCACATGAAACACTGTATGAATCCTATATTCTTTACTTAAAGGACTCCAGAGTGGTATATGTGTGTTATACAAGTCAGAATACCATTGAAATAGAGAAAGAAACACGTTCCGCAGCTTTGGAAAACCTTACACTTCACTGAAATGTAGTACTACACTCTATAACACAGTTGAGAGACAATTTTCCCAAGCTGCCTCAGTTCATGACAGTGTGTAGGAAGTTGTTTGATAAAGTGGGCAAAGCTTATACTTGGACCAGAAGGCAGAATATAGGAAACTACATGAAAACATGGATAATTCAGAGAAAATGACTGTAAACAGATGAGAACTTGTTTAGAACAGCTGAAAGAGATTCTCCAAGTCAGTTCTTAGTGTAGAAAAGGTAGCTAAGATCAGGGAAATCCTTATTTGGAGTTAATATCACATGAAACACTGTATGAATCCTATATTCTTTACTTAAAGGAGACTAGAGTGGTAAATGTGTGTTATACAAGGCAGAATACCATTGAAATAGAAAAAGAAACATGTTCGGTAGCTTTGGAAAGCCTTACACTTCACTGAAATAAAGTACTACACTCTATAACACAGTTGAGAGACAATGTTCCCGTGCTGCATCAGTTCATAACAGTGTGTAGGAAGTTGTTTGATAAAGTGGGCAAAGCTTATACTTGGACCAGAAGGCAGAATATAGGAAACTACATGAAACCATGGATAATTCAGAGAAAATGACTGTAAACAGATGAGAACTTGTTTAGAACAGCTCAAAGAGATTCTCCAAGTAAGTTCTTAGTGTAGAAAAGATAGCTAAGATCCGGGACATCCTTAATTCGAGTTAATATGACATGAAACTGTGTTTGAATCCTATATTCTTTACTTAAAGGAGACTAGAGTGGTAAAAGTGTGTTATACAAGGCAGGATACCATTGAAATAGTGAAAGAAACACGTTCGGCAGCTTTGGAAAGCCTTACACTTCACTGAAATGTAGTACTACACTCTATAACACAGTTGAGAGACAATGTTCCCAAGCTGCCTCAGTTCATAACAGTGTGTAGGAAGTTGTTTGATAAAGTGGGCAAAGCTTATACTTGGACCAGAAGGCAGAATATAGGAAACTACATGAAAACATGGATAATTCCGAGAAAATGACTGTAAACAGATGAGAACTCGTTTAGAACAGCTGAAAGAGATTCTCCAAGTCAGTTCTTAGTGTAGAAAAGGTAGCTAAGATAAGGGAAATCCTTAATTCGAGTTAAGATCACATGAAACCGTGTTTGAATCCTATATTCTTTACTTAAAGGAGACTAGAGTGGTAAAAGTGTGTTATACAAGGCAGGATACCATTGAAATAGTGAAAGAAACACGTTCGGCAGCTTTGGAAAGCCTTACACTTCACTGAAATGTAGTACTACACTCTATAACACAGTTGAGAGACAATGTTCCCAAGCTGCCTCAGTTCATAACAGTGTGTAGGAAGTTGTTTGATAAAGTGGGCAAAGCTTATACTTGAACCAGAAGGCAGAATATAGGAAACTACATGAAAACATGGATAATTCAGAGAAAATGACTGTAAACAGATGAGAACTCGTTTAGAACAGCTGAAAGAGATTCTCCAAGTCAGTTCTTAGTGTAGAAAAGGTAGCTAAGATCCGGGACATCCTTAATTCGAGTTAAGATCACATGAAACCGTGTTTGAATCCTATATTCTTTACTTAAAGGAGACTAGAGTGGTAAAAGTGTGTTATACAAGGCAGGATACCATTGAAATAGTGAAAGAAACACGTTCGGCAGCTTTGGAAAGCCTTACACTTCACTGAAATGTAGTACTACACTCTATAACACAGTTGAGAGACAATGTTCCCAAGCTGCCTCAGTTCATAACAGTGTGTAGGAAGTTGTTTGATAAAGTGGGCAAAGCTTATACTTGGACCAGAAGGTAGAATATAGGAAACTACATGAAAACATGGATAATTCAGAGAAAATGACTGTAAACAGATGAGAACTCGTTTAGAACAGCTGAAAGAGATTCTCCAAGTCAGTTCTTAGTGTAGAAAAGGTAGCTAAGATAAGGGAAATACTTAATTCGAGTTAAGATCACATGAAACACTGTATGAATCCTATATTCTTTCCCTAAAGGACTCTAGAGTGGTAAATGTGTGTTATACAAGTCAGAATACCATTGAAATAGAGAGAGAAACACGTTCGGCAGCTTTGGAAAGCCTTACACTTCAATGAAATGTAGTACTACACTCTATAACACAGTTGAGAGATAATGTTCCCAAGCTGCCTCAGTTCATAACAGTGTGTAGGAAGTTGTTTGATAAAGTGGGCAAAGCTTATACTTGGACCAGAAGGCAGAATATAGGAAACTACATGAAAACATGGATAATTCAGAGAAAATGACTGTAAACAGATGAGAACTCGTTTAGAACAGCTGAAAGAGATTCTCCAAGTCAGTTGTTAGTATAGAAAAGTTAGCTAAGATAAGGGAAATCCTTAATTTGAGTTAAGATCACATGAAACACTGTATGAATCCTATATTCTTTACTTAAAGGACTCTAGAGTGGTATATGTGTGTTATACAAGTCAGAATACCATTGAAATAGAGAAAGAAACACGTTCGGCAGCTTTGGAAAGCCTTACACTTCACTGAAATGTAGTACTACACTCTATAACACAGTTGAGAGACAATGTTCCCAAGCTGCCTCAATTCATGACAGTGTGTAGGAAGTTGTTTGATAAAGTGGGCAAAGCTTATACTTGGACCAGAAGGCAGAATATAGGAAACTACATGAAAACATGGATAATTCAGAGAAAATGACTGTAAACAGATGAGAACTTGTTTAGAACAGCTCAAAGAGATTCTCCAAGTAAGTTCTTAGTGTAGAAAAGGTAGCTAAGATCCGGGACATCCTTAATTCGAGGTAAGATCACATGAAACCGTGTTTGAATCCTATATTCTTTACTTAAAGGAGACTAGAGTGGTAAAAGTGTGTTATACAAGGCAGGATACCATTGAAATAGTGAAAGAAACACGTTCGGCAGCTTTGGAAAGCCTTACACTTCACTGAAATGTAGTACTACACTCTATAACACAGTTGAGAGGCAATGTTCCCAAGCTGCCTCAGTTCATAACAGTGTGTAGGAAGTTGTTTGATAAAGTGGGCAAAGCTTATACTTGGACCAGAAGGCAGAATATAGGAAACTACATGAAAACATGGATAATTCAGAGAAAATGACTGTAAACAGATGAGAACTCGTTTAGAACAGCTGAAAGAGATTCCCCAAGTCAGTTCTTAGTGTAGAAAAGGTAGCTAAGATAAGGGAAATACTTAATTCGAGTTAAGATCACATGAAACACTGTATGAATCCTATATTCTTTCCCTAAAGGACTCTAGAGTGGTAAATGTGTGTTATACAAGTCAGAATACCATTGAAATAGAGAGAGAAACACGTTCGGCAGCTTTGGAAAGCCTTACACTTCAATGAAATGTAGTACTACACTCTATAACACAGTTGAGAGATAATGTTCCCAAGCTGCCTCAGTTCATAACAGTGTGTAGGAAGTTGTTTGATAAAGTGGGCAAAGCTTATACTTGGACCAGAAGGCAGAATATAGGAAACTACATGAAACCATGGATAATTCAGAGAAAATGACTGTAAACAGATGAGAACTTGTTTAGAACAGCTCAAAGAGATTCTCCAAGTAAGTTCCTAGTGTAGAAAAGGTAGCTAAGATCCGGGACATTCTTAATTCGAGTTAATATGACATGAAACAGTGTTTGAATCCTATATTCTTTACTTAAAGGAGACTAGAGTGGTAAAAGTGTGTTATACAAGGCAGGATACCATTGAAATAGTGAAAGAAACACGTTCGGCAGCTTTGGAAAGCCTTACACTTCACTGAAATGTAGTACTACACTCTATAACACAGTTGAGAGACAATGTTCCCAAGCTGCCTCAGTTCATAACAGTGTGTAGGAAGTTGTTTGATAAAGTGGGCAAAGCTTATACTTGGACCAGAAGGTAGAATATAGGAAACTACATGAAAACATGGATAATTCAGAGAAAATGACTGTAAACAGATGAGAACTCGTTTAGAACAGCTGAAAGAGATTCTCCAAGTCAGTTCTTAGTGTAGAAAAGGTAGCTAAGATAAGGGAAATACTTAATTCGAGTTAAGATCACATGAAACACTGTATGAATCCTATATTCTTTCCCTAAAGGACTCTAGAGTGGTAAATGTGTGTTATACAAGTCAGAATACCATTGAAATAGAGAGAGAAACACGTTCGGCAGCTTTGGAAAGCCTTACACTTCAATGAAATGTAGTACTACACTCTATAACACAGTTGAGAGATAATGTTCCCAAGCTGCCTCAGTTCATAACAGTGTGTAGGAAGTTGTTTGATAAAGTGGGCAAAGCTTATACTTGGACCAGAAGGCAGAATATAGGAAACTACATGAAAACATGGATAATTCAGAGAAAATGACTGTAAACAGATGAGAACTCGTTTAGAACAGCTGAAAGAGATTCTCCAAGTCAGTTGTTAGTATAGAAAAGTTAGCTAAGATAAGGGAAATCCTTAATTTGAGTTAAGATCACATGAAACACTGTATGAATCCTATATTCTTTACTTAAAGGACTCTAGAGTGGTATATGTGTGTTATACAAGTCAGAATACCATTGAAATAGAGAAAGAAACATGTTCGGCAGCTTTGGAAAGCCTTACACTTCACTGAAATGTAGTACTACACTCTATAACACAGTTGAGAGACAATGTTCCCAAGCTGCCTCAATTCATGACAGTGTGTAGGAAGTTGTTTGATAAAGTGGGCAAAGCTTATACTTGGACCAGAAGGCAGAATATAGGAAACTACATGAAAACATGGATAATTCAGAGAAAATGACTGTAAACAGATGAGAACTTGTTTAGAACAGCTCAAAGAGATTCTCCAAGTAAGTTCTTAGTGTAGAAAAGGTAGCTAAGATCCGGGACATCCTTAATTCGAGGTAAGATCACATGAAACCGTGTTTGAATCCTATATTCTTTACTTAAAGGAGACTAGAGTGGTAAAAGTGTGTTATACAAGGCAGGATACCATTGAAATAGTGAAAGAAACACGTTCGGCAGCTTTGGAAAGCCTTACACTTCACTGAAATGTAGTACTACACTCTATAACACAGTTGAGAGACAATGTTCCCAAGCTGCCTCAGTTCATAACAGTGTGTAGGAAGTTGTTTGATAAAGTGGGCAAAGCTTATACTTGGACCAGAAGGCAGAATATAGGAAACTACATGAAAACATGGATAATTCAGAGAAAATGACTGTAAACAGATGAGAACTTGTTTAGAACAGCTCAAAGAGATTCTCCAAGTAAGTTCCTAGTGTAGAAAAGGTAGCTAAGATCCGGGACATTCTTAATTCGAGTTAATATGACATGAAACAGTGTTTGAATCCTATATTCTTTACTTAAAGGAGACTAGAGTGGTAAAAGTGTGTTATACAAGGCAGGATACCATTGAAATAGTGAAAGAAACACGTTCGGCAGCTTTGGAAAGCCTTACACTTCACTGAAATGTAGTACTACACTCTATAACACAGTTGAGAGACAATGTTCCCAAGCTGCCTCAGTTCATAACAGTGTGTAGGAAGTTGTTTGATAAAGTGGGCAAAGCTTATACTTGGACCAGAAGGTAGAATATAGGAAACTACATGAAAACATGGATAATTCCGAGAAAATGACTGTAAACAGATGAGAACTCGTTTAGAACAGCTGAAAGAGATTCTCCAAGTCAGTTCTTAGTGTAGAAAAGGTAGCTAAGATAAGGGAAATCCTTAATTCGAGTTAAGATCACATGAAACACTGTATGAATCCTATATTCTTTACTTAAAGGACTCTAGAGTGGTATATGTGTGTTATACAAGTCAGAATACCATTGAAATAGAGAAAGAAACACGTTCGGCAGCTTTGGAAAGCCTTACACTTCACTGAAATGTAGTACTACACTCTATAACACAGTTGAGAGACAATGTTCCCAAGCTGCCTCAGTTCATAACAGTGTGTAGGAAGTTGTTTGATAAAGTGGGCAAAGCTTATACTTGGACCAGAAGGCAGAATATAGGAAATTACATGAAAACATGGATAATTCAGAGAAAATGACTGTAAACAGATGAGAACTGGTTTAGAACAGCTGAAAGAGATTCTCCAAGTCAGTTCTTAGTGTAGAAAAGGTAGCTAAGATAAGGGAAATCCTTAATTCGAGTTAAGATCACATGAAACCGTGTTTGAATCCTATATTCTTTACTTAAAGGAGACTAGAGTGGTAAAAGTGTGTTATACAAGGCAGGATACCATTGAAATAGTGAAAGAAACACGTTCGGCAGCTTTGGAAAGCCTTACACTTCACTGAAATGTAGTACTACACTCTATAACACAGTTGAGAGACAATGTTCCCAAGCTGCCTCAGTTCATAACAGTGTGTAGGAAGTTGTTTGATAAAGTGGGCAAAGCTTATACTTGAACCAGAAGGCAGAATATAGGAAACTACATGAAAACATGGATAATTCAGAGAAAATGACTGTAAACAGATGAGAACTCGTTTAGAACAGCTGAAAGAGATTCTCCAAGTCAGTTCTTAGTGTAGAAAAGGTAGCTAAGATCCGGGACATCCTTAATTCGAGTTAAGATCACATGAAACCGTGTTTGAATCCTATATTCTTTACTTAAAGGAGACTAGAGTGGTAAAAGTGTGTTATACAAGGCAGGATACCATTGAAATAGTGAAAGAAACACGTTCGGCAGCTTTGGAAAGCCTTACACTTCACTGAAATGTAGTACTACACTCTATAACACAGTTGAGAGACAATGTTCCCAAGCTGCCTCAGTTCATAACAGTGTGTAGGAAGTTGTTTGATAAAGTGGGCAAAGCTTATACTTGGACCAGAAGGTAGAATATAGGAAACTACATGAAAACATGGATAATTCAGAGAAAATGACTGTAAACAGATGAGAACTCGTTTAGAACAGCTGAAAGAGATTCTCCAAGTCAGTTGTTAGTATAGAAAAGTTAGCTAAGATAAGGGAAATCCTTAATTTGAGTTAAGATCACATGAAACACTGTATGAATCCTATATTCTTTACTTAAAGGACTCTAGAGTGGTATATGTGTGTTATACAAGTCAGAATACCATTGAAATAGAGAAAGAAACACGTTCGGCAGCTTTGGAAAGCCTTACACTTCACTGAAATGTAGTACTACACTCTATAACACAGTTGAGAGACAATGTTCCCAAGCTGCCTCAATTCATGACAGTGTGTAGGAAGTTGTTTGATAAAGTGGGCAAAGCTTATACTTGGACCAGAAGGCAGAATATAGGAAACTACATGAAAACATGGATAATTCAGAGAAAATGACTGTAAACAGATGAGAACTTGTTTAGAACAGCTCAAAGAGATTCTCCAAGTAAGTTCTTAGTGTAGAAAAGGTAGCTAAGATCCGGGACATCCTTAATTCGAGGTAAGATCACATGAAACCGTGTTTGAATCCTATATTCTTTACTTAAAGGAGACTAGAGTGGTAAAAGTGTGTTATACAAGGCAGGATACCATTGAAATAGTGAAAGAAACACGTTCGGCAGCTTTGGAAAGCCTTACACTTCACTGAAATGTAGTACTACACTCTATAACACAGTTGAGAGGCAATGTTCCCAAGCTGCCTCAGTTCATAACAGTGTGTAGGAAGTTGTTTGATAAAGTGGGCAAAGCTTATACTTGGACCAGAAGGCAGAATATAGGAAACTACATGAAAACATGGATAATTCAGAGAAAATGACTGTAAACAGATGAGAACTCGTTTAGAACAGCTGAAAGAGATTCCCCAAGTCAGTTCTTAGTGTAGAAAAGGTAGCTAAGATAAGGGAAATACTTAATTCGAGTTAAGATCACATGAAACACTGTATGAATCCTATATTCTTTCCCTAAAGGACTCTAGAGTGGTAAATGTGTGTTATACAAGTCAGAATACCATTGAAATAGAGAGAGAAACACGTTCGGCAGCTTTGGAAAGCCTTACACTTCAATGAAATGTAGTACTACACTCTATAACACAGTTGAGAGATAATGTTCCCAAGCTGCCTCAGTTCATAACAGTGTGTAGGAAGTTGTTTGATAAAGTGGGCAAAGCTTATACTTGGACCAGAAGGCAGAATATAGGAAACTACATGAAACCATGGATAATTCAGAGAAAATGACTGTAAACAGATGAGAACTTGTTTAGAACAGCTCAAAGAGATTCTCCAAGTAAGTTCCTAGTGTAGAAAAGGTAGCTAAGATCCGGGACATTCTTAATTCGAGTTAATATGACATGAAACAGTGTTTGAATCCTATATTCTTTACTTAAAGGAGACTAGAGTGGTAAAAGTGTGTTATACAAGGCAGGATACCATTGAAATAGTGAAAGAAACACGTTCGGCAGCTTTGGAAAGCCTTACACTTCACTGAAATGTAGTACTACACTCTATAACACAGTTGAGAGACAATGTTCCCAAGCTGCCTCAGTTCATAACAGTGTGTAGGAAGTTGTTTGATAAAGTGGGCAAAGCTTATACTTGGACCAGAAGGTAGAATATAGGAAACTACATGAAAACATGGATAATTCAGAGAAAATGACTGTAAACAGATGAGAACTCGTTTAGAACAGCTGAAAGAGATTCTCCAAGTCAGTTCTTAGTGTAGAAAAGGTAGCTAAGATAAGGGAAATACTTAATTCGAGTTAAGATCACATGAAACACTGTATGAATCCTATATTCTTTCCCTAAAGGACTCTAGAGTGGTAAATGTGTGTTATACAAGTCAGAATACCATTGAAATAGAGAGAGAAACACGTTCGGCAGCTTTGGAAAGCCTTACACTTCAATGAAATGTAGTACTACACTCTATAACACAGTTGAGAGATAATGTTCCCAAGCTGCCTCAGTTCATAACAGTGTGTAGGAAGTTGTTTGATAAAGTGGGCAAAGCTTATACTTGGACCAGAAGGCAGAATATAGGAAACTACATGAAAACATGGATAATTCAGAGAAAATGACTGTAAACAGATGAGAACTCGTTTAGAACAGCTGAAAGAGATTCTCCAAGTCAGTTGTTAGTATAGAAAAGTTAGCTAAGATAAGGGAAATCCTTAATTTGAGTTAAGATCACATGAAACACTGTATGAATCCTATATTCTTTACTTAAAGGACTCTAGAGTGGTATATGTGTGTTATACAAGTCAGAATACCATTGAAATAGAGAAAGAAACATGTTCGGCAGCTTTGGAAAGCCTTACACTTCACTGAAATGTAGTACTACACTCTATAACACAGTTGAGAGACAATGTTCCCAAGCTGCCTCAATTCATGACAGTGTGTAGGAAGTTGTTTGATAAAGTGGGCAAAGCTTATACTTGGACCAGAAGGCAGAATATA
Organism: Pipistrellus hanaki; assembly: GCF_964339955.1. NCBI lineage: Eukaryota > Metazoa > Chordata > Mammalia > Chiroptera > Vespertilionidae > Pipistrellus > Pipistrellus hanaki. Next base: position 702,740 of record NW_028182293.1, read on the forward strand.
GGAAACTACATGAAAACATGGATAATTCAGAGAAAATGACTGTAAACAGATGAGAACTTGTTTAGAACAGCTCAAAGAGATTCTCCAAGTAAGTTCTTAGTGTAGAAAAGGTAGCTAAGATCCGGGACATCCTTAATTCGAGGTAAGATCACATGAAACCGTGTTTGAATCCTATATTCTTTACTTAAAGGAGACTAGAGTGGTAAAAGTGTGTTATACAAGGCAGGATACCATTGAAATAGTGAAAGAAACACGTTCGGCAGCTTTGGAAAGCCTTACACTTCACTGAAATGTAGTACTACACTCTATAACACAGTTGAGAGACAATGTTCCCAAGCTGCCTCAGTTCATAACAGTGTGTAGGAAGTTGTTTGATAAAGTGGGCAAAGCTTATACTTGGACCAGAAGGCAGAATATAGGAAACTACATGAAAACATGGATAATTCAGAGAAAATGACTGTAAACAGATGAGAACTTGTTTAGAACAGCTCAAAGAGATTCTCCAAGTAAGTTCCTAGTGTAGAAAAGGTAGCTAAGATCCGGGACATTCTTAATTCGAGTTAATATGACATGAAACAGTGTTTGAATCCTATATTCTTTACTTAAAGGAGACTAGAGTGGTAAAAGTGTGTTATACAAGGCAGGATACCATTGAAATAGTGAAAGAAACACGTTCGGCAGCTTTGGAAAGCCTTACACTTCACTGAAATGTAGTACTACACTCTATAACACAGTTGAGAGACAATGTTCCCAAGCTGCCTCAGTTCATAACAGTGTGTAGGAAGTTGTTTGATAAAGTGGGCAAAGCTTATACTTGGACCAGAAGGTAGAATATAGGAAACTACATGAAAACATGGATAATTCAGAGAAAATGACTGTAAACAGATGAGAACTCGTTTAGAACAGCTGAAAGAGATTCTCCAAGTCAGTTCTTAGTGTAGAAAAGGTAGCTAAGATAAGGGAAATACTTAATTCGAGTTAAGATCACATGAAACACTGTATGAATCCTATATTCTTTCCCTAAAGGACTCTAGAGTGGTAAATGTGTGTTATACAAGTCAGAATACCATTGAAATAGAGAGAGAAACACGTTCGGCAGCTTTGGAAAGCCTTACACTTCAATGAAATGTAGTACTACACTCTATAACACAGTTGAGAGATAATGTTCCCAAGCTGCCTCAGTTCATAACAGTGTGTAGGAAGTTGTTTGATAAAGTGGGCAAAGCTTATACTTGGACCAGAAGGCAGAATATAGGAAACTACATGAAAACATGGATAATTCAGAGAAAATGACTGTAAACAGATGAGAACTCGTTTAGAACAGCTGAAAGAGATTCTCCAAGTCAGTTGTTAGTATAGAAAAGTTAGCTAAGATAAGGGAAATTCTTAATTTGAGTTAAGATCACATGAAACACTGTATGAATCCTATATTCTTTACTTAAAGGACTCTAGAGTGGTATATGTGTGTTATACAAGTCAGAATACCATTGAAATAGAGAAAGAAACACGTTCGGCAGCTTTGGAAAGCCTTACACTTCACTGAAATGTAGTACTACACTCTATAACACAGTTGAGAGACAATGTTCCCAAGCTGCCTCAATTCATGACAGTGTGTAGGAAGTTGTTTGATAAAGTGGGCAAAGCTTATACTTGGACCAGAAGGCAGAATATAGGAAACTACATGAAAACATGGATAATTCAGAGAAAATGACTGTAAACAGATGAGAACTTGTTTAGAACAGCTCAAAGAGATTCTCCAAGTAAGTTCTTAGTGTAGAAAAGGTAGCTAAGATCCGGGACATCCTTAATTCGAGGTAAGATCACATGAAACCGTGTTTGAATCCTATATTCTTTACTTAAAGGAGACTAGAGTGGTAAAAGTGTGTTATACAAGGCAGGATACCATTGAAATAGTGAAAGAAACACGTTCGGCAGCTTTGGAAAGCCTTACACTTCACTGAAATGTAGTACTACACTCTATAACACAGTTGAGAGACAATGTTCCCAAGCTGCCTCAGTTCATAACAGTGTGTAGGAAGTTGTTTGATAAAGTGGGCAAAGCTTATACTTGGACCAGAAGGCAGAATATAGGAAACTACATGAAAACATGGATAATTCAGAGAAAATGACTGTAAACAGATGAGAACTTGTTTAGAACAGCTCAAAGAGATTCTCCAAGTAAGTTCCTAGTGTAGAAAAGGTAGCTAAGATCCGGGACATTCTTAATTCGAGTTAATATGACATGAAACAGTGTTTGAATCCTATATTCTTTACTTAAAGGAGACTAGAGTGGTAAAAGTGTGTTATACAAGGCAGGATACCATTGAAATAGTGAAAGAAACACGTTCGGCAGCTTTGGAAAGCCTTACACTTCACTGAAATGTAGTACTACACTCTATAACACAGTTGAGAGACAATGTTCCCAAGCTGCCTCAGTTCATAACAGTGTGTAGGAAGTTGTTTGATAAAGTGGGCAAAGCTTATACTTGGACCAGAAGGTAGAATATAGGAAACTACATGAAAACATGGATAATTCAGAGAAAATGACTGTAAACAGATGAGAACTCGTTTAGAACAGCTGAAAGAGATTCTCCAAGTCAGTTCTTAGTGTAGAAAAGGTAGCTAAGATAAGGGAAATACTTAATTCGAGTTAAGATCACATGAAACACTGTATGAATCCTATATTCTTTCCCTAAAGGACTCTAGAGTGGTAAATGTGTGTTATACAAGTCAGAATACCATTGAAATAGAGAGAGAAACACGTTCGGCAGCTTTGGAAAGCCTTACACTTCAATGAAATGTAGTACTACACTCTATAACACAGTTGAGAGATAATGTTCCCAAGCTGCCTCAGTTCATAACAGTGTGTAGGAAGTTGTTTGATAAAGTGGGCAAAGCTTATACTTGGACCAGAAGGCAGAATATAGGAAACTACATGAAAACATGGATAATTCAGAGAAAATGACTGTAAACAGATGAGAACTCGTTTAGAACAGCTGAAAGAGATTCTCCAAGTCAGTTGTTAGTATAGAAAAGTTAGCTAAGATAAGGGAAATCCTTAATTTGAGTTAAGATCACATGAAACACTGTATGAATCCTATATTCTTTACTTAAAGGACTCTAGAGTGGTATATGTGTGTTATACAAGTCAGAATACCATTGAAATAGAGAAAGAAACACGTTCGGCAGCTTTGGAAAGCCTTACACTTCACTGAAATGTAGTACTACACTCTATAACACAGTTGAGAGACAATGTTCCCAAGCTGCCTCAATTCATGACAGTGTGTAGGAAGTTGTTTGATAAAGTGGGCAAAGCTTATACTTGGACCAGAAGGCAGAATATAGGAAACTACATGAAAACATGGATAATTCAGAGAAAATGACTGTAAACAGATGAGAACTTGTTTAGAACAGCTCAAAGAGATTCTCCAAGTAAGTTCTTAGTGTAGAAAAGGTAGCTAAGATCCGGGACATCCTTAATTCGAGGTAAGATCACATGAAACCGTGTTTGAATCCTATATTCTTTACTTAAAGGAGACTAGAGTGGTAAAAGTGTGTTATACAAGGCAGGATACCATTGAAATAGTGAAAGAAACACGTTCGGCAGCTTTGGAAAGCCTTACACTTCACTGAAATGTAGTACTACACTCTATAACACAGTTGAGAGACAATGTTCCCAAGCTGCCTCAGTTCATAACAGTGTGTAGGAAGTTGTTTGATAAAGTGGGCAAAGCTTATACTTGGACCAGAAGGCAGAATATAGGAAACTACATGAAAACATGGATAATTCAGAGAAAATGACTGTAAACAGATGAGAACTTGTTTAGAACAGCTCAAAGAGATTCTCCAAGTAAGTTCCTAGTGTAGAAAAGGTAGCTAAGATCCGGGACATTCTTAATTCGAGTTAATATGACATGAAACAGTGTTTGAATCCTATATTCTTTACTTAAAGGAGACTAGAGTGGTAAAAGTGTGTTATACAAGGCAGGATACCATTGAAATAGTGAAAGAAACACGTTCGGCAGCTTTGGAAAGCCTTACACTTCACTGAAATGTAGTACTACACTCTATAACACAGTTGAGAGACAATGTTCCCAAGCTGCCTCAGTTCATAACAGTGTGTAGGAAGTTGTTTGATAAAGTGGGCAAAGCTTATACTTGGACCAGAAGGTAGAATATAGGAAACTACATGAAAACATGGATAATTCAGAGAAAATGACTGTAAACAGATGAGAACTCGTTTAGAACAGCTGAAAGAGATTCTCCAAGTCAGTTCTTAGTGTAGAAAAGGTAGCTAAGATAAGGGAAATACTTAATTCGAGTTAAGATCACATGAAACACTGTATGAATCCTATATTCTTTCCCTAAAGGACTCTAGAGTGGTAAATGTGTGTTATACAAGTCAGAATACCATTGAAATAGAGAGAGAAACACGTTCGGCAGCTTTGGAAAGCCTTACACTTCAATGAAATGTAGTACTACACTCTATAACACAGTTGAGAGATAATGTTCCCAAGCTGCCTCAGTTCATAACAGTGTGTAGGAAGTTGTTTGATAAAGTGGGCAAAGCTTATACTTGGACCAGAAGGCAGAATATAGGAAACTACATGAAAACATGGATAATTCAGAGAAAATGACTGTAAACAGATGAGAACTCGTTTAGAACAGCTGAAAGAGATTCTCCAAGTCAGTTGTTAGTATAGAAAAGTTAGCTAAGATAAGGGAAATCCTTAATTTGAGTTAAGATCACATGAAACACTGTATGAATCCTATATTCTTTACTTAAAGGACTCTAGAGTGGTATATGTGTGTTATACAAGTCAGAATACCATTGAAATAGAGAAAGAAACACGTTCGGCAGCTTTGGAAAGCCTTACACTTCACTGAAATGTAGTACTACACTCTATAACACAGTTGAGAGACAATGTTCCCAAGCTGCCTCAATTCATGACAGTGTGTAGGAAGTTGTTTGATAAAGTGGGCAAAGCTTATACTTGGACCAGAAGGCAGAATATAGGAAACTACATGAAAACATGGATAATTCAGAGAAAATGACTGTAAACAGATGAGAACTTGTTTAGAACAGCTCAAAGAGATTCTCCAAGTAAGTTCTTAGTGTAGAAAAGGTAGCTAAGATCCGGGACATCCTTAATTCGAGGTAAGATCACATGAAACCGTGTTTGAATCCTATATTCTTTACTTAAAGGAGACTAGAGTGGTAAAAGTGTGTTATACAAGGCAGGATACCATTGAAATAGTGAAAGAAACACGTTCGGCAGCTTTGGAAAGCCTTACACTTCACTGAAATGTAGTACTACACTCTATAACACAGTTGAGAGACAATGTTCCCAAGCTGCCTCAGTTCATAACAGTGTGTAGGAAGTTGTTTGATAAAGTGGGCAAAGCTTATACTTGGACCAGAAGGCAGAATATAGGAAACTACATGAAAACATGGATAATTCAGAGAAAATGACTGTAAACAGATGAGAACTTGTTTAGAACAGCTCAAAGAGATTCTCCAAGTAAGTTCCTAGTGTAGAAAAGGTAGCTAAGATCCGGGACATTCTTAATTCGAGTTAATATGACATGAAACAGTGTTTGAATCCTATATTCTTTACTTAAAGGAGACTAGAGTGGTAAAAGTGTGTTATACAAGGCAGGATACCATTGAAATAGTGAAAGAAACACGTTCGGCAGCTTTGGAAAGCCTTACACTTCACTGAAATGTAGTACTACACTCTATAACACAGTTGAGAGACAATGTTCCCAAGCTGCCTCAGTTCATAACAGTGTGTAGGAAGTTGTTTGATAAAGTGGGCAAAGCTTATACTTGGACCAGAAGGTAGAATATAGGAAACTACATGAAAACATGGATAATTCAGAGAAAATGACTGTAAACAGATGAGAACTCGTTTAGAACAGCTGAAAGAGATTCTCCAAGTCAGTTCTTAGTGTAGAAAAGGTAGCTAAGATAAGGGAAATACTTAATTCGAGTTAAGATCACATGAAACACTGTATGAATCCTATATTCTTTCCCTAAAGGACTCTAGAGTGGTAAATGTGTGTTATACAAGTCAGAATACCATTGAAATAGAGAGAGAAACACGTTCGGCAGCTTTGGAAAGCCTTACACTTCAATGAAATGTAGTACTACACTCTATAACACAGTTGAGAGATAATGTTCCCAAGCTGCCTCAGTTCATAACAGTGTGTAGGAAGTTGTTTGATAAAGTGGGCAAAGCTTATACTTGGACCAGAAGGCAGAATATAGGAAACTACATGAAAACATGGATAATTCAGAGAAAATGACTGTAAACAGATGAGAACTCGTTTAGAACAGCTGAAAGAGATTCTCCAAGTCAGTTGTTAGTATAGAAAAGTTAGCTAAGATAAGGGAAATTCTTAATTTGAGTTAAGATCACATGAAACACTGTATGAATCCTATATTCTTTACTTAAAGGACTCTAGAGTGGTATATGTGTGTTATACAAGTCAGAATACCATTGAAATAGAGAAAGAAACACGTTCGGCAGCTTTGGAAAGCCTTACACTTCACTGAAATGTAGTACTACACTCTATAACACAGTTGAGAGACAATGTTCCCAAGCTGCCTCAATTCATGACAGTGTGTAGGAAGTTGTTTGATAAAGTGGGCAAAGCTTATACTTGGACCAGAAGGCAGAATATAGGAAACTACATGAAAACATGGATAATTCAGAGAAAATGACTGTAAACAGATGAGAACTTGTTTAGAACAGCTCAAAGAGATTCTCCAAGTAAGTTCTTAGTGTAGAAAAGGTAGCTAAGATCCGGGACATCCTTAATTCGAGGTAAGATCACATGAAACCGTGTTTGAATCCTATATTCCTTACTTAAAGGAGACTAGAGTGGTAAAAGTGTGTTATACAAGGCAGGATACCATTGAAATAGTGAAAGAAACACGTTCGGCAGCTTTGGAAAGCCTTACACTTCACTGAAATGTAGTACTACACTCTATAACACAGTTGAGAGACAATGTTCCCAAGCTGCCTCAGTTCATAACAGTGTGTAGGAAGTTGTTTGATAAAGTGGGCAAAGCTTATACTTGGACCAGAAGGTAGAATATAGGAAACTACATGAAAACATGGATAATTCAGAGAAAATGACTGTAAACAGATGAGAACTCGTTTAGAACAGCTGAAAGAGATTCTCCAAGTCAGTTCTTAGTGTAGAAAAGGTAGCTAAGATAAGGGAAATACTTAATTCGAGTTAAGATCACATGAAACACTGTATGAATCCTATATTCTTTCCCTAAAGGACTCCAGAGTGGTAAATGTGTGTTATACAAGTCAGAATACCATTGAAATAGAGAGAGAAACACGTTCGGCAGCTTTGGAAAGCCTTACACTTCAATGAAATGTAGTACTACACTCTATAACACAGTTGAGAGATAATGTTCCCAAGCTGCCTCAGTTCATAACAGTGTGTAGGAAGTTGTTTGATAAAGTGGGCAAAGCTTATACTTGGACCAGAAGGCAGAATATAGGAAACTACATGAAAACATGGATAATTCAGAGAAAATGACTGTAAACAGATGAGAACTCGTTTAGAACAGCTGAAAGAGATTCTCCAAGTCAGTTGTTAGTATAGAAAAGTTAGCTAAGATAAGGGAAATCCTTAATTTGAGTTAAGATCACATGAAACACTGTATGAATCCTATATTCTTTACTTAAAGGACTCTAGAGTGGTATATGTGTGTTATACAAGTCAGAATACCATTGAAATAGAGAAAGAAACACGTTCGGCAGCTTTGGAAAGCCTTACACTTCACTGAAATGTAGTACTACACTCTATAACACAGTTGAGAGACAATGTTCCCAAGCTGCCTCAATTCATGACAGTGTGTAGGAAGTTGTTTGATAAAGTGGGCAAAGCTTATACTTGGACCAGAAGGCAGAATATAGGAAACTACATGAAAACATGGATAATTCAGAGAAAATGACTGTAAACAGATGAGAACTTGTTTAGAACAGCTCAAAGAGATTCTCCAAGTAAGTTCTTAGTGTAGAAAAGGTAGCTAAGATCCGGGACATCCTTAATTCGAGGTAAGATCACATGAAACCGTGTTTGAATCCTATATTCTTTACTTAAAGGAGACTAGAGTGGTAAAAGTGTGTTATACAAGGCAGGATACCATTGAAATAGTGAAAGAAACACGTTCGGCAGCTTTGGAAAGCCTTACACTTCACTGAAATGTAGTACTACACTCTATAACACAGTTGAGAGACAATGTTCCCAAGCTGCCTCAGTTCATAACAGTGTGTAGGAAGTTGTTTGATAAAGTGGGCAAAGCTTATACTTGGACCAGAAGGCAGAATATAGGAAACTACATGAAAACATGGATAATTCAGAGAAAATGACTGTAAACAGATGAGAACTTGTTTAGAACAGCTCAAAGAGATTCTCCAAGTAAGTTCCTAGTGTAGAAAAGGTAGCTAAGATCCGGGACATTCTTAATTCGAGTTAATATGACATGAAACAGTGTTTGAATCCTATATTCTTTACTTAAAGGAGACTAGAGTGGTAAAAGTGTGTTATACAAGGCAGGATACCATTGAAATAGTGAAAGAAACACGTTCGGCAGCTTTGGAAAGCCTTACACTTCACTGAAATGTAGTACTACACTCTATAACACAGTTGAGAGACAATGTTCCCAAGCTGCCTCAGTTCATAACAGTGTGTAGGAAGTTGTTTGATAAAGTGGGCAAAGCTTATACTTGGACCAGAAGGTAGAATATAGGAAACTACATGAAAACATGGATAATTCAGAGAAAATGACTGTAAACAGATGAGAACTCGTTTAGAACAGCTGAAAGAGATTCTCCAAGTCAGTTCTTAGTGTAGAAAAGGTAGCTAAGATAAGGGAAATACTTAATTCGAGTTAAGATCACATGAAACACTGTATGAATCCTATATTCTTTCCCTAAAGGACTCTAGAGTGGTAAATGTGTGTTATACAAGTCAGAATACCATTGAAATAGAGAGAGAAACACGTTCGGCAGCTTTGGAAAGCCTTACACTTCAATGAAATGTAGTACTACACTCTATAACACAGTTGAGAGATAATGTTCCCAAGCTGCCTCAGTTCATAACAGTGTGTAGGAAGTTGTTTGATAAAGTGGGCAAAGCTTATACTTGGACCAGAAGGCAGAATATAGGAAACTACATGAAAACATGGATAATTCAGAGAAAATGACTGTAAACAGATGAGAACTCGTTTAGAACAGCTGAAAGAGATTCTCCAAGTCAGTTGTTAGTATAGAAAAGTTAGCTAAGATAAGGGAAATCCTTAATTTGAGTTAAGATCACATGAAACACTGTATGAATCCTATATTCTTTACTTAAAGGACTCTAGAGTGGTATATGTGTGTTATACAAGTCAGAATACCATTGAAATAGAGAAAGAAACACGTTCGGCAGCTTTGGAAAGCCTTACACTTCACTGAAATGTAGTACTACACTCTATAACACAGTTGAGAGACAATGTTCCCAAGCTGCCTCAATTCATGACAGTGTGTAGGAAGTTGTTTGATAAAGTGGGCAAAGCTTATACTTGGACCAGAAGGCAGAATATAGGAAACTACATGAAAACATGGATAATTCAGAGAAAATGACTGTAAACAGATGAGAACTTGTTTAGAACAGCTCAAAGAGATTCTCCAAGTAAGTTCCTAGTGTAGAAAAGGTAGCTAAGATCCGGGACATTCTTAATTCGAGTTAATATGACATGAAACAGTGTTTGAATCCTATATTCTTTACTTAAAGGAGACTAGAGTGGTAAAAGTGTGTTATACAAGGCAGGATACCATTGAAATAGTGAAAGAAACACGTTCGGCAGCTTTGGAAAGCCTTACACTTCACTGAAATGTAGTACTACACTCTATAACACAGTTGAGAGACAATGTTCCCAAGCTGCCTCAGTTCATAACAGTGTGTAGGAAGTTGTTTGATAAAGTGGGCAAAGCTTATACTTGGACCAGAAGGTAGAATATAGGAAACTACATGAAAACATGGATAATTCAGAGAAAATGACTGTAAACAGATGAGAACTCGTTTAGAACAGCTGAAAGAGATTCTCCAAGTCAGTTCTTAGTGTAGAAAAGGTAGCTAAGATAAGGGAAATACTTAATTCGAGTTAAGATCACATGAAACACTGTATGAATCCTATATTCTTTCCCTAAAGGACTCTAGAGTGGTAAATGTGTGTTATACAAGTCAGAATACCATTGAAATAGAGAGAGAAACACGTTCGGCAGCTTTGGAAAGCCTTACACTTCAATGAAATATAGTACTACACTCTATAACACAGTTGAGAGATAATGTTCCCAAGCTGCCTCAGTTCATAACAGTGTGTAGGAAGTTGTTTGATAAAGTGGGCAAAGCTTATACTTGGACCAGAAGGCAGAATATAGGAAACTACATGAAAACATGGATAATTCAGAGAAAATGACTGTAAACAGATGAGAACTTGTTTAGAACAGCTCAAAGAGATTCTCCAAGTAAGTTCTTAGTGTAGAAAAGGTAGCTAAGATCCGGGACATCCTTAATTCGAGGTAAGATCACATGAAACCGTGTTTGAATCCTATATTCTTTACTTAAAGGAGACTAGAGTGGTAAAAGTGTGTTATACAAGGCAGGATACCATTGAAATAGTGAAAGAAACACGTTCGGCAGCTTTGGAAAGCCTTACACTTCACTGAAATGTAGTACTACACTCTATAACACAGTTGAGAGACAATGTTCCCAAGCTGCCTCAGTTCATAACAGTGTGTAGGAAGTTGTTTGATAAAGTGGGCAAAGCTTATACTTGGACCAGAAGGCAGAATATAGGAAACTACATGAAAACATGGATAATTCAGAGAAAATGACTGTAAACAGATGAGAACTTGTTTAGAACAGCTCAAAGAGATTCTCCAAGTAAGTTCCTAGTGTAGAAAAGGTAGCTAAGATCCGGGACATTCTTAATTCGAGTTAATATGACATGAAACAGTGTTTGAATCCTATATTCTTTACTTAAAGGAGACTAGAGTGGTAAAAGTGTGTTATACAAGGCAGGATACCATTGAAATAGTGAAAGAAACACGTTCGGCAGCTTTGGAAAGCCTTACACTTCACTGAAATGTAGTACTACACTCTATAACACAGTTGAGAGACAATGTTCCCAAGCTGCCTCAGTTCATAACAGTGTGTAGGAAGTTGTTTGATAAAGTGGGCAAAGCTTATACTTGGACCAGAAGGTAGAATATAGGAAACTACATGAAAACATGGATAATTCAGAGAAAATGACTGTAAACAGATGAGAACTCGTTTAGAACAGCTGAAAGAGATTCTCCAAGTCAGTTCTTAGTGTAGAAAAGGTAGCTAAGATAAGGGAAATACTTAATTCGAGTTAAGATCACATGAAACACTGTATGAATCCTATATTCTTTCCCTAAAGGACTCTAGAGTGGTAAATGTGTGTTATACAAGTCAGAATACCATTGAAATAGAGAGAGAAACACGTTCGGCAGCTTTGGAAAGCCTTACACTTCAATGAAATGTAGTACTACACTCTATAACACAGTTGAGAGATAATGTTCCCAAGCTGCCTCAGTTCATAACAGTGTGTAGGAAGTTGTTTGATAAAGTGGGCAAAGCTTATACTTGGACCAGAAGGCAGAATATAGGAAACTACATGAAAACATGGATAATTCAGAGAAAATGACTGTAAACAGATGAGAACTCGTTTAGAACAGCTGAAAGAGATTCTCCAAGTCAGTTGTTAGTATAGAAAAGTTAGCTAAGATAAGGGAAATCCTTAATTTGAGTTAAGATCACATGAAACACTGTATGAATCCTATATTCTTTACTTAAAGGACTCTAGAGTGGTATATGTGTGTTATACAAGTCAGAATACCATTGAAATAGAGAAAGAAACACGTTCGGCAGCTTTGGAAAGCCTTACACTTCACTGAAATGTAGTACTACACTCTATAACACAGTTGAGAGACAATGTTCCCAAGCTGCCTCAATTCATGACAGTGTGTAGGAAGTTGTTTGATAAAGTGGGCAAAGCTTATACTTGGACCAGAAGGCAGAATATAGGAAACTACATGAAAACATGGATAATTCAGAGAAAATGACTGTAAACAGATGAGAACTTGTTTAGAACAGCTCAAAGAGATTCTCCAAGTAAGTTCCTAGTGTAGAAAAGGTAGCTAAGATCCGGGACATTCTTAATTCGAGTTAATATGACATGAAACAGTGTTTGAATCCTATATTCTTTACTTAAAGGAGACTAGAGTGGTAAAAGTGTGTTATACAAGGCAGGATACCATTGAAATAGTGAAAGAAACACGTTCGGCAGCTTTGGAAAGCCTTACACTTCACTGAAATGTAGTACTACACTCTATAACACAGTTGAGAGACAATGTTCCCAAGCTGCCTCAGTTCATAACAGTGTGTAGGAAGTTGTTTGATAAAGTGGGCAAAGCTTATACTTGGACCAGAAGGTAGAATATAGGAAACTACATGAAAACATGGATAATTCAGAGAAAATGACTGTAAACAGATGAGAACTCGTTTAGAACAGCTGAAAGAGATTCTCCAAGTCAGTTCTTAGTGTAGAAAAGGTAGCTAAGATAAGGGAAATACTTAATTCGAGTTAAGATCACATGAAACACTGTATGAATCCTATATTCTTTCCCTAAAGGACTCTAGAGTGGTAAATGTGTGTTATACAAGTCAGAATACCATTGAAATAGAGAGAGAAACACGTTCGGCAGCTTTGGAAAGCCTTACACTTCAATGAAATATAGTACTACACTCTATAACACAGTTGAGAGATAATGTTCCCAAGCTGCCTCAGTTCATAACAGTGTGTAGGAAGTTGTTTGATAAAGTGGGCAAAGCTTATACTTGGACCAGAAGGCAGAATATAGGAAACTACATGAAAACATGGATAATTCAGAGAAAATGACTGTAAACAGATGAGAACTTGTTTAGAACAGCTCAAAGAGATTCTCCAAGTAAGTTCTTAGTGTAGAAAAGGTAGCTAAGATCCGGGACATCCTTAATTCGAGGTAAGATCACATGAAACCGTGTTTGAATCCTATATTCTTTACTTAAAGGAGACTAGAGTGGTAAAAGTGTGTTATACAAGGCAGGATACCATTGAAATAGTGAAAGAAACACGTTCGGCAGCTTTGGAAAGCCTTACACTTCACTGAAATGTAGTACTACACTCTATAACACAGTTGAGAGACAATGTTCCCAAGCTGCCTCAGTTCATAACAGTGTGTAGGAAGTTGTTTGATAAAGTGGGCAAAGCTTATACTTGGACCAGAAGGCAGAATATAGGAAACTACATGAAAACATGGATAATTCAGAGAAAATGACTGTAAACAGATGAGAACTTGTTTAGAACAGCTCAAAGAGATTCTCCAAGTAAGTTCCTAGTGTAGAAAAGGTAGCTAAGATCCGGGACATTCTTAATTCGAGTTAATATGACATGAAACAGTGTTTGAATCCTATATTCTTTACTTAAAGGAGACTAGAGTGGTAAAAGTGTGTTATACAAGGCAGGATACCATTGAAATAGTGAAAGAAACACGTTCGGCAGCTTTGGAAAGCCTTACACTTCACTGAAATGTAGTACTACACTCTATAACACAGTTGAGAGACAATGTTCCCAAGCTGCCTCAGTTCATAACAGTGTGTAGGAAGTTGTTTGATAAAGTGGGCAAAGCTTATACTTGGACCAGAAGGTAGAATATAGGAAACTACATGAAAACATGGATAATTCAGAGAAAATGACTGTAAACAGATGAGAACTCGTTTAGAACAGCTGAAAGAGATTCTCCAAGTCAGTTCTTAGTGTAGAAAAGGTAGCTAAGATAAGGGAAATACTTAATTCGAGTTAAGATCACATGAAACACTGTATGAATCCTATATTCTTTCCCTAAAGGACTCTAGAGTGGTAAATGTGTGTTATACAAGTCAGAATACCATTGAAATAGAGAGAGAAACACGTTCGGCAGCTTTGGAAAGCCTTACACTTCAATGAAATGTAGTACTACACTCTATAACACAGTTGAGAGATAATGTTCCCAAGCTGCCTCAGTTCATAACAGTGTGTAGGAAGTTGTTTGATAAAGTGGGCAAAGCTTATACTTGGACCAGAAGGCAGAATATAGGAAACTACATGAAAACATGGATAATTCAGAGAAAATGACTGTAAACAGATGAGAACTCGTTTAGAACAGCTGAAAGAGATTCTCCAAGTCAGTTGTTAGTATAGAAAAGTTAGCTAAGATAAGGGAAATCCTTAATTTGAGTTAAGATCACATGAAACACTGTATGAATCCTATATTCTTTACTTAAAGGACTCTAGAGTGGTATATGTGTGTTATACAAGTCAGAATACCATTGAAATAGAGAAAGAAACACGTTCGGCAGCTTTGGAAAGCCTTACACTTCACTGAAATGTAGTACTACACTCTATAACACAGTTGAGAGACAATGTTCCCAAGCTGCCTCAATTCATGACAGTGTGTAGGAAGTTGTTTGATAAAGTGGGCAAAGCTTATACTTGGACCAGAAGGCAGAATATAGGAAACTACATGAAAACATGGATAATTCAGAGAAAATGACTGTAAACAGATGAGAACTTGTTTAGAACAGCTCAAAGAGATTCTCCAAGTAAGTTCCTAGTGTAGAAAAGGTAGCTAAGATCCGGGACATTCTTAATTCGAGTTAATATGACATGAAACAGTGTTTGAATCCTATATTCTTTACTTAAAGGAGACTAGAGTGGTAAAAGTGTGTTATACAAGGCAGGATACCATTGAAATAGTGAAAGAAACACGTTCGGCAGCTTTGGAAAGCCTTACACTTCACTGAAATGTAGTACTACACTCTATAACACAGTTGAGAGACAATGTTCCCAAGCTGCCTCAGTTCATAACAGTGTGTAGGAAGTTGTTTGATAAAGTGGGCAAAGCTTATACTTGGACCAGAAGGTAGAATATAGGAAACTACATGAAAACATGGATAATTCAGAGAAAATGACTGTAAACAGATGAGAACTCGTTTAGAACAGCTGAAAGAGATTCTCCAAGTCAGTTCTTAGTGTAGAAAAGGTAGCTAAGATAAGGGAAATACTTAATTCGAGTTAAGATCACATGAAACACTGTATGAATCCTATATTCTTTCCCTAAAGGACTCTAGAGTGGTAAATGTGTGTTATACAAGTCAGAATACCATTGAAATAGAGAGAGAAACACGTTCGGCAGCTTTGGAAAGCCTTACACTTCAATGAAATGTAGTACTACACTCTATAACACAGTTGAGAGATAATGTTCCCAAGCTGCCTCAGTTCATAACAGTGTGTAGGAAGTTGTTTGATAAAGTGGGCAAAGCTTATACTTGGACCAGAAGGCAGAATATAGGAAACTACATGAAAACATGGATAATTCAGAGAAAATGACTGTAAACAGATGAGAACTCGTTTAGAACAGCTGAAAGAGATTCTCCAAGTCAGTTGTTAGTATAGAAAAGTTAGCTAAGATAAGGGAAATCCTTAATTTGAGTTAAGATCACATGAAACACTGTATGAATCCTATATTCTTTACTTAAAGGACTCTAGAGTGGTATATGTGTGTTATACAAGTCAGAATACCATTGAAATAGAGAAAGAAACACGTTCGGCACCTTTGGAAAGCCTTACACTTCACTGAAATGTAGTACTACACTCTATAACACAGTTGAGAGACAATGTTCCCAAGCTGCCTCAATTCATGACAGTGTGTAGGAAGTTGTTTGATAAAGTGGGCAAAGCTTATACTTGGACCAGAAGGCAGAATATAGGAAACTACATGAAAACATGGATAATTCAGAGAAAATGACTGTAAACAGATGAGAACTTGTTTAGAACAGCTCAAAGAGATTCTCCAAGTAAGTTCTTAGTGTAGAAAAGGTAGCTAAGATCCGGGACATCCTTAATTCGAGGTAAGATCACATGAAACCGTGTTTGAATCCTATATTCTTTACTTAAAGGAGACTAGAGTGGTAAAAGTGTGTTATACAAGGCAGGATACCATTGAAATAGTGAAAGAAACACGTTCGGCAGCTTTGGAAAGCCTTACACTTCACTGAAATGTAGTACTACACTCTATAACACAGTTGAGAGACAATGTTCCCAAGCTGCCTCAGTTCATAACAGTGTGTAGGAAGTTGTTTGATAAAGTGGGCAAAGCTTATACTTGGACCAGAAGGCAGAATATAGGAAACTACATGAAAACATGGATAATTCAGAGAAAATGACTGTAAACAGATGAGAACTTGTTTAGAACAGCTCAAAGAGATTCTCCAAGTAAGTTCCTAGTGTAGAAAAGGTAGCTAAGATCCGGGACATTCTTAATTCGAGTTAATATGACATGAAACAGTGTTTGAATCCTATATTCTTTACTTAAAGGAGACTAGAGTGGTAAAAGTGTGTTATACAAGGCAGGATACCATTGAAATAGTGAAAGAAACACGTTCGGCAGCTTTGGAAAGCCTTACACTTCACTGAAATGTAGTACTACACTCTATAACACAGTTGAGAGACAATGTTCCCAAGCTGCCTCAGTTCATAACAGTGTGTAGGAAGTTGTTTGATAAAGTGGGCAAAGCTTATACTTGGACCAGAAGGTAGAATATAGGAAACTACATGAAAACATGGATAATTCAGAGAAAATGACTGTAAACAGATGAGAACTCGTTTAGAACAGCTGAAAGAGATTCTCCAAGTCAGTTCTTAGTGTAGAAAAGGTAGCTAAGATAAGGGAAATACTTAATTCGAGTTAAGATCACATGAAACACTGTATGAATCCTATATTCTTTCCCTAAAGGACTCTAGAGTGGTAAATGTGTGTTATACAAGTCAGAATACCATTGAAATAGAGAGAGAAACACGTTCGGCAGCTTTGGAAAGCCTTACACTTCAATGAAATGTAGTACTACACTCTATAACACAGTTGAGAGATAATGTTCCCAAGCTGCCTCAGTTCATAACAGTGTGTAGGAAGTTGTTTGATAAAGTGGGCAAAGCTTATACTTGGACCAGAAGGCAGAATATAGGAAACTACATGAAAACATGGATAATTCAGAGAAAATGACTGTAAACAGATGAGAACTCGTTTAGAACAGCTGAAAGAGATTCTCCAAGTCAGTTGTTAGTATAGAAAAGTTAGCTAAGATAAGGGAAATCCTTAATTTGAGTTAAGATCACATGAAACACTGTATGAATCCTATATTCTTTACTTAAAGGACTCTAGAGTGGTATATGTGTGTTATACAAGTCAGAATACCATTGAAATAGAGAAAGAAACACGTTCGGCAGCTTTGGAAAGCCTTACACTTCACTGAAATGTAGTACTACACTCTATAACACAGTTGAGAGACAATGTTCCCAAGCTGCCTCAATTCATGACAGTGTGTAGGAAGTTGTTTGATAAAGTGGGCAAAGCTTATACTTGGACCAGAAGGCAGAATATAGGAAACTACATGAAAACATGGATAATTCAGAGAAAATGACTGTAAACAGATGAGAACTTGTTTAGAACAGCTCAAAGAGATTCTCCAAGTAAGTTCTTAGTGTAGAAAAGGTAGCTAAGATCCGGGACATCCTTAATTCGAGGTAAGATCACATGAAACCGTGTTTGAATCCTATATTCTTTACTTAAAGGAGACTAGAGTGGTAAAAGTGTGTTATACAAGGCAGGATACCATTGAAATAGTGAAAGAAACACGTTCGGCAGCTTTGGAAAGCCTTACACTTCACTGAAATGTAGTACTACACTCTATAACACAGTTGAGAGACAATGTTCCCAAGCTGCCTCAGTTCATAACAGTGTGTAGGAAGTTGTTTGATAAAGTGGGCAAAGCTTATACTTGGACCAGAAGGCAGAATATAGGAAACTACATGAAAACATGGATAATTCAGAGAAAATGACTGTAAACAGATGAGAACTTGTTTAGAACAGCTCAAAGAGATTCTCCAAGTAAGTTCCTAGTGTAGAAAAGGTAGCTAAGATCCGGGACATTCTTAATTCGAGTTAATATGACATGAAACAGTGTTTGAATCCTATATTCTTTACTTAAAGGAGACTAGAGTGGTAAAAGTGTGTTATACAAGGCAGGATACCATTGAAATAGTGAAAGAAACACGTTCGGCAGCTTTGGAAAGCCTTACACTTCACTGAAATGTAGTACTACACTCTATAACACAGTTGAGAGACAATGTTCCCAAGCTGCCTCAGTTCATAACAGTGTGTAGGAAGTTGTTTGATAAAGTGGGCAAAGCTTATACTTGGACCAGAAGGTAGAATATAGGAAACTACATGAAAACATGGATAATTCAGAGAAAATGACTGTAAACAGATGAGAACTCGTTTAGAACAGCTGAAAGAGATTCTCCAAGTCAGTTCTTAGTGTAGAAAAGGTAGCTAAGATAAGGGAAATACTTAATTCGAGTTAAGATCACATGAAACACTGTATGAATCCTATATTCTTTCCCTAAAGGACTCTAGAGTGGTAAATGTGTGTTATACAAGTCAGAATACCATTGAAATAGAGAGAGAAACACGTTCGGCAGCTTTGGAAAGCCTTACACTTCAATGAAATGTAGTACTACACTCTATAACACAGTTGAGAGATAATGTTCCCAAGCTGCCTCAGTTCATAACAGTGTGTAGGAAGTTGTTTGATAAAGTGGGCAAAGCTTATACTTGGACCAGAAGGCAGAATATAGGAAACTACATGAAAACATGGATAATTCAGAGAAAATGACTGTAAACAGATGAGAACTCGTTTAGAACAGCTGAAAGAGATTCTCCAAGTCAGTTGTTAGTATAGAAAAGTTAGCTAAGATAAGGGAAATCCTTAATTTGAGTTAAGATCACATGAAACACTGTATGAATCCTATATTCTTTACTTAAAGGACTCTAGAGTGGTATATGTGTGTTATACAAGTCAGAATACCATTGAAATAGAGAAAGAAACACGTTCGGCAGCTTTGGAAAGCCTTACACTTCACTGAAATGTAGTACTACACTCTATAACACAGTTGAGAGACAATGTTCCCAAGCTGCCTCAATTCATGACAGTGTGTAGGAAGTTGTTTGATAAAGTGGGCAAAGCTTATACTTGGACCAGAAGGCAGAATATAGGAAACTACATGAAAACATGGATAATTCAGAGAAAATGACTGTAAACAGATGAGAACTTGTTTAGAACAGCTCAAAGAGATTCTCCAAGTAAGTTCTTAGTGTAGAAAAGGTAGCTAAGATCCGGGACATCCTTAATTCGAGGTAAGATCACATGAAACCGTGTTTGAATCCTATATTCTTTACTTAAAGGAGACTAGAGTGGTAAAAGTGTGTTATACAAGGCAGGATACCATTGAAATAGTGAAAGAAACACGTTCGGCAGCTTTGGAAAGCCTTACACTTCACTGAAATGTAGTACTACACTCTATAACACAGTTGAGAGACAATGTTCCCAAGCTGCCTCAGTTCATAACAGTGTGTAGGAAGTTGTTTGATAAAGTGGGCAAAGCTTATACTTGGACCAGAAGGCAGAATATAGGAAACTACATGAAAACATGGATAATTCAGAGAAAATGACTGTAAACAGATGAGAACTTGTTTAGAACAGCTCAAAGAGATTCTCCAAGTAAGTTCCTAGTGTAGAAAAGGTAGCTAAGATCCGGGACATTCTTAATTCGAGTTAATATGACATGAAACAGTGTTTGAATCCTATATTCTTTACTTAAAGGAGACTAGAGTGGTAAAAGTGTGTTATACAAGGCAGGATACCATTGAAATAGTGAAAGAAACACGTTCGGCAGCTTTGGAAAGCCTTACACTTCACTGAAATGTAGTACTACACTCTATAACACAGTTGAGAGACAATGTTCCCAAGCTGCCTCAGTTCATAACAGTGTGTAGGAAGTTGTTTGATAAAGTGGGCAAAGCTTATACTTGGACCAGAAGGCAGAATATAGGAAACTACATGAAAACATGGATAATTCAGAGAAAATGACTGTAAACAGATGAGAACTTGTTTAGAACAGCTCAAAGAGATTCTCCAAGTAAGTTCCTAGTGTAGAAAAGGTAGCTAAGATCCGGGACATTCTTAATTCGAGTTAATATGACATGAAACAGTGTTTGAATCCTATATTCTTTACTTAAAGGAGACTAGAGTGGTAAAAGTGTGTTATACAAGGCAGGATACCATTGAAATAGTGAAAGAAACACGTTCGGCAGCTTTGGAAAGCCTTACACTTCACTGAAATGTAGTACTACACTCTATAACACAGTTGAGAGACAATGTTCCCAAGCTGCCTCAGTTCATAACAGTGTGTAGGAAGTTGTTTGATAAAGTGGGCAAAGCTTATACTTGGACCAGAAGGCAGAATATAGGAAACTACATGAAAACATGGATAATTCAGAGAAAATGACTGTAAACAGATGAGAACTTGTTTAGAACAGCTCAAAGAGATTCTCCAAGTAAGTTCCTAGTGTAGAAAAGGTAGCTAAGATCCGGGACATTCTTAATTCGAGTTAATATGACATGAAACAGTGTTTGAATCCTATATTCTTTACTTAAAGGAGACTAGAGTGGTAAAAGTGTGTTATACAAGGCAGGATACCATTGAAATAGTGAAAGAAACACGTTCGGCAGCTTTGGAAAGCCTTACACTTCACTGAAATGTAGTACTACACTCTATAACACAGTTGAGAGACAATGTTCCCAAGCTGCCTCAGTTCATAACAGTGTGTAGGAAGTTGTTTGATAAAGTGGGCAAAGCTTATACTTGGACCAGAAGGTAGAATATAGGAAACTACATGAAAACATGGATAATTCAGAGAAAATGACTGTAAACAGATGAGAACTCGTTTAGAACAGCTGAAAGAGATTCTCCAAGTCAGTTCTTAGTGTAGAAAAGGTAGCTAAGATAAGGGAAATACTTAATTCGAGTTAAGATCACATGAAACACTGTATGAATCCTATATTCTTTCCCTAAAGGACTCTAGAGTGGTAAATGTGTGTTATACAAGTCAGAATACCATTGAAATAGAGAGAGAAACACGTTCGGCAGCTTTGGAAAGCCTTACACTTCAATGAAATGTAGTACTACACTCTATAACACAGTTGAGAGATAATGTTCCCAAGCTGCCTCAGTTCATAACAGTGTGTAGGAAGTTGTTTGATAAAGTGGGCAAAGCTTATACTTGGACCAGAAGGCAGAATATAGGAAACTACATGAAAACATGGATAATTCAGAGAAAATGACTGTAAACAGATGAGAACTCGTTTAGAACAGCTGAAAGAGATTCTCCAAGTCAGTTGTTAGTATAGAAAAGTTAGCTAAGATAAGGGAAATCCTTAATTTGAGTTAAGATCACATGAAACACTGTATGAATCCTATATTCTTTACTTAAAGGACTCTAGAGTGGTATATGTGTGTTATACAAGTCAGAATACCATTGAAATAGAGAAAGAAACACGTTCGGCAGCTTTGGAAAGCCTTACACTTCACTGAAATGTAGTACTACACTCTATAACACAGTTGAGAGACAATGTTCCCAAGCTGCCTCAATTCATGACAGTGTGTAGGAAGTTGTTTGATAAAGTGGGCAAAGCTTATACTTGGACCAGAAGGCAGAATATAGGAAACTACATGAAAACATGGATAATTCAGAGAAAATGACTGTAAACAGATGAGAACTTGTTTAGAACAGCTCAAAGAGATTCTCCAAGTAAGTTCTTAGTGTAGAAAAGGTAGCTAAGATCCGGGACATCCTTAATTCGAGGTAAGATCACATGAAACCGTGTTTGAATCCTATATTCTTTACTTAAAGGAGACTAGAGTGGTAAAAGTGTGTTATACAAGGCAGGATACCATTGAAATAGTGAAAGAAACACGTTCGGCAGCTTTGGAAAGCCTTACACTTCACTGAAATGTAGTACTACACTCTATAACACAGTTGAGAGACAATGTTCCCAAGCTGCCTCAGTTCATAACAGTGTGTAGGAAGTTGTTTGATAAAGTGGGCAAAGCTTATACTTGGACCAGAAGGCAGAATATAGGAAACTACATGAAAACATGGATAATTCAGAGAAAATGACTGTAAACAGATGAGAACTCGTTTAGAACAGCTGAAAGAGATTCTCCAAGTCAGTTGTTAGTATAGAAAAGTTAGCTAAGATAAGGGAAATCCTTAATTTGAGTTAAGATCACATGAAACACTGTATGAATCCTATATTCTTTACTTAAAGGACTCTAGAGTGGTATATGTGTGTTATACAAGTCAGAATACCATTGAAATAGAGAAAGAAACACGTTCGGCAGCTTTGGAAAGCCTTACACTTCACTGAAATGTAGTACTACACTCTATAACACAGTTGAGAGACAATGTTCCCAAGCTGCCTCAATTCATGACAGTGTGTAGGAAGTTGTTTGATAAAGTGGGCAAAGCTTATACTTGGACCAGAAGGCAGAATATAGGAAACTACATGAAAACATGGATAATTCAGAGAAAATGACTGTAAACAGATGAGAACTTGTTTAGAACAGCTCAAAGAGATTCTCCAAGTAAGTTCTTAGTGTAGAAAAGGTAGCTAAGATCCGGGACATCCTTAATTCGAGGTAAGATCACATGAAACCGTGTTTGAATCCTATATTCTTTACTTAAAGGAGACTAGAGTGGTAAAAGTGTGTTATACAAGGCAGGATACCATTGAAATAGTGAAAGAAACACGTTCGGCAGCTTTGGAAAGCCTTACACTTCACTGAAATGTAGTACTACACTCTATAACACAGTTGAGAGACAATGTTCCCAAGCTGCCTCAGTTCATAACAGTGTGTAGGAAGTTGTTTGATAAAGTGGGCAAAGCTTATACTTGGACCAGAAGGCAGAATATAGGAAACTACATGAAAACATGGATAATTCAGAGAAAATGACTGTAAACAGATGAGAACTTGTTTAGAACAGCTCAAAGAGATTCTCCAAGTAAGTTCCTAGTGTAGAAAAGGTAGCTAAGATCCGGGACATTCTTAATTCGAGTTAATATGACATGAAACAGTGTTTGAATCCTATATTCTTTACTTAAAGGAGACTAGAGTGGTAAAAGTGTGTTATACAAGGCAGGATACCATTGAAATAGTGAAAGAAACACGTTCGGCAGCTTTGGAAAGCCTTACACTTCACTGAAATGTAGTACTACACTCTATAACACAGTTGAGAGACAATGTTCCCAAGCTGCCTCAGTTCATAACAGTGTGTAGGAAGTTGTTTGATAAAGTGGGCAAAGCTTATACTTGGACCAGAAGGCAGAATATAGGAAACTACATGAAAACATGGATAATTCAGAGAAAATGACTGTAAACAGATGAGAACTTGTTTAGAACAGCTCAAAGAGATTCTCCAAGTAAGTTCCTAGTGTAGAAAAGGTAGCTAAGATCCGGGACATTCTTAATTCGAGTTAATATGACATGAAACAGTGTTTGAATCCTATATTCTTTACTTAAAGGAGACTAGAGTGGTAAAAGTGTGTTATACAAGGCAGGATACCATTGAAATAGTGAAAGAAACACGTTCGGCAGCTTTGGAAAGCCTTACACTTCACTGAAATGTAGTACTACACTCTATAACACAGTTGAGAGACAATGTTCCCAAGCTGCCTCAGTTCATAACAGTGTGTAGGAAGTTGTTTGATAAAGTGGGCAAAGCTTATACTTGGACCAGAAGGCAGAATATAGGAAACTACATGAAAACATGGATAATTCAGAGAAAATGACTGTAAACAGATGAGAACTTGTTTAGAACAGCTCAAAGAGATTCTCCAAGTAAGTTCCTAGTGTAGAAAAGGTAGCTAAGATCCGGGACATTCTTAATTCGAGTTAATATGACATGAAACAGTGTTTGAATCCTATATTCTTTACTTAAAGGAGACTAGAGTGGTAAAAGTGTGTTATACAAGGCAGGATACCATTGAAATAGTGAAAGAAACACGTTCGGCAGCTTTGGAAAGCCTTACACTTCACTGAAATGTAGTACTACACTCTATAACACAGTTGAGAGACAATGTTCCCAAGCTGCCTCAGTTCATAACAGTGTGTAGGAAGTTGTTTGATAAAGTGGGCAAAGCTTATACTTGGACCAGAAGGTAGAATATAGGAAACTACATGAAAACATGGATAATTCAGAGAAAATGACTGTAAACAGATGAGAACTCGTTTAGAACAGCTGAAAGAGATTCTCCAAGTCAGTTCTTAGTGTAGAAAAGGTAGCTAAGATAAGGGAAATACTTAATTCGAGTTAAGATCACATGAAACACTGTATGAATCCTATATTCTTTCCCTAAAGGACTCTAGAGTGGTAAATGTGTGTTATACAAGTCAGAATACCATTGAAATAGAGAGAGAAACACGTTCGGCAGCTTTGGAAAGCCTTACACTTCAATGAAATGTAGTACTACACTCTATAACACAGTTGAGAGATAATGTTCCCAAGCTGCCTCAGTTCATAACAGTGTGTAGGAAGTTGTTTGATAAAGTGGGCAAAGCTTATACTTGGACCAGAAGGCAGAATATAGGAAACTACATGAAAACATGGATAATTCAGAGAAAATGACTGTAAACAGATGAGAACTCGTTTAGAACAGCTGAAAGAGATTCTCCAAGTCAGTTGTTAGTATAGAAAAGTTAGCTAAGATAAGGGAAATCCTTAATTTGAGTTAAGATCACATGAAACACTGTATGAATCCTATATTCTTTACTTAAAGGACTCTAGAGTGGTATATGTGTGTTATACAAGTCAGAATACCATTGAAATAGAGAAAGAAACACGTTCGGCAGCTTTGGAAAGCCTTACACTTCACTGAAATGTAGTACTACACTCTATAACACAGTTGAGAGACAATGTTCCCAAGCTGCCTCAATTCATGACAGTGTGTAGGAAGTTGTTTGATAAAGTGGGCAAAGCTTATACTTGGACCAGAAGGCAGAATATAGGAAACTACATGAAAACATGGATAATTCAGAGAAAATGACTGTAAACAGATGAGAACTTGTTTAGAACAGCTCAAAGAGATTCTCCAAGTAAGTTCTTAGTGTAGAAAAGGTAGCTAAGATCCGGGACATCCTTAATTCGAGGTAAGATCACATGAAACCGTGTTTGAATCCTATATTCTTTACTTAAAGGAGACTAGAGTGGTAAAAGTGTGTTATACAAGGCAGGATACCATTGAAATAGTGAAAGAAACACGTTCGGCAGCTTTGGAAAGCCTTACACTTCACTGAAATGTAGTACTACACTCTATAACACAGTTGAGAGACAATGTTCCCAAGCTGCCTCAGTTCATAACAGTGTGTAGGAAGTTGTTTGATAAAGTGGGCAAAGCTTATACTTGGACCAGAAGGCAGAATATAGGAAACTACATGAAAACATGGATAATTCAGAGAAAATGACTGTAAACAGATGAGAACTTGTTTAGAACAGCTCAAAGAGATTCTCCAAGTAAGTTCCTAGTGTAGAAAAGGTAGCTAAGATCCGGGACATTCTTAATTCGAGTTAATATGACATGAAACAGTGTTTGAATCCTATATTCTTTACTTAAAGGAGACTAGAGTGGTAAAAGTGTGTTATACAAGGCAGGATACCATTGAAATAGTGAAAGAAACACGTTCGGCAGCTTTGGAAAGCCTTACACTTCACTGAAATGTAGTACTACACTCTATAACACAGTTGAGAGACAATGTTCCCAAGCTGCCTCAGTTCATAACAGTGTGTAGGAAGTTGTTTGATAAAGTGGGCAAAGCTTATACTTGGACCAGAAGGTAGAATATAGGAAACTACATGAAAACATGGATAATTCAGAGAAAATGACTGTAAACAGATGAGAACTCGTTTAGAACAGCTGAAAGAGATTCTCCAAGTCAGTTCTTAGTGTAGAAAAGGTAGCTAAGATAAGGGAAATACTTAATTCGAGTTAAGATCACATGAAACACTGTATGAATCCTATATTCTTTCCCTAAAGGACTCTAGAGTGGTAAATGTGTGTTATACAAGTCAGAATACCATTGAAATAGAGAGAGAAACACGTTCGGCAGCTTTGGAAAGCCTTACACTTCAATGAAATGTAGTACTACACTCTATAACACAGTTGAGAGATAATGTTCCCAAGCTGCCTCAGTTCATAACAGTGTGTAGGAAGTTGTTTGATAAAGTGGGCAAAGCTTATACTTGGACCAGAAGGCAGAATATAGGAAACTACATGAAAACATGGATAATTCAGAGAAAATGACTGTAAACAGATGAGAACTCGTTTAGAACAGCTGAAAGAGATTCTCCAAGTCAGTTGTTAGTATAGAAAAGTTAGCTAAGATAAGGGAAATCCTTAATTTGAGTTAAGATCACATGAAACACTGTATGAATCCTATATTCTTTACTTAAAGGACTCTAGAGTGGTATATGTGTGTTATACAAGTCAGAATACCATTGAAATAGAGAAAGAAACACGTTCGGCAGCTTTGGAAAGCCTTACACTTCACTGAAATGTAGTACTACACTCTATAACACAGTTGAGAGACAATGTTCCCAAGCTGCCTCAATTCATGACAGTGTGTAGGAAGTTGTTTGATAAAGTGGGCAAAGCTTATACTTGGACCAGAAGGCAGAATATAGGAAACTACATGAAAACATGGATAATTCAGAGAAAATGACTGTAAACAGATGAGAACTTGTTTAGAACAGCTCAAAGAGATTCTCCAAGTAAGTTCTTAGTGTAGAAAAGGTAGCTAAGATCCGGGACATCCTTAATTCGAGGTAAGATCACATGAAACCGTGTTTGAATCCTATATTCTTTACTTAAAGGAGACTAGAGTGGTAAAAGTGTGTTATACAAGGCAGGATACCATTGAAATAGTGAAAGAAACACGTTCGGCAGCTTTGGAAAGCCTTACACTTCACTGAAATGTAGTACTACACTCTATAACACAGTTGAGAGACAATGTTCCCAAGCTGCCTCAGTTCATAACAGTGTGTAGGAAGTTGTTTGATAAAGTGGGCAAAGCTTATACTTGGACCAGAAGGCAGAATATAGGAAACTACATGAAAACATGGATAATTCAGAGAAAATGACTGTAAACAGATGAGAACTTGTTTAGAACAGCTCAAAGAGATTCTCCAAGTAAGTTCCTAGTGTAGAAAAGGTAGCTAAGATCCGGGACATTCTTAATTCGAGTTAATATGACATGAAACAGTGTTTGAATCCTATATTCTTTACTTAAAGGAGACTAGAGTGGTAAAAGTGTGTTATACAAGGCAGGATACCATTGAAATAGTGAAAGAAACACGTTCGGCAGCTTTGGAAAGCCTTACACTTTACTGAAATGTAGTACTACACTCTATAACACAGTTGAGAGACAATGTTCCCAAGCTGCCTCAGTTCATAACAGTGTGTAGGAAGTTGTTTGATAAAGTGGGCAAAGCTTATACTTGGACCAGAAGGTAGAATATAGGAAACTACATGAAAACATGGATAATTCAGAGAAAATGACTGTAAACAGATGAGAACTCGTTTAGAACAGCTGAAAGAGATTCTCCAAGTCAGTTCTTAGTGTAGAAAAGGTAGCTAAGATAAGGGAAATACTTAATTCGAGTTAAGATCACATGAAACACTGTATGAATCCTATATTCTTTCCCTAAAGGACTCTAGAGTGGTAAATGTGTGTTATACAAGTCAGAATACCATTGAAATAGAGAGAGAAACACGTTCGGCAGCTTTGGAAAGCCTTACACTTCAATGAAATGTAGTACTACACTCTATAACACAGTTGAGAGATAATGTTCCCAAGCTGCCTCAGTTCATAACAGTGTGTAGGAAGTTGTTTGATAAAGTGGGCAAAGCTTATACTTGGACCAGAAGGCAGAATATAGGAAACTACATGAAAACATGGATAATTCAGAGAAAATGACTGTAAACAGATGAGAACTCGTTTAGAACAGCTGAAAGAGATTCTCCAAGTCAGTTGTTAGTATAGAAAAGTTAGCTAAGATAAGGGAAATCCTTAATTTGAGTTAAGATCACATGAAACACTGTATGAATCTTATATTCTTTACTTAAAGGACTCTAGAGTGGTATATGTGTGTTATACAAGTCAGAATATCATTGAAATAGAGAAAGAAACACGTTCGGCAGCTTTGGAAAGCCTTACACTTCACTGAAATGTAGTACTACACTCTATAACACAGTTGAGAGACAATGTTCCCAAGCTGCCTCAATTCATGACAGTGTGTAGGAAGTTGTTTGATAAAGTGGGCAAAGCTTATACTTGGACCAGAAGGCAGAATATAGGAAACTACATGAAAACATGGATAATTCAGAGAAAATGACTGTAAACAGATGAGAACTTGTTTAGAACAGCTCAAAGAGATTCTCCAAGTAAGTTCTTAGTGTAGAAAAGGTAGCTAAGATCCGGGACATCCTTAATTCGAGGTAAGATCACATGAAACCGTGTTTGAATCCTATATTCTTTACTTAAAGGAGACTAGAGTGGTAAAAGTGTGTTATACAAGGCAGGATACCATTGAAATAGTGAAAGAAACACGTTCGGCAGCTTTGGAAAGCCTTACACTTCACTGAAATGTAGTACTACACTCTATAACACAGTTGAGAGACAATGTTCCCAAGCTGCCTCAGTTCATAACAGTGTGTAGGAAGTTGTTTGATAAAGTGGGCAAAGCTTATACTTGGACCAGAAGGCAGAATATAGGAAACTACATGAAAACATGGATAATTCAGAGAAAATGACTGTAAACAGATGAGAACTTGTTTAGAACAGCTCAAAGAGATTCTCCAAGTAAGTTCCTAGTGTAGAAAAGGTAGCTAAGATCCGGGACATTCTTAATTCGAGTTAATATGACATGAAACAGTGTTTGAATCCTATATTCTTTACTTAAAGGAGACTAGAGTGGTAAAAGTGTGTTATACAAGGCAGGATACCATTGAAATAGTGAAAGAAACACGTTCGGCAGCTTTGGAAAGCCTTACACTTCACTGAAATGTAGTACTACACTCTATAACACAGTTGAGAGACAATGTTCCCAAGCTGCCTCAGTTCATAACAGTGTGTAGGAAGTTGTTTGATAAAGTGGGCAAAGCTTATACTTGGACCAGAAGGTAGAATATAGGAAACTACATGAAAACATGGATAATTCAGAGAAAATGACTGTAAACAGATGAGAACTCGTTTAGAACAGCTGAAAGAGATTCTCCAAGTCAGTTCTTAGTGTAGAAAAGGTAGCTAAGATAAGGGAAATACTTAATTCGAGTTAAGATCACATGAAACACTGTATGAATCCTATATTCTTTCCCTAAAGGACTCTAGAGTGGTAAATGTGTGTTATACAAGTCAGAATACCATTGAAATAGAGAGAGAAACACGTTCGGCAGCTTTGGAAAGCCTTACACTTCAATGAAATGTAGTACTACACTCTATAACACAGTTGAGAGATAATGTTCCCAAGCTGCCTCAGTTCATAACAGTGTGTAGGAAGTTGTTTGATAAAGTGGGCAAAGCTTATACTTGGACCAGAAGGCAGAATATAGGAAACTACATGAAAACATGGATAATTCAGAGAAAATGACTGTAAACAGATGAGAACTCGTTTAGAACAGCTGAAAGAGATTCTCCAAGTCAGTTGTTAGTATAGAAAAGTTAGCTAAGATAAGGGAAATCCTTAATTTGAGTTAAGATCACATGAAACACTGTATGAATCCTATATTCTTTACTTAAAGGACTCTAGAGTGGTATATGTGTGTTATACAAGTCAGAATACCATTGAAATAGAGAAAGAAACACGTTCGGCAGCTTTGGAAAGCCTTACACTTCACTGAAATGTAGTACTACACTCTATAACACAGTTGAGAGACAATGTTCCCAAGCTGCCTCAATTCATGACAGTGTGTAGGAAGTTGTTTGATAAAGTGGGCAAAGCTTATACTTGGACCAGAAGGCAGAATATAGGAAACTACATGAAAACATGGATAATTCAGAGAAAATGACTGTAAACAGATGAGAACTTGTTTAGAACAGCTCAAAGAGATTCTCCAAGTAAGTTCTTAGTGTAGAAAAGGTAGCTAAGATCCGGGACATCCTTAATTCGAGGTAAGATCACATGAAACCGTGTTTGAATCCTATATTCTTTACTTAAAGGAGACTAGAGTGGTAAAAGTGTGTTATACAAGGCAGGATACCATTGAAATAGTGAAAGAAACACGTTCGGCAGCTTTGGAAAGCCTTACACTTCACTGAAATGTAGTACTACACTCTATAACACAGTTGAGAGACAATGTTCCCAAGCTGCCTCAGTTCATAACAGTGTGTAGGAAGTTGTTTGATAAAGTGGGCAAAGCTTATACTTGGACCAGAAGGCAGAATATAGGAAACTACATGAAAACATGGATAATTCAGAGAAAATGACTGTAAACAGATGAGAACTTGTTTAGAACAGCTCAAAGAGATTCTCCAAGTAAGTTCCTAGTGTAGAAAAGGTAGCTAAGATCCGGGACATTCTTAATTCGAGTTAATATGACATGAAACAGTGTTTGAATCCTATATTCTTTACTTAAAGGAGACTAGAGTGGTAAAAGTGTGTTATACAAGGCAGGATACCATTGAAATAGTGAAAGAAACACGTTCGGCAGCTTTGGAAAGCCTTACACTTCACTGAAATGTAGTACTACACTCTATAACACAGTTGAGAGACAATGTTCCCAAGCTGCCTCAGTTCATAACAGTGTGTAGGAAGTTGTTTGATAAAGTGGGCAAAGCTTATACTTGGACCAGAAGGTAGAATATAGGAAACTACATGAAAACATGGATAATTCAGAGAAAATGACTGTAAACAGATGAGAACTCGTTTAGAACAGCTGAAAGAGATTCTCCAAGTCAGTTCTTAGTGTAGAAAAGGTAGCTAAGATAAGGGAAATACTTAATTCGAGTTAAGATCACATGAAACACTGTATGAATCCTATATTCTTTCCCTAAAGGACTCTAGAGTGGTAAATGTGTGTTATACAAGTCAGAATACCATTGAAATAGAGAGAGAAACACGTTCGGCAGCTTTGGAAAGCCTTACACTTCAATGAAATGTAGTACTACACTCTATAACACAGTTGAGAGATAATGTTCCCAAGCTGCCTCAGTTCATAACAGTGTGTAGGAAGTTGTTTGATAAAGTGGGCAAAGCTTATACTTGGACCAGAAGGCAGAATATAGGAAACTACATGAAAACATGGATAATTCAGAGAAAATGACTGTAAACAGATGAGAACTCGTTTAGAACAGCTGAAAGAGATTCTCCAAGTCAGTTGTTAGTATAGAAAAGTTAGCTAAGATAAGGGAAATCCTTAATTTGAGTTAAGATCACATGAAACACTGTATGAATCCTATATTCTTTACTTAAAGGACTCTAGAGTGGTATATGTGTGTTATACAAGTCAGAATACCATTGAAATAGAGAAAGAAACACGTTCGGCAGCTTTGGAAAGCCTTACACTTCACTGAAATGTAGTACTACACTCTATAACACAGTTGAGAGACAATGTTCCCAAGCTGCCTCAATTCATGACAGTGTGTAGGAAGTTGTTTGATAAAGTGGGCAAAGCTTATACTTGGACCAGAAGGCAGAATATAGGAAACTACATGAAAACATGGATAATTCAGAGAAAATGACTGTAAACAGATGAGAACTTGTTTAGAACAGCTCAAAGAGATTCTCCAAGTAAGTTCTTAGTGTAGAAAAGGTAGCTAAGATCCGGGACATCCTTAATTCGAGGTAAGATCACATGAAACCGTGTTTGAATCCTATATTCTTTACTTAAAGGAGACTAGAGTGGTAAAAGTGTGTTATACAAGGCAGGATACCATTGAAATAGTGAAAGAAACACGTTCGGCAGCTTTGGAAAGCCTTACACTTCACTGAAATGTAGTACTACACTCTATAACACAGTTGAGAGACAATGTTCCCAAGCTGCCTCAGTTCATAACAGTGTGTAGGAAGTTGTTTGATAAAGTGGGCAAAGCTTATACTTGGACCAGAAGGCAGAATATAGGAAACTACATGAAAACATGGATAATTCAGAGAAAATGACTGTAAACAGATGAGAACTTGTTTAGAACAGCTCAAAGAGATTCTCCAAGTAAGTTCCTAGTGTAGAAAAGGTAGCTAAGATCCGGGACATTCTTAATTCGAGTTAATATGACATGAAACAGTGTTTGAATCCTATATTCTTTACTTAAAGGAGACTAGAGTGGTAAAAGTGTGTTATACAAGGCAGGATACCATTGAAATAGTGAAAGAAACACGTTCGGCAGCTTTGGAAAGCCTTACACTTTACTGAAATGTAGTACTACACTCTATAACACAGTTGAGAGACAATGTTCCCAAGCTGCCTCAGTTCATAACAGTGTGTAGGAAGTTGTTTGATAAAGTGGGCAAAGCTTATACTTGGACCAGAAGGTAGAATATAGGAAACTACATGAAAACATGGATAATTCAGAGAAAATGACTGTAAACAGATGAGAACTCGTTTAGAACAGCTGAAAGAGATTCTCCAAGTCAGTTCTTAGTGTAGAAAAGGTAGCTAAGATAAGGGAAATACTTAATTCGAGTTAAGATCACATGAAACACTGTATGAATCCTATATTCTTTCCCTAAAGGACTCTAGAGTGGTAAATGTGTGTTATACAAGTCAGAATACCATTGAAATAGAGAGAGAAACACGTTCGGCAGCTTTGGAAAGCCTTACACTTCAATGAAATGTAGTACTACACTCTATAACACAGTTGAGAGATAATGTTCCCAAGCTGCCTCAGTTCATAACAGTGTGTAGGAAGTTGTTTGATAAAGTGGGCAAAGCTTATACTTGGACCAGAAGGCAGAATATAGGAAACTACATGAAAACATGGATAATTCAGAGAAAATGACTGTAAACAGATGAGAACTCGTTTAGAACAGCTGAAAGAGATTCTCCAAGTCAGTTGTTAGTATAGAAAAGTTAGCTAAGATAAGGGAAATCCTTAATTTGAGTTAAGATCACATGAAACACTGTATGAATCCTATATTCTTTACTTAAAGGACTCTAGAGTGGTATATGTGTGTTATACAAGTCAGAATACCATTGAAATAGAGAAAGAAACACGTTCGGCAGCTTTGGAAAGCCTTACACTTCACTGAAATGTAGTACTACACTCTATAACACAGTTGAGAGACAATGTTCCCAAGCTGCCTCAATTCATGACAGTGTGTAGGAAGTTGTTTGATAAAGTGGGCAAAGCTTATACTTGGACCAGAAGGCAGAATATAGGAAACTACATGAAAACATGGATAATTCAGAGAAAATGACTGTAAACAGATGAGAACTTGTTTAGAACAGCTCAAAGAGATTCTCCAAGTAAGTTCTTAGTGTAGAAAAGGTAGCTAAGATCCGGGACATCCTTAATTCGAGGTAAGATCACATGAAACCGTGTTTGAATCCTATATTCTTTACTTAAAGGAGACTAGAGTGGTAAAAGTGTGTTATACAAGGCAGGATACCATTGAAATAGTGAAAGAAACACGTTCGGCAGCTTTGGAAAGCCTTACACTTCACTGAAATGTAGTACTACACTCTATAACACAGTTGAGAGACAATGTTCCCAAGCTGCCTCAGTTCATAACAGTGTGTAGGAAGTTGTTTGATAAAGTGGGCAAAGCTTATACTTGGACCAGAAGGCAGAATATAGGAAACTACATGAAAACATGGATAATTCAGAGAAAATGACTGTAAACAGATGAGAACTCGTTTAGAACAGCTGAAAGAGATTCTCCAAGTCAGTTCTTAGTGTAGAAAAGGTAGCTAAGATAAGGGAAATACTTAATTCGAGTTAAGATCACATGAAACACTGTATGAATCCTATATTCTTTCCCTAAAGGACTCTAGAGTGGTAAATGTGTGTTATACAAGTCAGAATACCATTGAAATAGAGAGAGAAACACGTTCGGCAGCTTTGGAAAGCCTTACACTTCAATGAAATGTAGTACTACACTCTATAACACAGTTGAGAGATAATGTTCCCAAGCTGCCTCAGTTCATAACAGTGTGTAGGAAGTTGTTTGATAAAGTGGGCAAAGCTTATACTTGGACCAGAAGGCAGAATATAGGAAACTACATGAAAACATGGATAATTCAGAGAAAATGACTGTAAACAGATGAGAACTCGTTTAGAACAGCTGAAAGAGATTCTCCAAGTCAGTTGTTAGTATAGAAAA
Source organism: Pipistrellus hanaki (assembly GCF_964339955.1). NCBI lineage: Eukaryota > Metazoa > Chordata > Mammalia > Chiroptera > Vespertilionidae > Pipistrellus > Pipistrellus hanaki. Next base: position 737,125 of record NW_028182293.1, read on the forward strand.
GTTAGCTAAGATAAGGGAAATCCTTAATTTGAGTTAAGATCACATGAAACACTGTATGAATCCTATATTCTTTACTTAAAGGACTCTAGAGTGGTATATGTGTGTTATACAAGTCAGAATACCATTGAAATAGAGAAAGAAACACGTTCGGCAGCTTTGGAAAGCCTTACACTTCACTGAAATGTAGTACTACACTCTATAACACAGTTGAGAGACAATGTTCCCAAGCTGCCTCAATTCATGACAGTGTGTAGGAAGTTGTTTGATAAAGTGGGCAAAGCTTATACTTGGACCAGAAGGCAGAATATAGGAAACTACATGAAAACATGGATAATTCAGAGAAAATGACTGTAAACAGATGAGAACTTGTTTAGAACAGCTCAAAGAGATTCTCCAAGTAAGTTCTTAGTGTAGAAAAGGTAGCTAAGATCCGGGACATCCTTAATTCGAGGTAAGATCACATGAAACCGTGTTTGAATCCTATATTCTTTACTTAAAGGAGACTAGAGTGGTAAAAGTGTGTTATACAAGGCAGGATACCATTGAAATAGTGAAAGAAACACGTTCGGCAGCTTTGGAAAGCCTTACACTTCACTGAAATGTAGTACTACACTCTATAACACAGTTGAGAGACAATGTTCCCAAGCTGCCTCAGTTCATAACAGTGTGTAGGAAGTTGTTTGATAAAGTGGGCAAAGCTTATACTTGGACCAGAAGGCAGAATATAGGAAACTACATGAAAACATGGATAATTCAGAGAAAATGACTGTAAACAGATGAGAACTTGTTTAGAACAGCTCAAAGAGATTCTCCAAGTAAGTTCCTAGTGTAGAAAATGTAGCTAAGATCCGGGACATTCTTAATTCGAGTTAATATGACATGAAACAGTGTTTGAATCCTATATTCTTTACTTAAAGGAGACTAGAGTGGTAAAAGTGTGTTATACAAGGCAGGATACCATTGAAATAGTGAAAGAAACACGTTCGGCAGCTTTGGAAAGCCTTACACTTCACTGAAATGTAGTACTACACTCTATAACACAGTTGAGAGACAATGTTCCCAAGCTGCCTCAGTTCATAACAGTGTGTAGGAAGTTGTTTGATAAAGTGGGCAAAGCTTATACTTGGACCAGAAGGTAGAATATAGGAAACTACATGAAAACATGGATAATTCAGAGAAAATGACTGTAAACAGATGAGAACTCGTTTAGAACAGCTGAAAGAGATTCTCCAAGTCAGTTCTTAGTGTAGAAAAGGTAGCTAAGATAAGGGAAATACTTAATTCGAGTTAAGATCACATGAAACACTGTATGAATCCTATATTCTTTCCCTAAAGGACTCTAGAGTGGTAAATGTGTGTTATACAAGTCAGAATACCATTGAAATAGAGAGAGAAACACGTTCGGCAGCTTTGGAAAGCCTTACACTTCAATGAAATGTAGTACTACACTCTATAACACAGTTGAGAGATAATGTTCCCAAGCTGCCTCAGTTCATAACAGTGTGTAGGAAGTTGTTTGATAAAGTGGGCAAAGCTTATACTTGGACCAGAAGGCAGAATATAGGAAACTACATGAAAACATGGATAATTCAGAGAAAATGACTGTAAACAGATGAGAACTCGTTTAGAACAGCTGAAAGAGATTCTCCAAGTCAGTTGTTAGTATAGAAAAGTTAGCTAAGATAAGGGAAATCCTTAATTTGAGTTAAGATCACATGAAACACTGTATGAATCCTATATTCTTTACTTAAAGGACTCTAGAGTGGTATATGTGTGTTATACAAGTCAGAATACCATTGAAATAGAGAAAGAAACACGTTCGGCAGCTTTGGAAAGCCTTACACTTCACTGAAATGTAGTACTACACTCTATAACACAGTTGAGAGACAATGTTCCCAAGCTGCCTCAATTCATGACAGTGTGTAGGAAGTTGTTTGATAAAGTGGGCAAAGCTTATACTTGGACCAGAAGGCAGAATATAGGAAACTACATGAAAACATGGATAATTCAGAGAAAATGACTGTAAACAGATGAGAACTTGTTTAGAACAGCTCAAAGAGATTCTCCAAGTAAGTTCTTAGTGTAGAAAAGGTAGCTAAGATCCGGGACATCCTTAATTCGAGGTAAGATCACATGAAACCGTGTTTGAATCCTATATTCTTTACTTAAAGGAGACTAGAGTGGTAAAAGTGTGTTATACAAGGCAGGATACCATTGAAATAGTGAAAGAAACACGTTCGGCAGCTTTGGAAAGCCTTACACTTCACTGAAATGTAGTACTACACTCTATAACACAGTTGAGAGACAATGTTCCCAAGCTGCCTCAGTTCATAACAGTGTGTAGGAAGTTGTTTGATAAAGTGGGCAAAGCTTATACTTGGACCAGAAGGCAGAATATAGGAAACTACATGAAAACATGGATAATTCAGAGAAAATGACTGTAAACAGATGAGAACTTGTTTAGAACAGCTCAAAGAGATTCTCCAAGTAAGTTCCTAGTGTAGAAAAGGTAGCTAAGATCCGGGACATTCTTAATTCGAGTTAATATGACATGAAACAGTGTTTGAATCCTATATTCTTTACTTAAAGGAGACTAGAGTGGTAAAAGTGTGTTATACAAGGCAGGATACCATTGAAATAGTGAAAGAAACACGTTCGGCAGCTTTGGAAAGCCTTACACTTTACTGAAATGTAGTACTACACTCTATAACACAGTTGAGAGACAATGTTCCCAAGCTGCCTCAGTTCATAACAGTGTGTAGGAAGTTGTTTGATAAAGTGGGCAAAGCTTATACTTGGACCAGAAGGTAGAATATAGGAAACTACATGAAAACATGGATAATTCAGAGAAAATGACTGTAAACAGATGAGAACTCGTTTAGAACAGCTGAAAGAGATTCTCCAAGTCAGTTCTTAGTGTAGAAAAGGTAGCTAAGATAAGGGAAATACTTAATTCGAGTTAAGATCACATGAAACACTGTATGAATCCTATATTCTTTCCCTAAAGGACTCTAGAGTGGTAAATGTGTGTTATACAAGTCAGAATACCATTGAAATAGAGAGAGAAACACGTTCGGCAGCTTTGGAAAGCCTTACACTTCAATGAAATGTAGTACTACACTCTATAACACAGTTGAGAGATAATGTTCCCAAGCTGCCTCAGTTCATAACAGTGTGTAGGAAGTTGTTTGATAAAGTGGGCAAAGCTTATACTTGGACCAGAAGGCAGAATATAGGAAACTACATGAAAACATGGATAATTCAGAGAAAATGACTGTAAACAGATGAGAACTCGTTTAGAACAGCTGAAAGAGATTCTCCAAGTCAGTTGTTAGTATAGAAAAGTTAGCTAAGATAAGGGAAATCCTTAATTTGAGTTAAGATCACATGAAACACTGTATGAATCCTATATTCTTTACTTAAAGGACTCTAGAGTGGTATATGTGTGTTATACAAGTCAGAATACCATTGAAATAGAGAAAGAAACACGTTCGGCAGCTTTGGAAAGCCTTACACTTCACTGAAATGTAGTACTACACTCTATAACACAGTTGAGAGACAATGTTCCCAAGCTGCCTCAATTCATGACAGTGTGTAGGAAGTTGTTTGATAAAGTGGGCAAAGCTTATACTTGGACCAGAAGGCAGAATATAGGAAACTACATGAAAACATGGATAATTCAGAGAAAATGACTGTAAACAGATGAGAACTTGTTTAGAACAGCTCAAAGAGATTCTCCAAGTAAGTTCTTAGTGTAGAAAAGGTAGCTAAGATCCGGGACATCCTTAATTCGAGGTAAGATCACATGAAACCGTGTTTGAATCCTATATTCTTTACTTAAAGGAGACTAGAGTGGTAAAAGTGTGTTATACAAGGCAGGATACCATTGAAATAGTGAAAGAAACACGTTCGGCAGCTTTGGAAAGCCTTACACTTCACTGAAATGTAGTACTACACTCTATAACACAGTTGAGAGACAATGTTCCCAAGCTGCCTCAGTTCATAACAGTGTGTAGGAAGTTGTTTGATAAAGTGGGCAAAGCTTATACTTGGACCAGAAGGCAGAATATAGGAAACTACATGAAAACATGGATAATTCAGAGAAAATGACTGTAAACAGATGAGAACTTGTTTAGAACAGCTCAAAGAGATTCTCCAAGTAAGTTCCTAGTGTAGAAAAGGTAGCTAAGATCCGGGACATTCTTAATTCGAGTTAATATGACATGAAACAGTGTTTGAATCCTATATTCTTTACTTAAAGGAGACTAGAGTGGTAAAAGTGTGTTATACAAGGCAGGATACCATTGAAATAGTGAAAGAAACACGTTCGGCAGCTTTGGAAAGCCTTACACTTCACTGAAATGTAGTACTACACTCTATAACACAGTTGAGAGACAATGTTCCCAAGCTGCCTCAGTTCATAACAGTGTGTAGGAAGTTGTTTGATAAAGTGGGCAAAGCTTATACTTGGACCAGAAGGTAGAATATAGGAAACTACATGAAAACATGGATAATTCAGAGAAAATGACTGTAAACAGATGAGAACTCATTTAGAACAGCTGAAAGAGATTCTCCAAGTCAGTTCTTAGTGTAGAAAAGGTAGCTAAGATAAGGGAAATACTTAATTCGAGTTAAGATCACATGAAACACTGTATGAATCCTATATTCTTTCCCTAAAGGACTCTAGAGTGGTAAATGTGTGTTATACAAGTCAGAATACCATTGAAATAGAGAGAGAAACACGTTCGGCAGCTTTGGAAAGCCTTACACTTCAATGAAATGTAGTACTACACTCTATAACACAGTTGAGAGATAATGTTCCCAAGCTGCCTCAGTTCATAACAGTGTGTAGGAAGTTGTTTGATAAAGTGGGCAAAGCTTATACTTGGACCAGAAGGCAGAATATAGGAAACTACATGAAAACATGGATAATTCAGAGAAAATGACTGTAAACAGATGAGAACTCGTTTAGAACAGCTGAAAGAGATTCTCCAAGTCAGTTGTTAGTATAGAAAAGTTAGCTAAGATAAGGGAAATCCTTAATTTGAGTTAAGATCACATGAAACACTGTATGAATCCTATATTCTTTACTTAAAGGACTCTAGAGTGGTATATGTGTGTTATACAAGTCAGAATACCATTGAAATAGAGAAAGAAACACGTTCGGCAGCTTTGGAAAGCCTTACACTTCACTGAAATGTAGTACTACACTCTATAACACAGTTGAGAGACAATGTTCCCAAGCTGCCTCAATTCATGACAGTGTGTAGGAAGTTGTTTGATAAAGTGGGCAAAGCTTATACTTGGACCAGAAGGCAGAATATAGGAAACTACATGAAAACATGGATAATTCAGAGAAAATGACTGTAAACAGATGAGAACTTGTTTAGAACAGCTCAAAGAGATTCTCCAAGTAAGTTCTTAGTGTAGAAAAGGTAGCTAAGATCCGGGACATCCTTAATTCGAGGTAAGATCACATGAAACCGTGTTTGAATCCTATATTCTTTACTTAAAGGAGACTAGAGTGGTAAAAGTGTGTTATACAAGGCAGGATACCATTGAAATAGTGAAAGAAACACGTTCGGCAGCTTTGGAAAGCCTTACACTTCACTGAAATGTAGTACTACACTCTATAACACAGTTGAGAGACAATGTTCCCAAGCTGCCTCAGTTCATAACAGTGTGTAGGAAGTTGTTTGATAAAGTGGGCAAAGCTTATACTTGGACCAGAAGGCAGAATATAGGAAACTACATGAAAACATGGATAATTCAGAGAAAATGACTGTAAACAGATGAGAACTTGTTTAGAACAGCTCAAAGAGATTCTCCAAGTAAGTTCCTAGTGTAGAAAAGGTAGCTAAGATCCGGGACATTCTTAATTCGAGTTAATATGACATGAAACAGTGTTTGAATCCTATATTATTTACTTAAAGGAGACTAGAGTGGTAAAAGTGTGTTATACAAGGCAGGATACCATTGAAATAGTGAAAGAAACACGTTCGGCAGCTTTGGAAAGCCTTACACTTCACTGAAATGTAGTACTACACTCTATAACACAGTTGAGAGACAATGTTCCCAAGCTGCCTCAGTTCATAACAGTGTGTAGGAAGTTGTTTGATAAAGTGGGCAAAGCTTATACTTGGACCAGAAGGTAGAATATAGGAAACTACATGAAAACATGTATAATTCAGAGAAAATGACTGTAAACAGATGAGAACTCGTTTAGAACAGCTGAAAGAGATTCTCCAAGTCAGTTCTTAGTGTAGAAAAGGTAGCTAAGATAAGGGAAATACTTAATTCGAGTTAAGATCACATGAAACACTGTATGAATCCTATATTCTTTCCCTAAAGGACTCTAGAGTGGTAAATGTGTGTTATACAAGTCAGAATACCATTGAAATAGAGAGAGAAACACGTTCGGCAGCTTTGGAAAGCCTTACACTTCAATGAAATGTAGTACTACACTCTATAACACAGTTGAGAGATAATGTTCCCAAGCTGCCTCAGTTCATAACAGTGTGTAGGAAGTTGTTTGATAAAGTGGGCAAAGCTTATACTTGGACCAGAAGGCAAAATATAGGAAACTACATGAAAACATGGATAATTCAGAGAAAATGACTGTAAACAGATGAGAACTCGTTTAGAACAGCTGAAAGAGATTCTCCAAGTCAGTTGTTAGTATAGAAAAGTTAGCTAAGATAAGGGAAATCCTTAATTTGAGTTAAGATCACATGAAACACTGTATGAATCCTATATTCTTTACTTAAAGGACTCTAGAGTGGTATATGTGTGTTATACAAGTCAGAATACCATTGAAATAGAGAAAGAAACACGTTCGGCAGCTTTGGAAAGCCTTACACTTCACTGAAATGTAGTACTACACTCTATAACACAGTTGAGAGACAATGTTCCCAAGCTGCCTCAATTCATGACAGTGTGTAGGAAGTTGTTTGATAAAGTGGGCAAAGCTTATACTTGGACCAGAAGGCAGAATATAGGAAACTACATGAAAACATGGATAATTCAGAGAAAATGACTGTAAACAGATGAGAACTTGTTTAGAACAGCTCAAAGAGATTCTCCAAGTAAGTTCTTAGTGTAGAAAAGGTAGCTAAGATCCGGGACATCCTTAATTCGAGGTAAGATCACATGAAACCGTGTTTGAATCCTATATTCTTTACTTAAAGGAGACTAGAGTGGTAAAAGTGTGTTATACAAGGCAGGATACCATTGAAATAGTGAAAGAAACACGTTCGGCAGCTTTGGAAAGCCTTACACTTCACTGAAATGTAGTACTACACTCTATAACACAGTTGAGAGACAATGTTCCCAAGCTGCCTCAGTTCATAACAGTGTGTAGGAAGTTGTTTGATAAAGTGGGCAAAGCTTATACTTGGACCAGAAGGCAGAATATAGGAAACTACATGAAAACATGGATAATTCAGAGAAAATGACTGTAAACAGATGAGAACTTGTTTAGAACAGCTCAAAGAGATTCTCCAAGTAAGTTCCTAGTGTAGAAAAGGTAGCTAAGATCCGGGACATTCTTAATTCGAGTTAATATGACATGAAACAGTGTTTGAATCCTATATTCTTTACTTAAAGGAGACTAGAGTGGTAAAAGTGTGTTATACAAGGCAGGATACCATTGAAATAGTGAAAGAAACACGTTCGGCAGCTTTGGAAAGCCTTACACTTCACTGAAATGTAGTACTACACTCTATAACACAGTTGAGAGACAATGTTCCCAAGCTGCCTCAGTTCATAACAGTGTGTAGGAAGTTGTTTGATAAAGTGGGCAAAGCTTATACTTGGACCAGAAGGTAGAATATAGGAAACTACATGAAAACATGGATAATTCAGAGAAAATGACTGTAAACAGATGAGAACTCGTTTAGAACAGCTGAAAGAGATTCTCCAAGTCAGTTCTTAGTGTAGAAAAGGTAGCTAAGATAAGGGAAATACTTAATTCGAGTTAAGATCACATGAAACACTGTATGAATCCTATATTCTTTCCCTAAAGGACTCTAGAGTGGTAAATGTGTGTTATACAAGTCAGAATACCATTGAAATAGAGAGAGAAACACGTTCGGTAGCTTTGGAAAGCCTTACACTTCAATGAAATGTAGTACTACACTCTATAACACAGTTGAGAGATAATGTTCCCAAGCTGCCTCAGTTCATAACAGTGTGTAGGAAGTTGTTTGATAAAGTGGGCAAAGCTTATACTTGGACCAGAAGGCAAAATATAGGAAACTACATGAAAACATGGATAATTCAGAGAAAATGACTGTAAACAGATGAGAACTCGTTTAGAACAGCTGAAAGAGATTCTCCAAGTCAGTTGTTAGTATAGAAAAGTTAGCTAAGATAAGGGAAATCCTTAATTTGAGTTAAGATCACATGAAACACTGTATGAATCCTATATTCTTTACTTAAAGGACTCTAGAGTGGTATATGTGTGTTATACAAGTCAGAATACCATTGAAATAGAGAAAGAAACACGTTCGGCAGCTTTGGAAAGCCTTACACTTCACTGAAATGTAGTACTACACTCTATAACACAGTTGAGAGACAATGTTCCCAAGCTGCCTCAATTCATGACAGTGTGTAGGAAGTTGTTTGATAAAGTGGGCAAAGCTTATACTTGGACCAGAAGGCAGAATATAGGAAACTACATGAAAACATGGATAATTCAGAGAAAATGACTGTAAACAGATGAGAACTTGTTTAGAACAGCTCAAAGAGATTCTCCAAGTAAGTTCTTAGTGTAGAAAAGGTAGCTAAGATCCGGGACATCCTTAATTCGAGGTAAGATCACATGAAACCGTGTTTGAATCCTATATTCTTTACTTAAAGGAGACTAGAGTGGTAAAAGTGTGTTATACAAGGCAGGATACCATTGAAATAGTGAAAGAAACACGTTCGGCAGCTTTGGAAAGCCTTACACTTCACTGAAATGTAGTACTACACTCTATAACACAGTTGAGAGACAATGTTCCCAAGCTGCCTCAGTTCATAACAGTGTGTAGGAAGTTGTTTGATAAAGTGGGCAAAGCTTATACTTGGACCAGAAGGCAGAATATAGGAAACTACATGAAAACATGGATAATTCAGAGAAAATGACTGTAAACAGATGAGAACTTGTTTAGAACAGCTCAAAGAGATTCTCCAAGTAAGTTCCTAGTGTAGAAAAGGTAGCTAAGATCCGGGACATTTTTAATTCGAGTTAATATGACATGAAACAGTGTTTGAATCCTATATTCTTTACTTAAAGGAGACTAGAGTGGTAAAAGTGTGTTATACAAGGCAGGATACCATTGAAATAGTGAAAGAAACACGTTCGGCAGCTTTGGAAAGCCTTACACTTCACTGAAATGTAGTACTACACTCTATAAAACAGTTGAGAGACAATGTTCCCAAGCTGCCTCAGTTCATAACAGTGTGTAGGAAGTTGTTTGATAAAGTGGGCAAAGCTTATACTTGGACCAGAAGGTAGAATATAGGAAACTACATGAAAACATGGATAATTCAGAGAAAATGACTGTAAACAGATGAGAACTCGTTTAGAACAGCTGAAAGAGATTCTCCAAGTCAGTTCTTAGTGTAGAAAAGGTAGCTAAGATAAGGGAAATACTTAATTCGAGTTAAGATCACATGAAACACTGTATGAATCCTATATTCTTTCCCTAAAGGACTCTAGAGTCGTAAATGTGTGTTATACAAGTCAGAATACCATTGAAATAGAGAGAGAAACACGTTCGGCAGCTTTGGAAAGCCTTACACTTCAATGAAATGTAGTACTACACTCTATAACACAGTTGAGAGATAATGTTCCCAAGCTGCCTCAGTTCATAACAGTGTGTAGGAAGTTGTTTGATAAAGTGGGCAAAGCTTATACTTGGACCAGAAGGCAGAATATAGGAAACTACATGAAAACATGGATAATTCAGAGAAAATGCCTGTAAACAGATGAGAACTCGTTTAGAACAGCTGAAAGAGATTCTCCAAGTCAGTTGTTAGTGTAGAAAAGTTAGCTAAGATAAGGGAAATCCTTAATTTGAGTTAAGATCACATGAAACACTGTATGAATCCTATATTCTTTCCCTAAAGGACTCTAGAGTGGTAAATGTGTGTTATACAAGTCAGAATACCATTGAAATAGAGAAAGAAACACGTTCGGCAGCTTTGGAAAGCCTTACACTTCACTGAAATGTAGTACTACACTCTATAACACAGTTGAGAGACAATGTTCCCAAGCTGCCTCAGTTCATAACAGTGTGCAGGAAGTTGTTTGATAAAGTGGGCAAAGCTTATACTTGGACCAGAAGGCAGAATATAGGAAAGTACATGAAAACATGGATAATTCAGAGAAAATGACTGTAAACAGATGAGAACTCGTTTAGTACAGCTGAAAGAGATTCTCCAAGTCAGTTCTTAGTGTAGAAAAGGTAGCTAAGATAAGGGAAATACTTAATTCGAGTTAAGATCACATGAAACACTGTATGAATCCTATATTCTTTCCCTAAAGGACTCTAGAGTGGTAAATGTGTGTTATACAAGTCAGAATACCATTGAAATAGAGAGAGAAACACGTTCGGCAGCTTTGGAAAGCCTTACACTTCAATGAAATGTAGTACTACACTCTATAACACAGTTGAGAGATAATGTTCCCAAGCTGCCTCAGTTCATAACAGTGTGTAGGAAGTTGTTTGATAAAGTGGGCAAAGCTTATACTTGGACCAGAAGGCAGAATATAGGAAACTACATGAAAACATGGATAATTCAGAGAAAATGACTGTAAACAGATGAGAACTCGTTTAGAACAGCTGAAAGAGATTCTCCAAGTCAGTTGTTAGTATAGAAAAGTTAGCTAAGATAAGGGAAATCCTTAATTTGAGTTAAGATCACATGAAACACTGTATGAATCCTATATTCTTTACTTAAAGGACTCTAGAGTGGTATATGTGTGTTATACAAGTCAGAATACCATTGAAATAGAGAAAGAAACACGTTCGGCAGCTTTGGAAAGCCTTACACTTCACTGAAATGTAGTACTACACTCTATAACACAGTTGAGAGACAATGTTCCCAAGCTGCCTCAATTCATGACAGTGTGTAGGAAGTTGTTTGATAAAGTGGGCAAAGCTTATACTTGGACCAGAAGGCAGAATATAGGAAACTACATGAAAACATGGATAATTCAGAGAAAATGACTGTAAACAGATGAGAACTTGTTTAGAACAGCTCAAAGAGATTCTCCAAGTAAGTTCTTAGTGTAGAAAAGGTAGCTAAGATCCGGGACATCCTTAATTCGAGGTAAGATCACATGAAACCGTGTTTGAATCCTATATTCTTTACTTAAAGGAGACTAGAGTGGTAAAAGTGTGTTATACAAGGCAGGATACCATTGAAATAGTGAAAGAAACACGTTCGGCAGCTTTGGAAAGCCTTACACTTCACTGAAATGTAGTACTACACTCTATAACACAGTTGAGAGACAATGTTCCCAAGCTGCCTCAGTTCATAACAGTGTGTAGGAAGTTGTTTGATAAAGTGGGCAAAGCTTATACTTGGACCAGAAGGCAGAATATAGGAAACTACATGAAAACATGGATAATTCAGAGAAAATGACTGTAAACAGATGAGAACTTGTTTAGAACAGCTCAAAGAGATTCTCCAAGTAAGTTCCTAGTGTAGAAAAGGTAGCTAAGATCCGGGACATTTTTAATTCGAGTTAATATGACATGAAACAGTGTTTGAATCCTATATTCTTTACTTAAAGGAGACTAGAGTGGTAAAAGTGTGTTATACAAGGCAGGATACCATTGAAATAGTGAAAGAAACACGTTCGGCAGCTTTGGAAAGCCTTACACTTCACTGAAATGTAGTACTACACTCTATAAAACAGTTGAGAGACAATGTTCCCAAGCTGCCTCAGTTCATAACAGTGTGTAGGAAGTTGTTTGATAAAGTGGGCAAAGCTTATACTTGGACCAGAAGGTAGAATATAGGAAACTACATGAAAACATGGATAATTCAGAGAAAATGACTGTAAACAGATGAGAACTCGTTTAGAACAGCTGAAAGAGATTCTCCAAGTCAGTTCTTAGTGTAGAAAAGGTAGCTAAGATAAGGGAAATACTTAATTCGAGTTAAGATCACATGAAACACTGTATGAATCCTATATTCTTTCCCTAAAGGACTCTAGAGTCGTAAATGTGTGTTATACAAGTCAGAATACCATTGAAATAGAGAGAGAAACACGTTCGGCAGCTTTGGAAAGCCTTACACTTCAATGAAATGTAGTACTACACTCTATAACACAGTTGAGAGATAATGTTCCCAAGCTGCCTCAGTTCATAACAGTGTGTAGGAAGTTGTTTGATAAAGTGGGCAAAGCTTATACTTGGACCAGAAGGCAGAATATAGGAAACTACATGAAAACATGGATAATTCAGAGAAAATGCCTGTAAACAGATGAGAACTCGTTTAGAACAGCTGAAAGAGATTCTCCAAGTCAGTTGTTAGTGTAGAAAAGTTAGCTAAGATAAGGGAAATCCTTAATTTGAGTTAAGATCACATGAAACACTGTATGAATCCTATATTCTTTCCCTAAAGGACTCTAGAGTGGTAAATGTGTGTTATACAAGTCAGAATACCATTGAAATAGAGAAAGAAACACGTTCGGCAGCTTTGGAAAGCCTTACACTTCACTGAAATGTAGTACTACACTCTATAACACAGTTGAGAGACAATGTTCCCAAGCTGCCTCAGTTCATAACAGTGTGCAGGAAGTTGTTTGATAAAGTGGGCAAAGCTTATACTTGGACCAGAAGGCAGAATATAGGAAAGTACATGAAAACATGGATAATTCAGAGAAAATGACTGTAAACAGATGAGAACTCGTTTAGTACAGCTGAAAGAGATTCTCCAAGTCAGTTCTTAGTGTAGAAAAGGTAGCTAAGATAAGGGAAATACTTAATTCGAGTTAAGATCACATGAAACACTGTATGAATCCTATATTCTTTCCCTAAAGGACTCTAGAGTGGTAAATGTGTGTTATACAAGTCAGAATACCATTGAAATAGAGAGAGAAACACGTTCGGCAGCTTTGGAAAGCCTTACACTTCAATGAAATGTAGTACTACACTCTATAACACAGTTGAGAGATAATGTTCCCAAGCTGCCTCAGTTCATAACAGTGTGTAGGAAGTTGTTTGATAAAGTGGGCAAAGCTTATACTTGGACCAGAAGGCAGAATATAGGAAACTACATGAAAACATGGATAATTCAGAGAAAATGACTGTAAACAGATGAGAACTCGTTTAGAACAGCTGAAAGAGATTCTCCAAGTCAGTTGTTAGTATAGAAAAGTTAGCTAAGATAAGGGAAATCCTTAATTTGAGTTAAGATCACATGAAACACTGTATGAATCCTATATTCTTTACTTAAAGGACTCTAGAGTGGTATATGTGTGTTATACAAGTCAGAATACCATTGAAATAGAGAAAGAAACACGTTCGGCAGCTTTGGAAAGCCTTACACTTCACTGAAATGTAGTACTACACTCTATAACACAGTTGAGAGACAATGTTCCCAAGCTGCCTCAATTCATGACAGTGTGTAGGAAGTTGTTTGATAAAGTGGGCAAAGCTTATACTTGGACCAGAAGGCAGAATATAGGAAACTACATGAAAACATGGATAATTCAGAGAAAATGACTGTAAACAGATGAGAACTTGTTTAGAACAGCTCAAAGAGATTCTCCAAGTAAGTTCTTAGTGTAGAAAAGGTAGCTAAGATCCGGGACATCCTTAATTCGAGGTAAGATCACATGAAACCGTGTTTGAATCCTATATTCTTTACTTAAAGGAGACTAGAGTGGTAAAAGTGTGTTATACAAGGCAGGATACCATTGAAATAGTGAAAGAAACACGTTCGGCAGCTTTGGAAAGCCTTACACTTCACTGAAATGTAGTACTACACTCTATAACACAGTTGAGAGGCAATGTTCCCAAGCTGCCTCAGTTCATAACAGTGTGTAGGAAGTTGTTTGATAAAGTGGGCAAAGCTTATACTTGGACCAGAAGGCAGAATATAGGAAACTACATGAAAACATGGATAATTCAGAGAAAATGACTGTAAACAGATGAGAACTCGTTTAGAACAGCTGAAAGAGATTCCCCAAGTCAGTTCTTAGTGTAGAAAAGGTAGCTAAGATAAGGGAAATACTTAATTCGAGTTAAGATCACATGAAACACTGTATGAATCCTATATTCTTTCCCTAAAGGACTCTAGAGTGGTAAATGTGTGTTATACAAGTCAGAATACCATTGAAATAGAGAGAGAAACACGTTCGGCAGCTTTGGAAAGCCTTACACTTCAATGAAATGTAGTACTACACTCTATAACACAGTTGAGAGATAATGTTCCCAAGCTGCCTCAGTTCATAACAGTGTGTAGGAAGTTGTTTGATAAAGTGGGCAAAGCTTATACTTGGACCAGAAGGCAGAATATAGGAAACTACATGAAACCATGGATAATTCAGAGAAAATGACTGTAAACAGATGAGAACTTGTTTAGAACAGCTCAAAGAGATTCTCCAAGTAAGTTCCTAGTGTAGAAAAGGTAGCTAAGATCCGGGACATTCTTAATTCGAGTTAATATGACATGAAACAGTGTTTGAATCCTATATTCTTTACTTAAAGGAGACTAGAGTGGTAAAAGTGTGTTATACAAGGCAGGATACCATTGAAATAGTGAAAGAAACACGTTCGGCAGCTTTGGAAAGCCTTACACTTCACTGAAATGTAGTACTACACTCTATAACACAGTTGAGAGACAATGTTCCCAAGCTGCCTCAGTTCATAACAGTGTGTAGGAAGTTGTTTGATAAAGTGGGCAAAGCTTATACTTGGACCAGAAGGCAGAATATAGGAAACTACATGAAAACATGGATAATTCCGAGAAAATGACTGTAAACAGATGAGAACTCGTTTAGAACAGCTGAAAGAGATTCTCCAAGTCAGTTCTTAGTGTAGAAAAGGTAGCTAAGATAAGGGAAATCCTTAATTCGAGTTAAGATCACATGAAACACTGTATGAATCCTATATTCTTTACTTAAAGGACTCTAGAGTGGTATATGTGTGTTATACAAGTCAGAATACCATTGAAATAGAGAAAGAAACACGTTCGGCAGCTTTGGAAAGCCTTACACTTCACTGAAATGTAGTACTACACTCTATAACACAGTTGAGAGACAATGTTCCCAAGCTGCCTCAGTTCATAACAGTGTGTAGGAAGTTGTTTGATAAAGTGGGCAAAGCTTATACTTGGACCAGAAGGCAGAATATAGGAAATTACATGAAAACATGGATAATTCAGAGAAAATGACTGTAAACAGATGAGAACTGGTTTAGAACAGCTGAAAGAGATTCTCCAAGTCAGTTCTTAGTGTAGAAAAGGTAGCTAAGATAAGGGAAATCCTTAATTCGAGTTAAGATCACATGAAACACTGTATGAATCCTATATTCTTTACTTAAAGGACTCTAGAGTGGTAAATGTGTGTTATACAAGTCAGAATACCATTGAAATAGAGAAAGAAACACGTTCGGCAGCTTTGGAAAGCCTTACACTTCACTGAAATGTAGTACTACACTCTATAACACAGTTGAGAGACAATGTTCCCAAGCTGCCTCAGTTCATAACAGTGTGTAGGAAGTTTTTTGATAAAGTGGGCAAAGCGTATACTTGGACCAGAAGGCAGAATATAGGAAACTACATGAAAACATGGATAATTCAGAGAAAATGACTGTAAACAGATGAGAACTGGTTTAGAACAGCTCAAAGAGATTCTCCAAGTCAGTTCTTAGTGTAGAAAAGGTAGCTAAGATAAGGGAAATCCTTAATTCGAGTTAAGATCACATGAAACACTGTATGAATCCTATATTCTTTCCCTAAAGGACTCTAGAGTGGTAAATGTGTGTTATACAAGTCAGAATACCATTGAAATAGAGAAAGAAACACGTTCGGCAGCTTTGGAAAGCCTTACACTTCACTGAAATGTAGTACTACACTCTATAACACAGTTGAGAGACAATGTTCCCAAGTTGCCTCAGTTCATAACAGTGTGCAGGAAGTTGTTTGATAAAGTGGGCAAAGCTTATACTTGGACCAGAAGGCAGAATATAGGAAAGTACATGAAAACATGGATAATTCAGAGAAAATGACTGTAAACAGATGAGAACTCGTTTAGTACAGCTGAAAGAGATTCTCCAAGTCAGTTCTTAGTGTAGAAAAGGTAGCTAAGATAAGGGAAATACTTAATTCGAGTTAAGATCACATGAAACACTGTATGAATCCTATATTCTTTCCCTAAAGGACTCTAGAGTGGTAAATGTGTGTTATACAAGTCAGAATACCATTGAAATAGAGAGAGAAACACGTTCGGCAGCTTTGGAAAGCCTTACACTTCAATGAAATGTAGTACTACACTCTATAACACAGTTGAGAGATAATGTTCCCAAGCTGCCTCAGTTCATAACAGTGTGTAGGAAGTTGTTTGATAAAGTGGGCA
This sequence comes from Pipistrellus hanaki, assembly GCF_964339955.1. Taxonomy (NCBI): domain Eukaryota; kingdom Metazoa; phylum Chordata; class Mammalia; order Chiroptera; family Vespertilionidae; genus Pipistrellus; species Pipistrellus hanaki. Next base: position 753,704 of record NW_028182293.1, read on the forward strand.
AAGCTTATACTTGGACCAGAAGGCAGAATATAGGAAACTACATGAAAACATGGATAATTCAGAGAAAATGACTGTAAACAGAGGAGAACTCGTTTAGAACAGCTGAAAGAGATTCTCCAAGTCAGTTGTTAGTATAGAAAAGTTAGCTAAGATAAGGGAAATCCTTAATTTGAGTTAAGATCACATGAAACACTGTATGAATCCTATATTCTTTACTTAAAGGACTCTAGAGTGGTATATGTGTGTTATACAAGTCAGAATACCATTGAAATAGAGAAAGAAACACGTTCGGCAGCTTTGGAAAGCCTTACACTTCACTGAAATGTAGTACTACACTCTATAACACAGTTGAGAGACAATGTTCCCAAGCTGCCTCAATTCATGACAGTGTGTAGGAAGTTGTTTGATAAAGTGGGCAAAGCTTATACTTGGACCAGAAGGCAGAATATAGGAAACTACATGAAAACATGGATAATTCAGAGAAAATGACTGTAAACAGATGAGAACTTGTTTAGAACAGCTCAAAGAGATTCTCCAAGTAAGTTCTTAGTGTAGAAAAGGTAGCTAAGATCCGGGACATCCTTAATTCGAGGTAAGATCACATGAAACCGTGTTTGAATCCTATATTCTTTACTTAAAGGAGACTAGAGTGGTAAAAGTGTGTTATACAAGGCAGGATACCATTGAAATAGTGAAAGAAACACGTTCGGCAGCTTTGGAAAGCCTTACACTTCACTGAAATGTAGTACTACACTCTATAACACAGTTGAGAGACAATGTTCCCAAGCTGCCTCAGTTCATAACAGTGTGTAGGAAGTTGTTTGATAAAGTGGGCAAAGCTTATACTTGGACCAGAAGGCAGAATATAGGAAACTACATGAAAACATGGATAATTCAGAGAAAATGACTGTAAACAGATGAGAACTCGTTTAGAACAGCTGAAAGAGATTCTCCAAGTCAGTTGTTAGTATAGAAAAGTTAGCTAAGATAAGGGAAATCCTTAATTTGAGTTAAGATCACATGAAACACTGTATGAATCCTATATTCTTTACTTAAAGGACTCTAGAGTGGTATATGTGTGTAATACAAGTCAGAATACCATTGAAATAGAGAAAGAAACACGTTCGGCAGCTTTGGAAAGCCTTACACTTCACTGAAATGTAGTAATACACTCTATAACACAGTTGAGAGACAATGTTCCCAAGCTGCCTCAATTCATGACAGTGTGTAGGAAGTTGTTTGATAAAGTGGGCAAAGCTTATACTTGGACCAGAAGGCAGAATATAGGAAACTACATGAAAACAAGGATAATTCAGAGAAAATGACTGTAAACAGATGAGAACTTGTTTAGAACAGCTCAAAGAGATTCTCCAAGTAAGTTCCTAGTGTAGAAAAGGTAGCTAAGATCTGGGACATTCTTAATTCGAGTTAATATGACATGAAACAGTGTTTGAATCCTATATTCTTTACTTAAAGGAGACTAGAGTGGTAAAAGTGTGTTATACAAGGCAGGATACCATTGAAATAGTGAAAGAAACACGTTCGGCAGCTTTGGAAAGCCTTACACTTCACTGAAATGTAGTACTACACTCTATAACACAGTTGAGAGACAATGTTCCCAAGCTGCCTCAGTTCATAACAGTGTGTAGGAAGTTGTTTGATAAAGTGGGCAAAGCTTATACTTGGACCAGAAGGTAGAATATAGGAAACTACATGAAAACATGGATAATTCAGAGAAAATGACTGTAAACAGATGAGAACTCGTTTAGAACAGCTGAAAGAGATTCTCCAAGTCAGTTCTTAGTGTAGAAAAGGTAGCTAAGATAAGGGAAATACTTAATTCGAGTTAAGATCACATGAAACACTGTATGAATCCTATATTCTTTCCCTAAAGGACTCTAGAGTGGTAAATGTGTGTTATACAAGTCAGAATACCATTGAAATAGAGAGAGAAACACGTTCGGCAGCTTTGGAAAGCCTTACACTTCAATGAAATGTAGTACTACACTCTATAACACAGTTGAGAGATAATGTTCCCAAGCTGCCTCAGTTCATAACAGTGTGTAGGAAGTTGTTTGATAAAGTGGGCAAAGCTTATACTTGGACCAGAAGGCAGAATATAGGAAACTACATGAAAACATGGATAATTCAGAGAAAATGACTGTAAACAGAGGAGAACTCGTTTAGAACAGCTGAAAGAGATTCTCCAAGTCAGTTGTTAGTATAGAAAAGTTAGCTAAGATAAGGGAAATCCTTAATTTGAGTTAAGATCACATGAAACACTCTATGAATCCTATATTCTTTACTTAAAGGACTCTAGAGTGGTATATGTGTGTTATACAAGTCAGAATACCATTGAAATAGAGAAAGAAACACGTTCGGCAGCTTTGGAAAGCCTTACACTTCACTGAAATGTAGTACTACACTCTATAACACAGTTGAGAGACAATGTTCCCAAGCTGCCTCAATTCATGACAGTGTGTAGGAAGTTGTTTGATAAAGTGGGCAAAGCTTATACTTGGACCAGAAGGCAGAATATAGGAAACTACATGAAAACATGGATAATTCAGAGAAAATGACTGTAAACAGATGAGAACTTGTTTAGAACAGCTCAAAGAGATTCTCCAAGTAAGTTCTTAGTGTAGAAAAGGTAGCTAAGATCCGGGACATCCTTAATTCGAGGTAAGATCACATGAAACCGTGTTTGAATCCTATATTCTTTACTTAAAGGAGACTAGAGTGGTAAAAGTGTGTTATACAAGGCAGGATACCATTGAAATAGTGAAAGAAACACGTTCGGCAGCTTTGGAAAGCCTTACACTTCACTGAAATGTAGTACTACACTCTATAACACAGTTGAGAGACAATGTTCCCAAGCTGCCTCAGTTCATAACAGTGTGTAGGAAGTTGTTTGATAAAGTGGGCAAAGCTTATACTTGGACCAGAAGGCAGAATATAGGAAACTACATGAAAACATGGATAATTCAGAGAAAATGACTGTAAACAGATGAGAACTCGTTTAGAACAGCTGAAAGAGATTCCCCAAGTCAGTTCTTAGTGTAGAAAAGGTAGCTAAGATAAGGGAAATACTTAATTCGAGTTAAGATCACATGAAACACTGTATGAATCCTATATTCTTTCACTAAAGGACTCTAGAGTGGTAAATGTGTGTTATACAAGTCAGAATACCATTGAAATAGAGAGAGAAACACGTTCGGCAGCTTTGGAAAGCCTTACACTTCAATGAAATGTAGTACTACACTCTATAACACAGTTGAGAGATAATGTTCCCAAGCTGCCTCAGTTCATAACAGTGTGTAGGAAGTTGTTTGATAAAGTGGGCAAAGCTTATACTTGGACCAGAAGGCAGAATATAGGAAACTACATGAAAACATGGATAATTCAGAGAAAATGACTGTAAACAGATGAGAACTCGTTTAGAACAGCTGAAAGAGATTCTCCAAGTCAGTTGTTAGTATAGAAAAGTTAGCTAAGATAAGGGAAATCCTTAATTTGAGTTAAGATCACATGAAACACTGAATGAATCCTATATTCTTTACTTAAAGGACTCTAGAGTGGTATATGTGTGTAATACAAGTCAGAATACCATTGAAATAGAGAAAGAAACACGTTCGGCAGCTTTGGAAAGCCTTACACTTCACTGAAATGTAGTAATACACTCTATAACACAGTTGAGAGACAATGTTCCCAAGCTGCCTCAATTCATGACAGTGTGTAGGAAGTTGTTTGATAAAGTGGGCAAAGCTTATACTTGGACCAGAAGGCAGAATATAGGAAACTACATGAAAACAAGGATAATTCAGAGAAAATGACTGTAAACAGATGAGAACTTGTTTAGAACAGCTCAAAGAGATTCTCCAAGTAAGTTCCTAGTGTAGAAAAGGTAGCTAAGATCCGGGACATTCTTAATTCGAGTTAATATGACATGAAACAGTGTTTGAATCCTATATTCTTTACTTAAAGGAGACTAGAGTGGTAAAAGTGTGTTATACAAGGCAGGATACCATTGAAATAGTGAAAGAAACACGTTCGGCAGCTTTGGAAAGCCTTACACTTCACTGAAATGTAGTACTACACTCTATAACACAGTTGAGAGACAATGTTCCCAAGCTGCCTCAGTTCATAACAGTGTGTAGGAAGTTGTTTGATAAAGTGGGCAAAGCTTATACTTGGACCAGAAGGTAGAATATAGGAAACTACATGAAAACATGGATAATTCAGAGAAAATGACTGTAAACAGATGAGAACTCGTTTAGAACAGCTGAAAGAGATTCTCCAAGTCAGTTCTTAGTGTAGAAAAGGTAGCTAAGATAAGGGAAATACTTAATTCGAGTTAAGATCACATGAAACACTGTATGAATCCTATATTCTTTCCCTAAAGGACTCTAGAGTGGTAAATGTGTGTTATACAAGTCAGAATACCATTGAAATAGAGAGAGAAACACGTTCGGCAGCTTTGGAAAGCCTTACACTTCAATGAAATGTAGTACTACACTCTATAACACAGTTGAGAGATAATGTTCCCAAGCTGCCTCAGTTCATAACAGTGTGTAGGAAGTTGTTTGATAAAGTGGGCAAAGCTTATACTTGGACCAGAAGGCAGAATATAGGAAACTACATGAAAACATGGATAATTCAGAGAAAATGACTGTAAACAGAGGAGAACTCGTTTAGAACAGCTGAAAGAGATTCTCCAAGTCAGTTGTTAGTATAGAAAAGTTAGCTAAGATAAGGGAAATCCTTAATTTGAGTTAAGATCACATGAAACACTGTATGAATCCTATATTCTTTACTTAAAGGACTCTAGAGTGGTATATGTGTGTTATACAAGTCAGAATACCATTGAAATAGAGAAAGAAACACGTTCGGCAGCTTTGGAAAGCCTTACACTTCACTGAAATGTAGTACTACACTCTATAACACAGTTGAGAGACAATGTTCCCAAGCTGCCTCAATTCATGACAGTGTGTAGGAAGTTGTTTGATAAAGTGGGCAAAGCTTATACTTGGACCAGAAGGCAGAATATAGGAAACTACATGAAAACATGGATAATTCAGAGAAAATGACTGTAAACAGATGAGAACTTGTTTAGAACAGCTCAAAGAGATTCTCCAAGTAAGTTCTTAGTGTAGAAAAGGTAGCTAAGATCCGGGACATCCTTAATTCGAGGTAAGATCACATGAAACCGTGTTTGAATCCTATATTCTTTACTTAAAGGAGACTAGAGTGGTAAAAGTGTGTTATACAAGGCAGGATACCATTGAAATAGTGAAAGAAACACGTTCGGCAGCTTTGGAAAGCCTTACACTTCACTGAAATGTAGTACTACACTCTATAACACAGTTGAGAGACAATGTTCCCAAGCTGCCTCAGTTCATAACAGTGTGTAGGAAGTTGTTTGATAAAGTGGGCAAAGCTTATACTTGGACCAGAAGGCAGAATATAGGAAACTACATGAAAACATGGATAATTCAGAGAAAATGACTGTAAACAGATGAGAACTCGTTTAGAACAGCTGAAACAGATTCCCCAAGTCAGTTCTTAGTGTAGAAAAGGTAGCTAAGATAAGGGAAATCCTTAATTCGAGTTAAGATCACATGAAACACTGTATGAATCCTATATTCTTTCCCTAAAGGACTCTAGAGTGGTAAATGTGTGTTATACAAGTCAGAATACCATTGAAATAGAGAAAGAAACACGTTCGGCAGCTTTGGAAAGCCTTACACTTCACTGAAATGTAGTACTACACTCTATAACACAGTTGAGAGACAATGTTCCCAAGTTGCCTCAGTTCATAACAGTGTGCAGGAAGTTGTTTGATAAAGTGGGCAAAGCTTATACTTGGACCAGAAGGCAGAATATAGGAAAGTACATGAAAACATGGATAATTCAGAGAAAATGACTGTAAACAGATGAGAACTCGTTTAGTACAGCTGAAAGAGATTCTCCAAGTCAGTTCTTAGTGTAGAAAAGGTAGCTAAGATAAGGGAAATACTTAATTCGAGTTAAGATCACATGAAACACTGTATGAATCCTATATTCTTTCCCTAAAGGACTCTAGAGTGGTAAATGTGTGTTATACAAGTCAGAATACCATTGAAATAGAGAGAGAAACACGTTCGGCAGCTTTGGAAAGCCTTACACTTCAATGAAATGTAGTACTACACTCTATAACACAGTTGAGAGATAATGTTCCCAAGCTGCCTCAGTTCATAACAGTGTGTAGGAAGTTGTTTGATAAAGTGGGCAAAGCTTATACTTGGACCAGAAGGCAGAATATAGGAAACTACATGAAAACATGGATAATTCAGAGAAAATGACTGTAAACAGAGGAGAACTCGTTTAGAACAGCTGAAAGAGATTCTCCAAGTCAGTTGTTAGTATAGAAAAGTTAGCTAAGATAAGGGAAATCCTTAATTTGAGTTAAGATCACATGAAACACTGTATGAATCCTATATTCTTTACTTAAAGGACTCTAGAGTGGTATATGTGTGTTATACAAGTCAGAATACCATTGAAATAGAGAAAGAAACACGTTCGGCAGCTTTGGAAAGCCTTACACTTCACTGAAATGTAGTACTACACTCTATAACACAGTTGAGAGACAATGTTCCCAAGCTGCCTCAATTCATGACAGTGTGTAGGAAGTTGTTTGATAAAGTGGGCAAAGCTTATACTTGGACCAGAAGGCAGAATATAGGAAACTACATGAAAACATGGATAATTCAGAGAAAATGACTGTAAACAGATGAGAACTTGTTTAGAACAGCTCAAAGAGATTCTCCAAGTAAGTTCTTAGTGTAGAAAAGGTAGCTAAGATCCGGGACATCCTTAATTCGAGGTAAGATCACATGAAACCGTGTTTGAATCCTATATTCTTTACTTAAAGGAGACTAGAGTGGTAAAAGTGTGTTATACAAGGCAGGATACCATTGAAATAGTGAAAGAAACACGTTCGGCAGCTTTGGAAAGCCTTACACTTCACTGAAATGTAGTACTACACTCTATAACACAGTTGAGAGACAATGTTCCCAAGCTGCCTCAGTTCATAACAGTGTGTAGGAAGTTGTTTGATAAAGTGGGCAAAGCTTATACTTGGACCAGAAGGCAGAATATAGGAAACTACATGAAAACATGGATAATTCAGAGAAAATGACTGTAAACAGATGAGAACTCGTTTAGAACAGCTGAAAGAGATTCTCCAAGTCAGTTGTTAGTATAGAAAAGTTAGCTAAGATAAGGGAAATCCTTAATTTGAGTTAAGATCACATGAAACACTGTATGAATCCTATATTCTTTACTTAAAGGACTCTAGAGTGGTATATGTGTGTAATACAAGTCAGAATACCATTGAAATAGAGAAAGAAACACGTTCGGCAGCTTTGGAAAGCCTTACACTTCACTGAAATGTAGTAATACACTCTATAACACAGTTGAGAGACAATGTTCCCAAGCTGCCTCAATTCATGACAGTGTGTAGGAAGTTGTTTGATAAAGTGGGCAAAGCTTATACTTGGACCAGAAGGCAGAATATAGGAAACTACATGAAAACAAGGATAATTCAGAGAAAATGACTGTAAACAGATGAGAACTTGTTTAGAACAGCTCAAAGAGATTCTCCAAGTAAGTTCCTAGTGTAGAAAAGGTAGCTAAGATCTGGGACATTCTTAATTCGAGTTAATATGACATGAAACAGTGTTTGAATCCTATATTCTTTACTTAAAGGAGACTAGAGTGGTAAAAGTGTGTTATACAAGGCAGGATACCATTGAAATAGTGAAAGAAACACGTTCGGCAGCTTTGGAAAGCCTTACACTTCACTGAAATGTAGTACTACACTCTATAACACAGTTGAGAGACAATGTTCCCAAGCTGCCTCAGTTCATAACAGTGTGTAGGAAGTTGTTTGATAAAGTGGGCAAAGCTTATACTTGGACCAGAAGGTAGAATATAGGAAACTACATGAAAACATGGATAATTCAGAGAAAATGACTGTAAACAGATGAGAACTCGTTTAGAACAGCTGAAAGAGATTCTCCAAGTCAGTTCTTAGTGTAGAAAAGGTAGCTAAGATAAGGGAAATACTTAATTCGAGTTAAGATCACATGAAACACTGTATGAATCCTATATTCTTTCCCTAAAGGACTCTAGAGTGGTAAATGTGTGTTATACAAGTCAGAATACCATTGAAATAGAGAGAGAAACACGTTCGGCAGCTTTGGAAAGCCTTACACTTCAATGAAATGTAGTACTACACTCTATAACACAGTTGAGAGATAATGTTCCCAAGCTGCCTCAGTTCATAACAGTGTGTAGGAAGTTGTTTGATAAAGTGGGCAAAGCTTATACTTGGACCAGAAGGCAGAATATAGGAAACTACATGAAAACATGGATAATTCAGAGAAAATGACTGTAAACAGAGGAGAACTCGTTTAGAACAGCTGAAAGAGATTCTCCAAGTCAGTTGTTAGTATAGAAAAGTTAGCTAAGATAAGGGAAATCCTTAATTTGAGTTAAGATCACATGAAACACTCTATGAATCCTATATTCTTTACTTAAAGGACTCTAGAGTGGTATATGTGTGTTATACAAGTCAGAATACCATTGAAATAGAGAAAGAAACACGTTCGGCAGCTTTGGAAAGCCTTACACTTCACTGAAATGTAGTACTACACTCTATAACACAGTTGAGAGACAATGTTCCCAAGCTGCCTCAATTCATGACAGTGTGTAGGAAGTTGTTTGATAAAGTGGGCAAAGCTTATACTTGGACCAGAAGGCAGAATATAGGAAACTACATGAAAACATGGATAATTCAGAGAAAATGACTGTAAACAGATGAGAACTTGTTTAGAACAGCTCAAAGAGATTCTCCAAGTAAGTTCTTAGTGTAGAAAAGGTAGCTAAGATCCGGGACATCCTTAATTCGAGGTAAGATCACATGAAACCGTGTTTGAATCCTATATTCTTTACTTAAAGGAGACTAGAGTGGTAAAAGTGTGTTATACAAGGCAGGATACCATTGAAATAGTGAAAGAAACACGTTCGGCAGCTTTGGAAAGCCTTACACTTCACTGAAATGTAGTACTACACTCTATAACACAGTTGAGAGACAATGTTCCCAAGCTGCCTCAGTTCATAACAGTGTGTAGGAAGTTGTTTGATAAAGTGGGCAAAGCTTATACTTGGACCAGAAGGCAGAATATAGGAAACTACATGAAAACATGGATAATTCAGAGAAAATGACTGTAAACAGATGAGAACTCGTTTAGAACAGCTGAAAGAGATTCCCCAAGTCAGTTCTTAGTGTAGAAAAGGTAGCTAAGATAAGGGAAATACTTAATTCGAGTTAAGATCACATGAAACACTGTATGAATCCTATATTCTTTCACTAAAGGACTCTAGAGTGGTAAATGTGTGTTATACAAGTCAGAATACCATTGAAATAGAGAGAGAAACACGTTCGGCAGCTTTGGAAAGCCTTACACTTCAATGAAATGTAGTACTACACTCTATAACACAGTTGAGAGATAATGTTCCCAAGCTGCCTCAGTTCATAACAGTGTGTAGGAAGTTGTTTGATAAAGTGGGCAAAGCTTATACTTGGACCAGAAGGCAGAATATAGGAAACTACATGAAAACATGGATAATTCAGAGAAAATGACTGTAAACAGATGAGAACTCGTTTAGAACAGCTGAAAGAGATTCTCCAAGTCAGTTGTTAGTATAGAAAAGTTAGCTAAGATAAGGGAAATCCTTAATTTGAGTTAAGATCACATGAAACACTGAATGAATCCTATATTCTTTACTTAAAGGACTCTAGAGTGGTATATGTGTGTAATACAAGTCAGAATACCATTGAAATAGAGAAAGAAACACGTTCGGCAGCTTTGGAAAGCCTTACACTTCACTGAAATGTAGTAATACACTCTATAACACAGTTGAGAGACAATGTTCCCAAGCTGCCTCAATTCATGACAGTGTGTAGGAAGTTGTTTGATAAAGTGGGCAAAGCTTATACTTGGACCAGAAGGCAGAATATAGGAAACTACATGAAAACAAGGATAATTCAGAGAAAATGACTGTAAACAGATGAGAACTTGTTTAGAACAGCTCAAAGAGATTCTCCAAGTAAGTTCCTAGTGTAGAAAAGGTAGCTAAGATCCGGGACATTCTTAATTCGAGTTAATATGACATGAAACAGTGTTTGAATCCTATATTCTTTACTTAAAGGAGACTAGAGTGGTAAAAGTGTGTTATACAAGGCAGGATACCATTGAAATAGTGAAAGAAACACGTTCGGCAGCTTTGGAAAGCCTTACACTTCACTGAAATGTAGTACTACACTCTATAACACAGTTGAGAGACAATGTTCCCAAGCTGCCTCAGTTCATAACAGTGTGTAGGAAGTTGTTTGATAAAGTGGGCAAAGCTTATACTTGGACCAGAAGGTAGAATATAGGAAACTACATGAAAACATGGATAATTCAGAGAAAATGACTGTAAACAGATGAGAACTCGTTTAGAACAGCTGAAAGAGATTCTCCAAGTCAGTTCTTAGTGTAGAAAAGGTAGCTAAGATAAGGGAAATACTTAATTCGAGTTAAGATCACATGAAACACTGTATGAATCCTATATTCTTTCCCTAAAGGACTCTAGAGTGGTAAATGTGTGTTATACAAGTCAGAATACCATTGAAATAGAGAGAGAAACACGTTCGGCAGCTTTGGAAAGCCTTACACTTCAATGAAATGTAGTACTACACTCTATAACACAGTTGAGAGATAATGTTCCCAAGCTGCCTCAGTTCATAACAGTGTGTAGGAAGTTGTTTGATAAAGTGGGCAAAGCTTATACTTGGACCAGAAGGCAGAATATAGGAAACTACATGAAAACATGGATAATTCAGAGAAAATGACTGTAAACAGAGGAGAACTCGTTTAGAACAGCTGAAAGAGATTCTCCAAGTCAGTTGTTAGTATAGAAAAGTTAGCTAAGATAAGGGAAATCCTTAATTTGAGTTAAGATCACATGAAACACTGTATGAATCCTATATTCTTTACTTAAAGGACTCTAGAGTGGTATATGTGTGTTATACAAGTCAGAATACCATTGAAATAGAGAAAGAAACACGTTCGGCAGCTTTGGAAAGCCTTACACTTCACTGAAATGTAGTACTACACTCTATAACACAGTTGAGAGACAATGTTCCCAAGCTGCCTCAATTCATGACAGTGTGTAGGAAGTTGTTTGATAAAGTGGGCAAAGCTTATACTTGGACCAGAAGGCAGAATATAGGAAACTACATGAAAACATGGATAATTCAGAGAAAATGACTGTAAACAGATGAGAACTTGTTTAGAACAGCTCAAAGAGATTCTCCAAGTAAGTTCTTAGTGTAGAAAAGGTAGCTAAGATCCGGGACATCCTTAATTCGAGGTAAGATCACATGAAACCGTGTTTGAATCCTATATTCTTTACTTAAAGGAGACTAGAGTGGTAAAAGTGTGTTATACAAGGCAGGATACCATTGAAATAGTGAAAGAAACACGTTCGGCAGCTTTGGAAAGCCTTACACTTCACTGAAATGTAGTACTACACTCTATAACACAGTTGAGAGACAATGTTCCCAAGCTGCCTCAGTTCATAACAGTGTGTAGGAAGTTGTTTGATAAAGTGGGCAAAGCTTATACTTGGACCAGAAGGCAGAATATAGGAAACTACATGAAAACATGGATAATTCAGAGAAAATGACTGTAAACAGATGAGAACTCGTTTAGAACAGCTGAAACAGATTCCCCAAGTCAGTTCTTAGTGTAGAAAAGGTAGCTAAGATAAGGGAAATACTTAATTCGAGTTAAGATCACATGAAACACTGTATGAATCCTATATTCTTTCACTAAAGGACTCTAGAGTGGTAAATGTGTGTTATACAAGTCAGAATACCATTGAAATAGAGAGAGAAACACGTTCGGCAGCTTTGGAAAGCCTTACACTTCAATGAAATGTAGTACTACACTCTATAACACAGTTGAGAGATAATGTTCCCAAGCTGCCTCAGTTCATAACAGTGTGTAGGAAGTTGTTTGATAAAGTGGGCAAAGCTTATACTTGGACCAGAAGGCAGAATATAGGAAACTACATGAAAACATGGATAATTCAGAGAAAATGACTGTAAACAGATGAGAACTCGTTTAGAACAGCTGAAAGAGATTCTCCAAGTCAGTTCTTAGTGTAGAAAAGGTAGCTAAGATCCGGGACATCCTTAATTCGAGGTAAGATCACATGAAACCGTGTTTGAATCCTATATTCTTTACTTAAAGGAGACTAGAGTGGTAAAAGTGTGTTATACAAGGCAGGATACCATTGAAATAGTGAAAGAAACACGTTCGGCAGCTTTGGAAAGCCTTACACTTCACTGAAATGTAGTACTACACTCTATAACACAGTTGAGAGACAATGTTCCCAAGCTGCCTCAGTTCATAACAGTGTGTAGGAAGTTGTTTGATAAAGTGGGCAAAGCTTATACTTGGACCAGAAGGCAGAATATAGGAAACTACATGAAAACATGGATAATTCAGAGAAAATGACTGTAAACAGATGAGAACTCCTTTAGAACAGCTGAAAGAGATTCCCCAAGTCAGTTCTTAGTGTAGAAAAGGTAGCTAAGATAAGGGAAATACTTAATTCGAGTTAAGATCACATGAAACACTGTATGAATCCTATATTCTTTCACTAAAGGACTCTAGAGTGGTAAATGTGTGTTATACAAGTCAGAATACCATTGAAATAGAGAGAGAAACACGTTCGGCAGCTTTGGAAAGCCTTACACTTCAATGAAATGTAGTACTACACTCTATAACACAGTTGAGAGATAATGTTCCCAAGCTGCCTCAGTTCATAACAGTGTGTAGGAAGTTGTTTGATAAAGTGGGCAAAGCTTATACTTGGACCAGAAGGCAGAATATAGGAAACTACATGAAAACATGGATAATTCAGAGAAAATGACTGTAAACAGATGAGAACTCGTTTAGAACAGCTGAAAGAGATTCTCCAAGTCAGTTGTTAGTATAGAAAAGTTAGCTAAGATAAGGGAAATCCTTAATTTGAGTTAAGATCACATGAAACACTGTATGAATCCTATATTCTTTACTTAAAGGACTCTAGAGTGGTATATGTGTGTAATACAAGTCAGAATACCATTGAAATAGAGAAAGAAACACGTTCGGCAGCTTTGGAAAGCCTTACACTTCACTGAAATGTAGTAATACACTCTATAACACAGTTGAGAGACAATGTTCCCAAGCTGCCTCAATTCATGACAGTGTGTAGGAAGTTGTTTGATAAAGTGGGCAAAGCTTATACTTGGACCAGAAGGCAGAATATAGGAAACTACATGAAAACAAGGATAATTCAGAGAAAATGACTGTAAACAGATGAGAACTTGTTTAGAACAGCTCAAAGAGATTCTCCAAGTAAGTTCTTAGTGTAGAAAAGGTAGCTAAGATCCGGGACATCCTTAATTCGAGGTAAGATCACATGAAACCGTGTTTGAATCCTATATTCTTTACTTAAAGGAGACTAGAGTGGTAAAAGTGTGTTATACAAGGCAGGATACCATTGAAATAGTGAAAGAAACACGTTCGGCAGCTTTGGAAAGCCTTACACTTCACTGAAATGTAGTACTACACTCTATAACACAGTTGAGAGACAATGTTCCCAAGCTGCCTCAGTTCATAACAGTGTGTAGGAAGTTGTTTGATAAAGTGGGCAAAGCTTATACTTGGACCAGAAGGCAGAATATAGGAAACTACATGAAAACATGGATAATTCAGAGAAAATGACTGTAAACAGATGAGAACTCGTTTAGAACAGCTGAAAGAGATTCCCCAAGTCAGTTCTTAGTGTAGAAAAGGTAGCTAAGATAAGGGAAATACTTAATTCGAGTTAAGATCACATGAAACACTGTATGAATCCTATATTCTTTCACTAAAGGACTCTAGAGTGGTAAATGTGTGTTATACAAGTCAGAATACCATTGAAATAGAGAGAGAAACACGTTCGGCAGCTTTGGAAAGCCTTACACTTCAATGAAATGTAGTACTACACTCTATAACACAGTTGAGAGATAATGTTCCCAAGCTGCCTCAGTTCATAACAGTGTGTAGGAAGTTGTTTGATAAAGTGGGCAAAGCTTATACTTGGACCAGAAGGCAGAATATAGGAAACTACATGAAAACATGGATAATTCAGAGAAAATGACTGTAAACAGATGAGAACTCGTTTAGAACAGCTGAAAGAGATTCTCCAAGTCAGTTGTTAGTATAGAAAAGTTAGCTAAGATAAGGGAAATCCTTAATTTGAGTTAAGATCACATGAAACACTGTATGAATCCTATATTCTTTACTTAAAGGACTCTAGAGTGGTATATGTGTGTAATACAAGTCAGAATACCATTGAAATAGAGAAAGAAACACGTTCGGCAGCTTTGGAAAGCCTTACACTTCACTGAAATGTAGTAATACACTCTATAACACAGTTGAGAGACAATGTTCCCAAGCTGCCTCAATTCATGACAGTGTGTAGGAAGTTGTTTGATAAAGTGGGCAAAGCTTATACTTGGACCAGAAGGCAGAATATAGGAAACTACATGAAAACAAGGATAATTCAGAGAAAATGACTGTAAACAGATGAGAACTTGTTTAGAACAGCTCAAAGAGATTCTCCAAGTAAGTTCTTAGTGTAGAAAAGGTAGCTAAGATCCGGGACATCCTTAATTCGAGGTAAGATCACATGAAACCGTGTTTGAATCCTATATTCTTTACTTAAAGGAGACTAGAGTGGTAAAAGTGTGTTATACAAGGCAGGATACCATTGAAATAGTGAAAGAAACACGTTCGGCAGCTTTGGAAAGCCTTACACTTCACTGAAATGTAGTACTACACTCTATAACACAGTTGAGAGACAATGTTCCCAAGCTGCCTCAGTTCATAACAGTGTGTAGGAAGTTGTTTGATAAAGTGGGCAAAGCTTATACTTGGACCAGAAGGCAGAATATAGGAAACTACATGAAAACATGGATAATTCAGAGAAAATGACTGTAAACAGATGAGAACTCGTTTAGAACAGCTGAAAGAGATTCCCCAAGTCAGTTCTTAGTGTAGAAAAGGTAGCTAAGATAAGGGAAATACTTAATTCGAGTTAAGATCACATGAAACACTGTATGAATCCTATATTCTTTCACTAAAGGACTCTAGAGTGGTAAATGTGTGTTATACAAGTCAGAATACCATTGAAATAGAGAGAGAAACACGTTCGGCAGCTTTGGAAAGCCTTACACTTCAATGAAATGTAGTACTACACTCTATAACACAGTTGAGAGATAATGTTCCCAAGCTGCCTCAGTTCATAACAGTGTGTAGGAAGTTGTTTGATAAAGTGGGCAAAGCTTATACTTGGACCAGAAGGCAGAATATAGGAAACTACATGAAAACATGGATAATTCAGAGAAAATGACTGTAAACAGATGAGAACTCGTTTAGAACAGCTGAAAGAGATTCTCCAAGTCAGTTGTTAGTATAGAAAAGTTAGCTAAGATAAGGGAAATCCTTAATTTGAGTTAAGATCACATGAAACACTGTATGAATCCTATATTCTTTACTTAAAGGACTCTAGAGTGGTATATGTGTGTAATACAAGTCAGAATACCATTGAAATAGAGAAAGAAACACGTTCGGCAGCTTTGGAAAGCCTTACACTTCACTGAAATGTAGTAATACACTCTATAACACAGTTGAGAGACAATGTTCCCAAGCTGCCTCAATTCATGACAGTGTGTAGGAAGTTGTTTGATAAAGTGGGCAAAGCTTATACTTGGACCAGAAGGCAGAATATAGGAAACTACATGAAAACAAGGATAATTCAGAGAAAATGACTGTAAACAGATGAGAACTTGTTTAGAACAGCTCAAAGAGATTCTCCAAGTAAGTTCTTAGTGTAGAAAAGGTAGCTAAGATCCGGGACATCCTTAATTCGAGGTAAGATCACATGAAACCGTGTTTGAATCCTATATTCTTTACTTAAAGGAGACTAGAGTGGTAAAAGTGTGTTATACAAGGCAGGATACCATTGAAATAGTGAAAGAAACACGTTCGGCAGCTTTGGAAAGCCTTACACTTCACTGAAATGTAGTACTACACTCTATAACACAGTTGAGAGACAATGTTCCCAAGCTGCCTCAGTTCATAACAGTGTGTAGGAAGTTGTTTGATAAAGTGGGCAAAGCTTATACTTGGACCAGAAGGCAGAATATAGGAAACTACATGAAAACATGGATAATTCAGAGAAAATGACTGTAAACAGATGAGAACTCGTTTAGAACAGCTGAAAGAGATTCCCCAAGTCAGTTCTTAGTGTAGAAAAGGTAGCTAAGATAAGGGAAATACTTAATTCGAGTTAAGATCACATGAAACACTGTATGAATCCTATATTCTTTCACTAAAGGACTCTAGAGTGGTAAATGTGTGTTATACAAGTCAGAATACCATTGAAATAGAGAGAGAAACACGTTCGGCAGCTTTGGAAAGCCTTACACTTCAATGAAATGTAGTACTACACTCTATAACACAGTTGAGAGATAATGTTCCCAAGCTGCCTCAGTTCATAACAGTGTGTAGGAAGTTGTTTGATAAAGTGGGCAAAGCTTATACTTGGACCAGAAGGCAGAATATAGGAAACTACATGAAAACATGGATAATTCAGAGAAAATGACTGTAAACAGATGAGAACTCGTTTAGAACAGCTGAAAGAGATTCTCCAAGTCAGTTGTTAGTATAGAAAAGTTAGCTAAGATAAGGGAAATCCTTAATTTGAGTTAAGATCACATGAAACACTGTATGAATCCTATATTCTTTACTTAAAGGACTCTAGAGTGGTATATGTGTGTAATACAAGTCAGAATACCATTAAAATAGAGAAAGAAACACGTTCGGCAGCTTTGGAAAGCCTTACACTTCACTGAAATGTAGTAATACACTCTATAACACAGTTGAGAGACAATGTTCCCAAGCTGCCTCAATTCATGACAGTGTGTAGGAAGTTGTTTGATAAAGTGGGCAAAGCTTATACTTGGACCAGAAGGCAGAATATAGGAAACTACATGAAAACAAGGATAATTCAGAGAAAATGACTGTAAACAGATGAGAACTTGTTTAGAACAGCTCAAAGAGATTCTCCAAGTCAGTTCTTAGTGTAGAAAAGGTAGCTAAGATCGCGGAAATCCTTATTGGGAGTTAATATCACATGAAACACTGTATGAATCCTATATTCTTTACTTAAAGGAGACTAGAGTGGTAAATGTGTGTTATACAAGGCAGAATACCATTGAAATAGAAAAAGAAACACGTTCGGTAGCTTTGGAAAGCCTTACACTTCACTGAAATATAGTACTACACTCTATAACACAGTTGAGAGACAATGTTCCCAAGCTGCCTCAGTTCATAACAGTGTGTAGGAAGTTGTTTGATAAAGTGGGCAAAGCTTATACTTGGACCAGAATTCAGAATATAGGAAACTACATGAAACCATGGATAATTCAGAGAAAATGACTGTAAACAGATGAGAACTTGTTTAGAACAGCTCAAAGAGATTCTCCAAGTAAGTTCTTAGTGTAGAAAAGGTAGCTAAGATCCGGGACATCCTTAATTCGAGTTAATATGACATGAAACAGTGTTTGAATCCTATATTCTTTACTTAAAGGAGACTAGAGTGGTAAAAGTGTGTTATACAAGGCAGGATACCATTGAAATAGTGAAAGAAACACGTTTGGCAGCTTTGTAAAGCCTTACACTTCACTGAAATGTAGTACTACACTCTATAACACATTTGAGAGACAATGTTCCCAAGCTGCCTCAGTTCATAACAGTGTGTAGGAAGTTGTTTGATAAAGTGGGCAAAGCTTATACTTGGACCAGAAGGCAGAATATAGGAAACTACATGAAAACATGGATAATTCAGAGAAAATGATTGTAAACAGATGAGAACTCGTTTAGAACAGCTGAAAGAGATTCTCCAAGTCAGTTCTTAGTGTAGAAAAGGTAGCTAAGATAAGGGAAATCCTTAATTCGAGTTAAGATCACATGAAACACTGTATGAATCCTATATTCTTTCCCTAAAGGTCTCTAGAGTGGTAAATGTGTGTTATACAAGTCAGAATACCATTGAAATAGAGAAAGAAACACGTTCGGCAGCTTTGGAAAGCCTTACACTTCACTGAAATGTAGTACTACACTCTATAACACAGTTGAGAGACAATGTTCCCAAGCTGCCTCAGTTCATAACAGTGTGTAGGAAGTTGTTTGATAAAGTGGGCAATGCTTATACTTGGACCAGAAGGCAGAATATAGGAAACTACATGAAAACATGGATAATTCAGAGAAAATGACTGTAAACAGATGAGAACTGGTTTAGAACAGCTGAAAGAGATTCTCCAAGTCAGTTCTTAGTGTAGAAAAGGTAGCTAAGATCCGGGACATCCTTAATTCGAGTTAAGATCACATGAAACCGTGTTTGAATCCTATATTCTTTACTTAAAGGAGACTAGAGTGGTAAAAGTGTGTTATACAAGGCAGGATACCATTGAAATAGTGAAAGAAACACGTTCGGCAGCTTTGGAAAGCCTTACACTTCACTGAAATGTAGTACTACACTCTATAACACAGTTGAGAGACAATGTTCCCAAGCTGCCTCAGCTCATAACAGTGTGTAGGAAGTTGTTTGATAAAGTGGGCAAAGCTTATAATTGAATCAGAAGGCAGAATATAGGAAACTACATGAAAACATGGATAATTCAGAGAAAATGACTGTAAACAGATGAGAACTGGTTTAGAACAGCTGAAAGAGATTCTCCAAGTCAGTTCTTAGTGTAGAAAAGGTAGCTAAGATAAGGGAAATCCTTAATTCGAGTTAAGATCACATGAAACACTGTATGAATCCTATATTCTTTACTTGAAGGACTCTAGAGTGGTAAATGTGTGTTATACAAGTCAGAATACCATTGAAATAGAGAAAGAAACACGTTCGGCACCTTTGGAAAGCCTTACACTTCACTGAAATGTAGTACTACCCTCTATAACACAGTTGAGAGACAATGTTCCCAAGCTGCCTCAGTTCATAACAGTGTGTAGGAAGTTGTTTGATAAAGTGGGCAATGCTTATACTTGGACCAGAAGGCAGAATATAGGAAACTACATGAAAACATGGATAATTCAGAGAAAATGACTGTAAACTGATGAGAACTGGTTTAGAACAGCTGAAAGAGATTCTCCAAGTCAGTTCTTAGTGTAGAAAAGGTAGCTAAGATCCGGGACATCCTTAATTCGAGTTAAGATCACATGAAACCGTGTTTGAATCCTATATTCTTTACTTAAAGGAGACTAGAGGGGTAAAAGTGTGTTATACAAGGCAGGATACCATTGAAATAGTGAAAGAAACACGTTCGGCAGCTTTGGAAAGCATTACACTTCACTGAAATGTAGTACTACACTCTATAACACAGTTGAGAGACAATGTTCCCAAGCTGCCTCAGTTCA
This sequence comes from Pipistrellus hanaki, assembly GCF_964339955.1. Classification (NCBI taxonomy): domain Eukaryota; kingdom Metazoa; phylum Chordata; class Mammalia; order Chiroptera; family Vespertilionidae; genus Pipistrellus; species Pipistrellus hanaki. The sequence continues at coordinate 773,314 of NW_028182293.1, forward strand.
TAACAGTGTGTAGGAAGTTGTTTGATAAAGTGGGCAAAGCTTATACTTGGACCAGAATTCAGAATATAGGAAACTACATGAAACCATGGATAATTCAGAGAAAATGACTGTAAACAGATGAGAACTTGTTTAGAACAGCTCAAAGAGATTCTCCAAGTAAGTTCTTAGTGTAGAAAAGGTAGCTAAGATCCGGGACATCCTTAATTCGAGTTAATATGACATGAAACAGTGTTTGAATCCTATATTCTTTACATAAAGGAGACTAGAGTGGTAAAAGTGTGTTATACAAGGCAGGATACCATTGAAATAGTGAAAGAAACACGTTTGGCAGCTTTGTAAAGCCTTACACTTCACTGAAATGTAGTACTACACTCTATAACACATTTGAGAGACAATGTTCCCAAGCTGCCTCAGTTCATAACAGTGTGTAGGAAGTTGTTTGATAAAGTGGGCAAAGCTTATACTTGGACCAGAAGGCAGAATATAGGAAACTACATGAAAACATGGATAATTCAGAGAAAATGATTGTAAACAGATGAGAACTCGTTTAGAACAGCTGAAAGAGATTCTCCAAGTCAGTTCTTAGTGTAGAAAAGGTAGCTAAGATAAGGGAAATCCTTAATTCGAGTTAAGATCACATGAAACACTGTATGAATCCTATATTCTTTCCCTAAAGGTCTCTAGAGTGGTAAATGTGTGTTATACAAGTCAGAATACCATTGAAATAGAGAAAGAAACACGTTCGGCAGCTTTGGAAAGCCTTACACTTCACTGAAATGTAGTACTACACTCTATAACACAGTTGAGAGACAATGTTCCCAAGCTGCCTCAGTTCATAACAGTGTGTAGGAAGTTGTTTGATAAAGTGGGCAATGCTTATACTTGGACCAGAAGGCAGAATATAGGAAACTACATGAAAACATGGATAATTCAGAGAAAATGACTGTAAACAGATGAGAACTGGTTTAGAACAGCTGAAAGAGATTCTCCAAGTCAGTTCTTAGTGTAGAAAAGGTAGCTAAGATCCGGGACATCCTTAATTCGAGTTAAGATCACATGAAACCGTGTTTGAATCCTATATTCTTTACTTAAAGGAGACTAGAGTGGTAAAAGTGTGTTATACAAGGCAGGATACCATTGAAATAGTGAAAGAAACACGTTCGGCAGCTTTGGAAAGCCTTACACTTCACTGAAATGTAGTACTACACTCTATAACACAGTTGAGAGACAATGTTCCCAAGCTGCCTCAGCTCATAACAGTGTGTAGGAAGTTGTTTGATAAAGTGGGCAAAGCTTATAATTGAATCAGAAGGCAGAATATAGGAAACTACATGAAAACATGGATAATTCAGAGAAAATGACTGTAAACAGATGAGAACTGGTTTAGAACAGCTGAAAGAGATTCTCCAAGTCAGTTCTTAGTGTAGAAAAGGTAGCTAAGATAAGGGAAATCCTTAATTCGAGTTAAGATCACATGAAACACTGTATGAATCCTATATTCTTTACTTAAAGGACTCTAGAGTGGTAAATGTGTGTTATACAAGTCAGAATACCATTGAAATAGAGAAAGAAACACGTTCGGCACCTTTGGAAAGCCTTACACTTCACTGAAATGTAGTACTACCCTCTATAACACAGTTGAGAGACAATGTTCCCAAGCTGCCTCAGTTCATAACAGTGTGTAGGAAGTTGTTTGATAAAGTGGGCAATGCTTATACTTGGACCAGAAGGCAGAATATAGGAAACTACATGAAAACATGGATAATTCAGAGAAAATGACTGTAAACTGATGAGAACTGGTTTAGAACAGCTGAAAGAGATTCTCCAAGTCAGTTCTTAGTGTAGAAAAGGTAGCTAAGATCCGGGACATCCTTAATTCGAGTTAAGATCACATGAAACCGTGTTTGAATCCTATATTCTTTACTTAAAGGAGACTAGAGGGGTAAAAGTGTGTTATACAAGGCAGGATACCATTGAAATAGTGAAAGAAACACGTTCGGCAGCTTTGGAAAGCATTACACTTCACTGAAATGTAGTACTACACTCTATAACACAGTTGAGAGACAATGTTCCCAAGCTGCCTCAGTTCATAACAGTGTGTAGGAAATTGTTTGATAAAGTGGGCAAAGCTTATACTTGGACCAGAAGGCAGAATATAGGAAACTACATGAAAACATGGATAATTCAGAGAAAATGACTGTAAACAGATGAGAACTCGTTTAGAACAGCTGAAAGAGATTCTCCAAGTCAGTTCTAAGTGTAGAAAAGGTAGCTAAGATCCGGGACATCCTTAATTCGAGTTAAGATCACATGAAACCGTGTTTGAATCCTATATTCTTTACTTAAAGGAGACTAGAGTGGTAAAAGTGTGTTATACAAGGCAGGATACCATTGAAATAGTGAAAGAAACACGTTCGGCAGCTTTGGAAAGCCTTACACTTCACTGAAATGTAGTACTACACTCTATAACACAGTTGAGAGACAATGTTCCCAAGCTGCCTCAGTTCATAACAGTGTGTAGGAAATTGTTTGATAAAGTGGGCAAAGCTTATACTTGGACCAGAAGGCAGAATATAGGAAACTACATGAAAACATGGATAATTCAGAGAAAATGACTGTAAACAGATGAGAACTCGTTTAGAACAGCTGAAAGAGATTCTCCAAGTAAGTTCTTAGTGTAGAAAAGGTAGCTAAGATCCGGGACATCCTTAATTCGAGTTAAGATCACATGAAACCGTGTTTGAATCCTATATTCTTTACTTAAAGGAGACTAGAGTGGTAAAAGTTTGTTATACAAGGCAGGATACCATTGAAATAGTGAAAGAAACACGTTCGGCAGCTTTGAAAAGCCTTACACTTCACTGAAATGTAGTACTACACTCTATAACACTGTTGAGAGACAATGTTCCCAAGCTGCTTCAGTTCATAACAGTGTGTAGGAAGTTGTTTGATAAAGTGGGCAAAGCTTATACTTGGACCAGAAGGCAGAATATAGGAAACTACATGAAAACATGGATAATTCAGAGAAAATGACTGTAAACAGATGAGAACTCGTTTAGAACAGCTGAAAGAGATTCTCCAAGTCAGTTCTTAGTGTAGAAAAGGTAGCTAAGATAAGGGAAATACTTAATTCGAGTTAAGATCACATGAAACACTGTATGAATCCTATATTCTTTCCCTAAAGGACTCTAGAGTGGTAAATGTGTGTTATACAAGTCAGAATACCATTGAAATAGAGAAAGAAACACGTTCAGCAGCTTTGGAAAGCCTTACACTTCACTGAAATGTAGTACTACACTCTATAACACAGTTGAGAGACAATGTTCCCAAGCTGCCTCAGTTCATAACAGTGTGTAGGAAGTTGTTTGATAAAGTGGGCAAAGCTTATAATTGAACCAGAAGGCAGAATATAGGAAACTACATGAAAACATGGATAATTCAGAGAAAATGACTGTAAACAGATGAGAACTCGTTTAGAACAGCTGAAAGAGATTCTCCAAGTCAGTTCTTAGTGTAGAAAAGGTAGCTAAGATCCGGGACATCCTTAATTCGAGTTAAGATCACATGAAACCGTGTTTGAATCCTATATTCTTTACTTAAAGGAGACTAGAGTGGTAAAAGTGTGTTATACAAGGCAGGATACCATTGAAATAGTGAAAGAAACACGTTCGGCAGCTTTGGAAAGCCTTACACTTCACTGAAATGTAGTACTACACTCTATAACACAGTTGAGAGACAATGTTCCCAAGCTGCCTCAGCTCATAACAGTGTGTAGGAAGTTGTTTGATAAAGTGGGCAAAGCTTATAATTGAATCAGAAGGCAGAATATAGGAAACTACATGAAAACATGGATAATTCAGAGAAAATGACTGTAAACAGATGAGAACTGGTTTAGAACAGCTGAAAGAGATTCTCCAAGTCAGTTCTTAGTGTAGAAAAGGTAGCTAAGATAAGGGAAATCCTTAATTCGAGTTAAGATCACATGAAACACTGTATGAATCCTATATTCTTTACTTAAAGGACTCTAGAGTGGTAAATGTGTGTTATACAAGTCAGAATACCATTGAAATAGAGAAAGAAACACGTTCGGCACCTTTGGAAAGCCTTACACTTCACTGAAATGTAGTACTACCCTCTATAACACAGTTGAGAGACAATGTTCCCAAGCTGCCTCAGTTCATAACAGTGTGTAGGAAGTTGTTTGATAAAGTGGGCAAAGCTTATACTTGGACCAGAAGGCAGAATATAGGAAACTACATGAAAACATGGATAATTCAGAGAAAATGACTGTAAACAGATGAGAACTGGTTTAGAACAGCTGAAAGAGATTCTCCAAGTCAGTTCTTAGTGTAGAAAAGGTAGCTAAGATCCGGGACATCCTTAATTCGAGTTAAGATCACATGAAACACTGTATGAATCCTATATTCTTTACTTAAAGAAGACTAGAGTGGTAAATGTGTGTTATACAAGTCAGAATACCATTGAAATAGAGAAAGAAACGCGTTCGGCAGCTTTGGAAAGCCTTACACTTCACTGAAATGTAGTACTACACTCTATAACACAGTTGAGAGACAATGTTCCCAAGCTGCCTCAGTTCATAACAGTGTGTAGGAAGTTGTTTGATAAAGTGGGCAATGCTTATACTTGGACCAGAAGGCAGAATATAGGAAACTACATGAAAACATGGATAATTCAGAGAAAATGACTGTAAACTGATGAGAACTGGTTTAGAACAGCTGAAAGAGATTCTCCAAGTCAGTTCTTAGTGTAGAAAAGGTAGCTAAGATCCGGGACATCCTTAATTCGAGTTAAGATCACATGAAACCGTGTTTGAATCCTATATTCTTTACTTAAAGGAGACTAGAGGGGTAAAAGTGTGTTATACAAGGCAGGATACCATTGAAATAGTGAAAGAAACACGTTCGGCAGCTTTGGAAAGCATTACACTTCACTGAAATGTAGTACTACACTCTATAACACAGTTGAGAGACAATGTTCCCAAGCTGCCTCAGTTCATAACAGTGTGTAGGAAATTGTTTGATAAAGTGGGCAAAGCTTATACTTGGACCAGAAGGCAGAATATAGGAAACTACATGAAAACATGGATAATTCAGAGAAAATGACTGTAAACAGATGAGAACTCGTTTAGAACAGCTGAAAGAGATTCTCCAAGTCAGTTCTAAGTGTAGAAAAGGTAGCTAAGATCCGGGACATCCTTAATTCGAGTTAAGATCACATAAAACCGTGTTTGAATCCTATATTCTTTACTTAAAGGAGACTAGAGTGGTAAAAGTGTGTTATACAAGGCAGGATACCATTGAAATAGTGAAAGAAACACGTTCGGCAGCTTTGGAAAGCCTTACACTTCACTGAAATGTAGTACTACACTCTATAACACAGTTGAGAGACAATGTTCCCAAGCTGCCTCAGTTCATAACAGTGTGTAGGAAGTTGTTTGATAAAGTGGGCAATGCTTATACTTGGACCAGAAGGCAGAATATAGGAAACTACATGAAAACATGGATAATTCAGAGAAAATGACTGTAAACAGATGAGAACTGGTTTAGAACAGCTGAAAGAGATTCTCCAAGTCAGTTCTTAGTGTAGAAAAGGTAGCTAAGATCCGGGACATCCTTAATTCGAGTTAAGATCACATGAAACCGTGTTTGAATCCTATATTCTTTACTTAAAGGAGACTAGAGTGGTAAAAGTGTGTTATACAAGGCAGGATACCATTGAAATAGTGAAAGAAACACGTTCGGCAGCTTTGGAAAGCCTTACACTTCACTGAAATGTAGTACTACACTCTATAACACAGTTGAGAGACAATGTTCCCAAGCTGCCTCAGCTCATAACAGTGTGTAGGAAGTTGTTTGATAAAGTGGGCAAAGCTTATAATTGAATCAGAAGGCAGAATATAGGAAACTACATGAAAACATGGATAATTCAGAGAAAATGACTGTAAACAGATGAGAACTGGTTTAGAACAGCTGAAAGAGATTCTCCAAGTCAGTTCTTAGTGTAGAAAAGGTAGCTAAGATAAGGGAAATCCTTAATTCGAGTTAAGATCACATGAAACACTGTATGAATCCTATATTCATTACTTGAAGGACTCTAGAGTGGTAAATGTGTGTTATACAAGTCAGAATACCATTGAAATAGAGAAAGAAACACGTTCGGCACCTTTGGAAAGCCTTACACTTCACTGAAATGTAGTACTACCCTCTATAACACAGTTGAGAGACAATGTTCCCAAGCTGCCTCAGTTCATAACAGTGTGTAGGAAGTTGTTTGATAAAGTGGGCAATGCTTATACTTGGACCAGAAGGCAGAATATAGGAAACTACATGAAAACATGGATAATTCAGAGAAAATGACTGTAAACTGATGAGAACTGGTTTAGAACAGCTGAAAGAGATTCTCCAAGTCAGTTCTTAGTGTAGAAAAGGTAGCTAAGATCCGGGACATCCTTAATTCGAGTTAAGATCACATGAAACCGTGTTTGAATCCTATATTCTTTACTTAAAGGAGACTAGAGGGGTAAAAGTGTGTTATACAAGGCAGGATACCATTGAAATAGTGAAAGAAACACGTTCGGCAGCTTTGGAAAGCATTACACTTCACTGAAATGTAGTACTACACTCTATAACACAGTTGAGAGACAATGTTCCCAAGCTGCCTCAGTTCATAACAGTGTGTAGGAAGTTGTTTGATAAAGTGGGCAAAGCTTATACTTGGACCAGAATTCAGAATATAGGAAACTACATGAAACCATGGATAATTCAGAGAAAATGACTGTAAACAGATGAGAACTTGTTTAGAACAGCTCAAAGAGATTCTCCAAGTAAGTTCTTAGTGTAGAAAAGGTAGCTAAGATCCGGGACATCCTTAATTCGAGTTAATATGACATGAAACAGTGTTTGAATCCTATATTCTTTACTTAAAGGAGACTAGAGTGGTAAAAGTGTGTTATACAAGGCAGGATACCATTGAAATAGTGAAAGAAACACGTTTGGCAGCTTTGTAAAGCCTTACACTTCACTGAAATGTAGTACTACACTCTATAACACATTTGAGAGACAATGTTCCCAAGCTGCCTCAGTTCATAACAGTGTGTAGGAAGTTGTTTGATAAAGTGGGCAAAGCTTATACTTGGACCAGAAGGCAGAATATAGGAAACTACATGAAAACATGGATAATTCAGAGAAAATGATTGTAAACAGATGAGAACTCGTTTAGAACAGCTGAAAGAGATTCTCCAAGTCAGTTCTTAGTGTAGAAAAGGTAGCTAAGATAAGGGAAATCCTTAATTCGAGTTAAGATCACATGAAACACTGTATGAATCCTATATTCTTTCCCTAAAGGTCTCTAGAGTGGTAAATGTGTGTTATACAAGTCAGAATACCATTGAAATAGAGAAAGAAACACGTTCGGCAGCTTTGGAAAGCCTTACACTTCACTGAAATGTAGTACTACACTCTATAACACAGTTGAGAGACAATGTTCCCAAGCTGCCTCAGTTCATAACAGTGTGTAGGAAGTTGTTTGATAAAGTGGGCAATGCTTATACTTGGACCAGAAGGCAGAATATAGGAAACTACATGAAAACATGGATAATTCAGAGAAAATGACTGTAAACAGATGAGAACTGGTTTAGAACAGCTGAAAGAGATTCTCCAAGTCAGTTCTTAGTGTAGAAAAGGTAGCTAAGATCCGGGACATCCTTAATTCGAGTTAAGATCACATGAAACCGTGTTTGAATCCTATATTCTTTACTTAAAGGAGACTAGAGTGGTAAAAGTGTGTTATACAAGGCAGGATACCATTGAAATAGTGAAAGAAACACGTTCGGCAGCTTTGGAAAGCCTTACACTTCACTGAAATGTAGTACTACACTCTATAATACAGTTGAGAGACAATGTTCCCAAGCTGCCTCAGCTCATAACAGTGTGTAGGAAGTTGTTTGATAAAGTGGGCAAAGCTTATAATTGAATCAGAAGGCAGAATATAGGAAACTACATGAAAACATGGATAATTCAGAGAAAATGACTGTAAACAGATGAGAACTGGTTTAGAACAGCTGAAAGAGATTCTCCAAGTCAGTTCTTAGTGTAGAAAAGGTAGCTAAGATAAGGGAAATCCTTAATTCGAGTTAAGATCACATGAAACACTGTATGAATCCTATATTCTTTACTTAAAGGACTCTAGAGTGGTAAATGTGTGTTATACAAGTCAGAATACCATTGAAATAGAGAAAGAAACACGTTCGGCACCTTTGGAAAGCCTTACACTTCACTGAAATGTAGTACTACCCTCTATAACACAGTTGAGAGACAATGTTCCCAAGCTGCCTCAGTTCATAACAGTGTGTAGGAAGTTGTTTGATAAAGTGGGCAATGCTTATACTTGGACCAGAAGGCAGAATATAGGAAACTACATGAAAACATGGATAATTCAGAGAAAATGACTGTAAACTGATGAGAACTGGTTTAGAACAGCTGAAAGAGATTCTCCAAGTCAGTTCTTAGTGTAGAAAAGGTAGCTAAGATCCGGGACATCCTTAATTCGAGTTAAGATCACATGAAACCGTGTTTGAATCCTATATTCTTTACTTAAAGGAGACTAGAGGGGTAAAAGTGTGTTATACAAGGCAGGATACCATTGAAATAGTGAAAGAAACACGTTCGGCAGCTTTGGAAAGCATTACACTTCACTGAAATGTAGTACTACACTCTATAACACAGTTGAGAGACAATGTTCCCAAGCTGCCTCAGTTCATAACAGTGTGTAGGAAATTGTTTGATAAAGTGGGCAAAGCTTATACTTGGACCAGAAGGCAGAATATAGGAAACTACATGAAAACATGGATAATTCAGAGAAAATGACTGTAAACAGATGAGAACTCGTTTAGAACAGCTGAAAGAGATTCTCCAAGTCAGTTCTAAGTGTAGAAAAGGTAGCTAAGATCCGGGACATCCTTAATTCGAGTTAAGATCACATGAAACCGTGTTTGAATCCTATATTCTTTACTTAAAGGAGACTAGAGTGGTAAAAGTGTGTTATACAAGGCAGGATACCATTGAAATAGTGAAAGAAACACGTTCGGCAGCTTTGGAAAGCCTTACACTTCACTGAAATGTAGTACTACACTCTATAACACAGTTGAGAGACAATGTTCCCAAGCTGCCTCAGTTCATAACAGTGTGTAGGAAATTGTTTGATAAAGTGGGCAAAGCTTATACTTGGACCAGAAGGCAGAATATAGGAAACTACATGAAAACATGGATAATTCAGAGAAAATGACTGTAAACAGATGAGAACTCGTTTAGAACAGCTGAAAGAGATTCTCCAAGTAAGTTCTTAGTGTAGAAAAGGTAGCTAAGATCCGGGACATCCTTAATTCGAGTTAAGATCACATGAAACCGTGTTTGAATCCTATATTCTTTACTTAAAGGAGACTAGAGGGGTAAAAGTGTGTTATACAAGGCAGGATACCATTGAAATAGTGAAAGAAACACGTTCGGCAGCTTTGGAAAGCATTACACTTCACTGAAATGTAGTACTACACTCTATAACACAGTTGAGAGACAATGTTCCCAAGCTGCCTCAGTTCATAACAGTGTGTAGGAAATTGTTTGATAAAGTGGGCAAAGCTTATACTTGGACCAGAAGGCAGAATATAGGAAACTACATGAAAACATGGATAATTCAGAGAAAATGACTGTAAACAGATGAGAACTCGTTTAGAACAGCTGAAAGAGATTCTCCAAGTCAGTTCTAAGTGTAGAAAAGGTAGCTAAGATCCGGGACATCCTTAATTCGAGTTAAGATCACATGAAACCGTGTTTGAATCCTATATTCTTTACTTAAAGGAGACTAGAGTGGTAAAAGTGTGTTATACAAGGCAGGATACCATTGAAATAGTGAAAGAAACACGTTCGGCAGCTTTGGAAAGCCTTACACTTCACTGAAATGTAGTACTACACTCTATAACACAGTTGAGAGACAATGTTCCCAAGCTGCCTCAGTTCATAACAGTGTGTAGGAAATTGTTTGATAAAGTGGGCAAAGCTTATACTTGGACCAGAAGGCAGAATATAGGAAACTACATGAAAACATGGATAATTCAGAGAAAATGACTGTAAACAGATGAGAACTCGTTTAGAACAGCTGAAAGAGATTCTCCAAGTCAGTTCTTAGTGTAGAAAAGGTAGCTAAGATAAGGGAAATCCTTAATTCGAGTTAAGATCACATGAAACACTGTATGAATCCTATATTCTTTACTTAAAGGACTCTAGAGTGGTAAATGTGTGTTATACAAGTCAGAATACCATTGAAATAGAGAAAGAAACACGTTCGGCACCTTTGGAAAGCCTTACACTTCACTGAAATGTAGTACTACCCTCTATAACACAGTTGAGAGACAATGTTCCCAAGCTGCCTCAGTTCATAACAGTGTGTAGGAAGTTGTTTGATAAAGTGGGCAAAGCTTATACTTGGACCAGAAGGCAGAATATAGGAAACTACATGAAAACATGGATAATTCAGAGAAAATGACTGTAAACAGATGAGAACTGGTTTAGAACAGCTGAAAGAGATTCTCCAAGTCAGTTCTTAGTGTAGAAAAGGTAGCTAAGATCCGGGACATCCTTAATTCGAGTTAAGATCACATGAAACACTGTATGAATCCTATATTCTTTACTTAAAGAAGACTAGAGTGGTAAATGTGTGTTATACAAGTCAGAATACCATTGAAATAGAGAAAGAAACGCGTTCGGCAGCTTTGGAAAGCCTTACACTTCACTGAAATGTAGTACTACACTCTATAACACAGTTGAGAGACAATGTTCCCAAGCTGCCTCAGTTCATAACAGTGTGTAGGAAATTGTTTGATAAAGTGGGCAAAGCTTATACTTGGACCAGAAGGCAGAATATAGGAAACTACATGAAAACATGGATAATTCAGAGAAAATGACTGTAAACAGATGAGAACTCGTTTAGAACAGCTGAAAGAGATTCTCCAAGTAAGTTCTTAGTGTAGAAAAGGTAGCTAAGATCCGGGACATCCTTAATTCGAGTTAAGATCACATGAAACCGTGTTTGAATCCTATATTCTTTACTTAAAGGAGACTAGAGTGGTAAAAGTGTGTTATACAAGGCAGGATACCATTGAAATAGTGAAAGAAACACGTTCGGCAGCTTTGAAAAGCCTTACACTTCACTGAAATGTAGTACTACACTCTATAACACTGTTGAGAGACAATGTTCCCAAGCTGCTTCAGTTCATAACAGTGTGTAGGAAGTTGTTTGATAAAGTGGGCAAAGCTTATACTTGGACCAGAAGGCAGAATATAGGAAACTACATGAAAACATGGATAATTCAGAGAAAATGACTGTAAACAGATGAGAACTCGTTTAGAACAGCTGAAAGAGATTCTCCAAGTCAGTTCTTAGTGTAGAAAAGGTAGCTAAGATAAGGGAAATACTTAATTCGAGTTAAGATCACATGAAACACTGTATGAATCCTATATTCTTTCCCTAAAGGACTCTAGAGTGGTAAATGTGTGTTATACAAGTCAGAATACCATTGAAATAGAGAAAGAAACACGTTCAGCAGCTTTGGAAAGCCTTACACTTCACTGAAATGTAGTACTACACTCTATAACACAGTTGAGAGACAATGTTCCCAAGCTGCCTCAGTTCATAACAGTGTGTAGGAAGTTGTTTGATAAAGTGGGCAAAGCTTATAATTGAACCAGAAGGCAGAATATAGGAAACTACATGAAAACATGGATAATTCAGAGAAAATGACTGTAAACAGATGAGAACTCGTTTAGAACAGCTGAAAGAGATTCTCCAAGTCAGTTCTTAGTGTAGAAAAGGTAGCTAAGATCCGGGACATCCTTAATTCGAGTTAAGATCACATGAAACCGTGTTTGAATCCTATATTCTTTACTTAAAGGAGACTAGAGTGGTAAAAGTGTGTTATACAAGGCAGGATACCATTGAAATAGTGAAAGAAACACGTTCGGCAGCTTTGGAAAGCCTTACACTTCACTGAAATGTAGTACTACACTCTATAACACAGTTGAGAGACAATGTTCCCAAGCTGCCTCAGTTCATAACAGTGTGTAGGAAGTTGTTTGATAAAGTGGGCAATGCTTATACTTGGACCAGAAGGCAGAATATAGGAAACTACATGAAAACATGGATAATTCAGAGAAAATGACTGTAAACTGATGAGAACTGGTTTAGAACAGCTGAAAGAGATTCTCCAAGTCAGTTCTTAGTGTAGAAAAGGTAGCTAAGATCCGGGACATCCTTAATTCGAGTTAAGATCACATGAAACCGTGTTTGAATCCTATATTCTTTACTTAAAGGAGACTAGAGGGGTAAAAGTGTGTTATACAAGGCAGGATACCATTGAAATAGTGAAAGAAACACGTTCGGCAGCTTTGGAAAGCATTACACTTCACTGAAATGTAGTACTACACTCTATAACACAGTTGAGAGACAATGTTCCCAAGCTGCCTCAGTTCATAACAGTGTGTAGGAAATTGTTTGATAAAGTGGGCAAAGCTTATACTTGGACCAGAAGGCAGAATATAGGAAACTACATGAAAACATGGATAATTCAGAGAAAATGACTGTAAACAGATGAGAACTCGTTTAGAACAGCTGAAAGAGATTCTCCAAGTCAGTTCTAAGTGTAGAAAAGGTAGCTAAGATCCGGGACATCCTTAATTCGAGTTAAGATCACATGAAACCGTGTTTGAATCCTATATTCTTTACTTAAAGGAGACTAGAGTGGTAAAAGTGTGTTATACAAGGCAGGATACCATTGAAATAGTGAAAGAAACACGTTCGGCAGCTTTGGAAAGCCTTACACTTCACTGAAATGTAGTACTACACTCTATAACACAGTTGAGAGACAATGTTCCCAAGCTGCCTCAGTTCATAACAGTGTGTAGGAAATTGTTTGATAAAGTGGGCAAAGCTTATACTTGGACCAGAAGGCAGAATATAGGAAACTACATGAAAACATGGATAATTCAGAGAAAATGACTGTAAACAGATGAGAACTCGTTTAGAACAGCTGAAAGAGATTCTCCAAGTAAGTTCTTAGTGTAGAAAAGGTAGCTAAGATCCGGGACATCCTTAATTCGAGTTAAGATCACATGAAACCGTGTTTGAATCCTATATTCTTTACTTAAAGGAGACTAGAGGGGTAAAAGTGTGTTATACAAGGCAGGATACCATTGAAATAGTGAAAGAAACACGTTCGGCAGCTTTGGAAAGCATTACACTTCACTGAAATGTAGTACTACACTCTATAACACAGTTGAGAGACAATGTTCCCAAGCTGCCTCAGTTCATAACAGTGTGTAGGAAATTGTTTGATAAAGTGGGCAAAGCTTATACTTGGACCAGAAGGCAGAATATAGGAAACTACATGAAAACATGGATAATTCAGAGAAAATGACTGTAAACAGATGAGAACTCGTTTAGAACAGCTGAAAGAGATTCTCCAAGTCAGTTCTAAGTGTAGAAAAGGTAGCTAAGATCCGGGACATCCTTAATTCGAGTTAAGATCACATGAAACCGTGTTTGAATCCTATATTCTTTACTTAAAGGAGACTAGAGTGGTAAAAGTGTGTTATACAAGGCAGGATACCATTGAAATAGTGAAAGAAACACGTTCGGCAGCTTTGGAAAGCCTTACACTTCACTGAAATGTAGTACTACACTCTATAACACAGTTGAGAGACAATGTTCCCAAGCTGCCTCAGTTCATAACAGTGTGTAGGAAATTGTTTGATAAAGTGGGCAAAGCTTATACTTGGACCAGAAGGCAGAATATAGGAAACTACATGAAAACATGGATAATTCAGAGAAAATGACTGTAAACGGATGAGAACTCGTTTAGAACAGCTGAAAGAGATTCTCCAAGTCAGTTCTTAGTGTAGAAAAGGTAGCTAAGATAAGGGAAATCCTTAATTCGAGTTAAGATCACATGAAACACTGTATGAATCCTATATTCTTTACTTAAAGGACTCTAGAGTGGTAAATGTGTGTTATACAAGTCAGAATACCATTGAAATAGAGAAAGAAACACGTTCGGCAGCTTTGGAAAGCCTTACACTTCACTGAAATGTAGTACTACCCTCTATAACACAGTTGAGAGACAATGTTCCCAAGCTGCCTCAGTTCATAACAGTGTGTAGGAAGTTGTTTGATAAGGTGGGCAATGCTTATACTTGGACCAGAAGGCAGAATATAGGAAACTACATGAAAACATGGATAATTCAGAGAAAATGACTGTAAACAGATGAGAACTGGTTTAGAACAGCTGAAAGAGATTCTCCAAGTCAGTTCTTAGTGTAGAAAAGGTAGCTAAAATCCGGGACATCCTTAATTCGAGTTAAGATCACATGAAACCGTGTTTGAATCCTATATTCTTTACTTAAAGGAGACTAGAGTGGTAAAAGTGTGTTATACAAGGCAGGATAACATTGAAATAGTGAAAGAAACACGTTCGGCAGCTTTGGAAAGCCTTACACTTCACTGAAATGTAGTACTACACTCTATAACACAGTTGAGAGACAATGTTCCCAAGCTGCCTCAGTTCATAACAGTGTGTAGGAAGTTGTTTGATAAAGTGGGCAAAGCTTATACTTAAACCAGAAGGCAGAATATAGGAAACTACATGAAAACATGGATAATTCAGAGAAAATGACTGTAAACAGATGGGAACTCGTTTAGAACAGCTGAAAGAGATTCTCCAAGTCAGTTCTTAGTGTAGAAAAGGTAGCTAAGATAAGGGAAATACTTAATTCGAGTTAAATCAGATGAAACACTGTATGAATCCTATATTCTTTCCCTAAAGGACTCTAGAGTGGTAAATGTGTGTTATACAAGTCAGAATACCATTGAAATAGAGAGAGAAACACGTTCGGCAGCTTTGGAAAGCCTTACACTTCACTGAAATGTAGTACTACACTCTATAACACAGGTGAGAGACAATGTTCCCAAGCTGCCTCAGTTCATAACAGTGTGTAGGAAGTTGTTTGATAAAGTGGGCAAAGCTTATACTTGGACCAGAAGGCAGAATATAGGAAACTACATGAAAACATGGATAATTCAGAGAAAATGACTGTAAACAGATGAGAACTTGTTTAGAACAGCCCAAAGAGATTCTCCAAGTCAGTTCTTAGTGTAGAAAAGGTAGCTAAGATCGGGGAAATCCTTATTGGGAGTTAATATCACATGAAAAACTGTATGAATCCTATATTCTTTACTTAAAGGAGACTAGAGTGGTAAATGTGTGTTATACAAGGCAGAATACCATTGAAATAGAAAAAGAAACACGTTCGGTAGCTTTGGAAAGCCTTACACTTCAATGAAATATAGTACTACACTCTATAACACAGTTGAGAGACAATGTTCCCAAGCTGCCTCAGTTCATAACAGTGTGTAGGAAGTTGTTTGATAAAGTGGGCAAAGCTTATACTTGGACCAGAAGGCAGAATATAGGAAACTACATGAAACCATGGATAATTCAGAGAAAATGACTGTAAACAGATGAGAACTTGTTTAGAACAGCTCAAAGAGATTCTCCAAGTAAGTTCTTAGTGTAGAAAAGGTAGCTAAGATCCGGGACATCCTTAATTCGAGTTAATATGACATGAAACATTGTTTGAATCCTATATTCTTTACTTAAAGGAGACTAGAGTGGTTAAAGTGTGTTATACAAGGCAGGATACCATTGAAATAGTGAAAGAAACACGTTCGGCAGCTTTGGAAAGCCTTACACTTCACTGAAATGTAGTACTACACTCTATAACACAGTTGAGAGACAATGTTCCCAAGCTGCCTCAGTTCATAACAGTGTGTAGGAAGTTGTTTGATAAAGTGGGCAAAGCTTATACTTGGACCAGAAGGCAGAATATAGGAAACTACATGAAAACATGGATAATTCCGAGAAAATGACTGTAAACAGATGAGAACTCGTTTAGAACAGCTGAAAGAGATTCTCCAAGTCAGTTCTTAGTGTAGAAAAGGTAGCTAAGATAAGGGAAATCCTTAATTCGAGTTAAGATCACATGAAACACTGTATGAATCCTATATTCTTTCCCTAAAGGTCTCTAGAGTGGTAAATGTGTGTTATACAAGTCAGAATACCATTGAAATAGAGAAAGAAACACGTTCGGCAGCTTTGGAAAGCCTTACACTTCACTGAAATGTAGTACTACACTCTATAACACAGTTGAGAGACAATGTTCCCAAGCTGCCTCAGTTCATAACAGTGTGCAGGAAGTTGTTTGATAAAGTGGGCAAAGCTTATAATTGAACCAGAAGGCAGAATATAGGAAACTACATGAAAACATGGATAATTCAGAGAAAATGACTGTAAACAGATGAGAACTGGTTTAGAACAGCTGAAAGAGATTCTCCAAGTCAGTTCTTAGTGTAGAAAAGGTAGCTAAGATAAGGGAAATCCTTAATTCGAGTTAAGATCACATGAAACACTGTATGAATCCTATATTCTTTCCCTAAAGGACTCTAGAGTGGTAAATGTGTGTTATACAAGTCAGAATACCATTGAAATAGAGAAAGAAACACGTTCGGCAGCTTTGGAAAGCCTTACACTTCACTGAAATGTAGTACTACACTCTATAACACAGTTGAGAGACAATGTTCCCAAGCTGCCTCAGTTCATAACAGTGTGCAGGAAGTTGTTTGATAAAGTGGGCAAAACTTATACTTGGACCAGAAGGCAGAATATAGGAAAGTACATGAAAACATGGATAATTCAGAGAAAATGACTGTAAACAGATGAGAACTGGTTTAGAACAGCAAAAAGAGATTCTCCAAGTCAGTTGTTAGTATAGAAAAGGTAGCTAAGATAAGGGAAATCCTTAATTTCATTTAAGATCACATGAAACACTGTATGAATCCTATATTCTTTACTTAAAGGACTCTAGAGTGGTATATGTGTGTTATACAAGTCAGAATACTATTGAAATAGAGAAAGAAACACGTTCGGCAGCTTTGGACAGCCTTACACTTCACTGAAATGTAGTACTACACTCTATAACACAGTTGAGAGACAATGTTCCCAAGCTGCCTCAGTTCATAACAGTGTGTAGGAAGTTGTTTGATAAAGTTGGGAAAACTTATACTTGGACCAGAAGGCAGAATATAGGAAACTACATGAAAACATGGATAATTCAGAGAAAATGACTGTAAACAGATGAGAACTCGTTTAGAACAGCTGAAAGAGATTCTCCAAGTCAGTTCTTAGTGTAGAAAAGGTAGCTAAGATAAGGGAAATCCTTAATTCGAGTTAAGATCACATGAAACACTGTATGAATCCTATATTCTTTACTTAAAGGACTCCAGAGTGGTATATGTGTGTTATACAAGTCAGAATACCATTGAAATAGAGAAAGAAACACGTTCGGCAGCTTTGGAAAACCTTACACTTCACTGAAATGTAGTACTACACTCTATAACACAGTTGAGAGACAATGTTCCCAAGCTGCCTCAGTTCATGACAGTGTGTAGGAAGTTGTTTGATAAAGTGGGCAAAGCTTATACTTGGACCAGAAGGCAGAATATAGGAAACTACATGAAAACATGGATAATACAGAGAAAATGACTGTAAACAGATGAAAACTTGTTTAGAACAGCTCAAAGAGATTCTCCAAGTCAGTTCTTAGTGTAGAAAAGGTAGCTAAGATCAGGGAAATCCTTATTTGGAGTTAATATCACATGAAACACTGTATGAATCCTATATTCTTTACTTAAAGGAGACTAGAGTGGTAAATGTGTGTTATACAAGGCAGAATACCATTGAAATAGAAAAAGAAACATGTTCGGTAGCTTTGGAAAGCCTTACACTTCACTGAAATAAAGTACTACACTCTATAACACAGTTGAGAGACAATGTTCCCGTGCTGCATCAGTTCATAACAGTGTGTAGGAAGTTGTTTGATAAAGTGGGCAAACCTTATACTTGGACCAGAAGGCAGAATATAGGAAACTACATGAAACCATGGATAATTCAGAGAAAATGACTGTAAACAGATGAGAACTTGTTTAGAACAGCTCAAAGAGATTCTCCAAGTAAGTTCTTAGTGTAGAAAAGATAGCTAAGATCCGGGACATCCTTAATTCGAGTTAATATGACATGAAACTGTGTTTGAATCCTATATTCTTTACTTAAAGGAGACTAGAGTGGTAAAAGTGTGTTATACAAGGCAGGATACCATTGAAATAGTGAAAGAAACACGTTCGGCAGCTTTGGAAAGCCTTACACTTCACTGAAATGTAGTACTACACTCTATAACACAGTTGAGAGACAATGTTCCCAAGCTGCCTCAGTTCATAACAGTGTGTAAGAAGTTGTTTGATAAAGTGGGCAAAGCTTATACTTGGACCAGAAGGCAGAATATAGGAAACTACATGAAAACATGGATAATTCCGAGAAAATGACTGTAAACAGATGAGAACTGGTTTAGAACAGCTGAAAGAGATTCTCCAAGTCAGTTCTTAGTGTAGAAAAGGTAGCTAAGATAAGGGAAATCCTTAATTCGAGTTAATATCACATGAAACACTGTATGAATCCTATATTCTTTACTTAAAGGACTCCAGAGTGGTATATGTGTGTTATACAAGTTAGAATACCATTGAAATAGAGAAAGAAACACGTTCGGCAGCTTTGGAAAACCTTACACTTCACTGAAATGTAGTACTACACTCTATAACACAGTTGAGAGACAATGTTCCCAAGCTGCCTCAGTTCATGACAGTGTGTAGGAAGTTGTTTGATAAAGTGGGCAAAGCTTATACTTGGACCAGAAGGCAGAATATAGGAAACTACATGAAAACATGGATAATTCAGAGAAAATGACTGTAAACAGATGAGAACTCGTTTAGAACAGCTGAAAGAGATTCTCCAAGTCAGTTCTTAGTGTAGAAAAGGTAGCTAAGATAAGGGAAATCCTTAATTCGAGTTAAGATCACATGAAACACTGTATGAATCCTATATTCTTTACTTAAAGGACTCCAGAGTGGTATATGTGTGTTATACAAGTCAGAATACCATTGAAATAGAGAAAGAAACACGTTCGGCAGCTTTGGAAAACCTTACACTTCACTGAAATGTAGTACTACACTCTATAACACAGTTGAGAGACAATGTTCCCAAGCTGCCTCAGTTCATGACAGTGTGTAGGAAGTTGTTTGATAAAGTGGGCAAAGCTTATACTTGGACCAGAAGGCAGAATATAGGAAACTACATGAAAACATGGATAATTCAGAGAAAATGACTGTAAACAGATGAGACCTTGTTTAGAACAGCTCAAAGAGATTCTCCAAGTCAGTTCTTAGTGTAGAAAAGGTAGCTAAGATCAGGGAAATCCTTATTTGGAGTTAATATCACATGAAACACTGTATGAATCCTATATTCTTTACTTAAAGGAGACTAGAGTGGTAAATGTGTGTTATACAAGGCAGAATACCATTGAAATAGAAAAAGAAACATGTTCGGTAGCTTTGGAAAGCCTTACACTTCACTGAAATATAGTACTACACTCTTTAACACAGTTGAGAGACAATGTTCCCGAGCTGCATCAGTTCATAACAGTGTGTAGGAAGTTGTTTGATAAAGTGGGCAAAGCTTATACTTGGACCAGAAGGCAGAATATAGGAAACTACATGAAAACATGGATAATTCAGAGAAAATGACTGTAAACAGATGAGAACTTGTTTAGAACAGCTCAAAGAGATTCTCCAAGTAAGTTCTTAGTGTAGAAAAGATAGCTAAGATCCGGGACATCCTTAATTCGAGTTAAGATCACATGAAACACTGTATGAATCCTATATTCTTTCCCTAAAGGACTCTAGAGTGGTAAATGTGTGTTATACAAATCAGAATATAATTGAAATAGAGAAAGAAACACGTTCAGCAGCTTTGGAAAGCCTTACACTTCCCTGAAATGTAGTACTACACTCTATAACACAGTTGAGAGACAATGTTCCCAAGCTGCCTCAGTTCATAACAGTGTGCAGGAAGTTGTTTGATAAAGTGGGCAAAGCTTATAATTGAACCAGAAGGCAGAATATAGGAAACTACATGAAAACATGGATAATTCAGAGAAAATGACTGTAAACAGATGAGAACTCGTTTAGAACAGCTGAAAGAGATTCTCCAAGTCAGTTCTTAGTGTAGAAAAGGTAGCTAAGATAAGGGAAATCCTTAATTCGAGTTAAGATCACATGAAACACTGTATGAATCCTATATTCTTTACTTAAAGGACTCTAGAGTGGTAAATGTGTGTTATACAAGTCAGAATACCATTGAAATAGAGAAAGAAACACGTTCGGCAGCTTTGGAAAGCCTTACACTTCACTGAAATGTAGTACTACACTCTATAACACAGTTGAGAGACAATGTTCCCAAGCTGCCTCAGTTCATAACAGTGTGTAGGAAGTTTTTTGATAAAGTGGGCAAAGCGTATACTTGGACCAGAAGGCAGAATATAGGAAACTACATGAAAACATGGATAATTCAGAGAAAATGACTGTAAACAGATGAGAACTGGTTTAGAACAGCTGAAAGAGATTCTCCAAGTCAGTTCTTAGTGTAGAAAAGGTAGCTAAGATAAGGGAAATCCTTAATTCGAGTTAAGATCACATGAAACACTGTATGAATCCTATATTCTTTCCCTAAAGGACTCTAGAGTGGTAAATGTGTGTTATACAAGTCAGAATACCATTGAAATAGAGAAAGAAACACGTTCGGCAGCTTTGGAAAGCCTTACACTTCACTGAAATGTAGTACTACACTCTATAACACAGTTGAGAGACAATGTTCCCAAGCTGCCTCAGTTCATAACAGTGTGCAGGAAGTTGTTTGATAAAGTGGGCAAAGCTTATACTTGGACCAGAAGGCAGAATATAGGAAAGTACATGAAAACATGGATAATTCAGAGAAAATGACTGTAAACAGATGAGAACTCGTTTAGTACAGCTGAAAGAGATTCTCCAAGTCAGTTCTTAGTGTAGAAAAGGTAGCTAAGATAAGGGAAATCCTTAATTCGAGTTAAGATCACATGAAACACTGTATGAATCCTATATTCTTTCCCTAAAGGACTCTAGAGTGGTAAATGTGTGTTATACAAGTCAGAATACCATTGAAATAGAGAAAGAAACACGTTCGGCAGCTTTGGAAAGCCTTACACTTCACTGAAATGTAGTACTACACTCTATAACACAGTTGAGAGACAATGTTCCCAAGCTGCCTCAGTTCATAACAGTGTGCAGGAAGTTGTTTGATAAAGTGGGCAAAACTTATACTTGGACCAGAAGGCAGAATATAGGAAAGTACATGAAAACATGGATAATTCAGAGAAAATGACTGTAAACAGATGAGAACTGGTTTAGAACAGCAAAAAGAGATTCTCCAAGTCAGTTGTTAGTATAGAAAAGGTAGCTAAGATAAGGGAAATCCTTAATTTCATTTAAGATCACATGAAACACTGTATGAATCCTATATTCTTTACTTAAAGGACTCTAGAGTGGTATATGTGTGTTATACAAGTCAGAATACTATTGAAATAGAGAAAGAAACACGTTCGGCAGCTTTGGACAGCCTTACACTTCACTGAAATGTAGTACTACACTCTATAACACAGTTGAGAGACAATGTTCCCAAGCTGCCTCAGTTCATAACAGTGTGTAGGAAGTTGTTTGATAAAGTTGGGAAAACTTATACTTGGACCAGAAGGCAGAATATAGGAAACTACATGAAAACATGGATAATTCAGAGAAAATGACTGTAAACAGATGAGAACTCGTTTAGAACAGCTGAAAGAGATTCTCCAAGTCAGTTCTTAGTGTAGAAAAGGTAGCTAAGATAAGGGAAATCCTTAATTCGAGTTAAGATCACATGAAACACTGTATGAATCCTATATTCTTTACTTAAAGGACTCCAGAGTGGTATATGTGTGTTATACAAGTCAGAATACCATTGAAATAGAGAAAGAAACACGTTCGGCAGCTTTGGAAAACCTTACACTTCACTGAAATGTAGTACTACACTCTATAACACAGTTGAGAGACAATGTTCCCAAGCTGCCTCAGTTCATGACAGTGTGTAGGAAGTTGTTTGATAAAGTGGGCAAAGCTTATACTTGGACCAGAAGGCAGAATATAGGAAACTACATGAAAACATGGATAATACAGAGAAAATGACTGTAAACAGATGAAAACTTGTTTAGAACAGCTCAAAGAGATTCTCCAAGTCAGTTCTTAGTGTAGAAAAGGTAGCTAAGATCAGGGAAATCCTTATTTGGAGTTAATATCACATGAAACACTGTATGAATCCTATATTCTTTACTTAAAGGAGACTAGAGTGGTAAATGTGTGTTATACAAGGCAGAATACCATTGAAATAGAAAAAGAAACATGTTCGGTAGCTTTGGAAAGCCTTACACTTCACTGAAATAAAGTACTACACTCTATAACACAGTTGAGAGACAATGTTCCCGTGCTGCATCAGTTCATAACAGTGTGTAGGAAGTTGTTTGATAAAGTGGGCAAACCTTATACTTGGACCAGAAGGCAGAATATAGGAAACTACATGAAACCATGGATAATTCAGAGAAAATGACTGTAAACAGATGAGAACTTGTTTAGAACAGCTCAAAGAGATTCTCCAAGTAAGTTCTTAGTGTAGAAAAGATAGCTAAGATCCGGGACATCCTTAATTCGAGTTAATATGACATGAAACTGTGTTTGAATCCTATATTCTTTACTTAAAGGAGACTAGAGTGGTAAAAGTGTGTTATACAAGGCAGGATACCATTGAAATAGTGAAAGAAACACGTTCGGCAGCTTTGGAAAGCCTTACACTTCACTGAAATGTAGTACTACACTCTATAACACAGTTGAGAGACAATGTTCCCAAGCTGCCTCAGTTCATAACAGTGTGTAAGAAGTTGTTTGATAAAGTGGGCAAAGCTTATACTTGGACCAGAAGGCAGAATATAGGAAACTACATGAAAACATGGATAATTCCGAGAAAATGACTGTAAACAGATGAGAACTGGTTTAGAACAGCTGAAAGAGATTCTCCAAGTCAGTTCTTAGTGTAGAAAAGGTAGCTAAGATAAGGGAAATCCTTAATTCGAGTTAATATCACATGAAACACTGTATGAATCCTATATTCTTTACTTAAAGGACTCCAGAGTGGTATATGTGTGTTATACAAGTTAGAATACCATTGAAATAGAGAAAGAAACACGTTCGGCAGCTTTGGAAAACCTTACACTTCACTGAAATGTAGTACTACACTCTATAACACAGTTGAGAGACAATGTTCCCAAGCTGCCTCAGTTCATGACAGTGTGTAGGAAGTTGTTTGATAAAGTGGGCAAAGCTTATACTTGGACCAGAAGGCAGAATATAGGAAACTACATGAAAACATGGATAATTCAGAGAAAATGACTGTAAACAGATGAGAACTCGTTTAGAACAGCTGAAAGAGATTCTCCAAGTCAGTTCTTAGTGTAGAAAAGGTAGCTAAGATAAGGGAAATCCTTAATTCGAGTTAAGATCACATGAAACACTGTATGAATCCTATATTCTTTACTTAAAGGACTCCAGAGTGGTATATGTGTGTTATACAAGTCAGAATACCATTGAAATAGAGAAAGAAACACGTTCGGCAGCTTTGGAAAACCTTACACTTCACTGAAATGTAGTACTACACTCTATAACACAGTTGAGAGACAATGTTCCCAAGCTGCCTCAGTTCATGACAGTGTGTAGGAAGTTGTTTGATAAAGTGGGCAAAGCTTATACTTGGACCAGAAGGCAGAATATAGGAAACTACATGAAAACATGGATAATTCAGAGAAAATGACTGTAAACAGATGAGACCTTGTTTAGAACAGCTCAAAGAGATTCTCCAAGTCAGTTCTTAGTGTAGAAAAGGTAGCTAAGATCAGGGAAATCCTTATTTGGAGTTAATATCACATGAAACACTGTATGAATCCTATATTCTTTACTTAAAGGAGACTAGAGTGGTAAATGTGTGTTATACAAGGCAGAATACCATTGAAATAGAAAAAGAAACATGTTCGGTAGCTTTGGAAAGCCTTACACTTCACTGAAATATAGTACTACACTCTTTAACACAGTTGAGAGACAATGTTCCCGAGCTGCATCAGTTCATAACAGTGTGTAGGAAGTTGTTTGATAAAGTGGGCAAAGCTTATACTTGGACCAGAAGGCAGAATATAGGAAACTACATGAAAACATGGATAATTCAGAGAAAATGACTGTAAACAGATGAGAACTTGTTTAGAACAGCTCAAAGAGATTCTCCAAGTAAGTTCTTAGTGTAGAAAAGATAGCTAAGATCCGGGACATCCTTAATTCGAGTTAAGATCACATGAAACACTGTATGAATCCTATATTCTTTCCCTAAAGGACTCTAGAGTGGTAAATGTGTGTTATACAAATCAGAATATAATTGAAATAGAGAAAGAAACACGTTCAGCAGCTTTGGAAAGCCTTACACTTCCCTGAAATGTAGTACTACACTCTATAACACAGTTGAGAGACAATGTTCCCAAGCTGCCTCAGTTCATAACAGTGTGCAGGAAGTTGTTTGATAAAGTGGGCAAAGCTTATAATTGAACCAGAAGGCAGAATATAGGAAACTACATGAAAACATGGATAATTCAGAGAAAATGACTGTAAACAGATGAGAACTCGTTTAGAACAGCTGAAAGAGATTCTCCAAGTCAGTTCTTAGTGTAGAAAAGGTAGCTAAGATAAGGGAAATCCTTAATTCGAGTTAAGATCACATGAAACACTGTATGAATCCTATATTCTTTACTTAAAGGACTCTAGAGTGGTAAATGTGTGTTATACAAGTCAGAATACCATTGAAATAGAGAAAGAAACACGTTCGGCAGCTTTGGAAAGCCTTACACTTCACTGAAATGTAGTACTACACTCTATAACACAGTTGAGAGACAATGTTCCCAAGCTGCCTCAGTTCATAACAGTGTGTAGGAAGTTTTTTGATAAAGTGGGCAAAGCGTATACTTGGACCAGAAGGCAGAATATAGGAAACTACATGAAAACATGGATAATTCAGAGAAAATGACTGTAAACAGATGAGAACTGGTTTAGAACAGCTGAAAGAGATTCTCCAAGTCAGTTCTTAGTGTAGAAAAGGTAGCTAAGATAAGGGAAATCCTTAATTCGAGTTAAGATCACATGAAACACTGTATGAATCCTATATTCTTTCCCTAAAGGACTCTAGAGTGGTAAATGTGTGTTATACAAGTCAGAATACCATTGAAATAGAGAAAGAAACACGTTCGGCAGCTTTGGAAAGCCTTACACTTCACTGAAATGTAGTACTACACTCTATAACACAGTTGAGAGACAATGTTCCCAAGCTGCCTCAGTTCATAACAGTGTGCAGGAAGTTGTTTGATAAAGTGGGCAAAGCTTATACTTGGACCAGAAGGCAGAATATAGGAAAGTACATGAAAACATGGATAATTCAGAGAAAATGACTGTAAACAGATGAGAACTCGTTTAGTACAGCTGAAAGAGATTCTCCAAGTCAGTTCTTAGTGTAGAAAAGGTAGCTAAGATAAGGGAAATCCTTAATTCGAGTTAAGATAACATGAAACACTGTATGAATCCTATATTCTTTACTTAAAGGACTCTAGAGTGGTAAATGTGTGTTATACAAGTCAGAATACCATTGAAATAGAGAAAGAAACACGTTCGGCAGCTTTGGAAAGCCTTACACTTCACTGAAATGTAGTACTACACTCTATAACACAGTTGAGAGACAATGTTCCCAAGCTGCCTCAGTTCATAACAGTGTGTAGGAAGTTGTTTGATAAAGTGGGCAAAGCTTATACTTGGACCAGAAGGCAGAATATAGGAAACTACATGAAAACATGGGTAATTCAGAGAAAATGACTGTAAACAGATGAGAACTGGTTTAGAACAGCTGAAAGAGATTCTCCAAGTCAGTTCTTAGTGTAGAAAAGGTAGCTAAGATAAGGGAAATCCTTAATTCGAGTTAAGATCACATGAAACACTGTATGAATCCTATATTCTTTCCCTAAAGGACTCTAGAGTGGTAAATGTGTGTTATACAAGTCAGAATACCATTGAAATAGAGAAAGAAACACGTTCGGCAGCTTTGGAAAGCCTTACACTTCACTGAAATGTAGTACTACACTCTATAACACAGTTGAGAGACAATGTTCCCAAGCTGCCTCAGTTCATAACAGTGTGCAGGAAGTTGTTTGATAAAGTGGGCAAATCTTATACTTGGACCAGAAGGCAGAATATAGGAAAGTACATGAAAACATGGATAATTCAGAGAAAATGACTGTAAACAGATGAGAACTCGTTTAGAACAGCTGAAAGAGATTCTCCAAGTCAGTTGTTAGTATAGAAAAGGTAGCTAAGATAAGGGAAATCCTTAATTTGAGTTAAGATCACATGAAACACTGTATGAATCCTATATTCTTTACTTAAAGGACTCAAGAGTGGTATATGTGTGTTATACAAGTCAGAATACCATTGAAATAGAGAAAGAAACACGTTCGGCAGCTTTGGAAAGCCTTACACTTCACTGAAATGTAGTACTACACTCTATAACACAGTTGAGAGACAATGTTCCCAAGCTGCCTCAGTTCATAACAGTGTGTAGGAAGTTGTTTGATAAAGTGGGCAAAGCTTATACTTGGACCAGAAGGCAGAATATAGGAAACTACATGAAAACATGGATAATTCAGAGGAAATGACTGTAAACAGATGAGAACTCCTTTAGAACAGCTGAAAGAGATTCTCCAAGTCAGTTCTTAGTGTAGAAAAGGTAGCTAAGATAAGGGAAATCCTTAATTCGAGTTAAGATCACATGAAACACTGTATGAATCCTATATTCTTTACTTAAAGGACTCCAGAGTGGTATATGTGTGTTATACAAGTCAGAATACCATTGAAATAGAGAAAGAAACACGTTTGGCATCTTTGGAAAGCCTTACACTTCACTGAAATGTAGTACTACACTCTATAACACAGTTGAGAGACAATGTTCCCAAGCTGCCTCAGTTCATGACAGTGTGTAGGAAGTTGTTTGATAAAGTGGGCAAAGCTTATACTTGGACTAGAAGGCAGAATATAGGAAACTACATGAAAACATGGATAATTCAGAGAAAATGACTGTAAACAGATGAGAACTTGTTTAGAACAGCCCAAAGAGATTCTCCAAGTCAGTTCTTAGTGTAGAAAAGGTAGCTAAGATCGGGGAAATCCTTATTGGGAGTTAATATCACATGAAACACTGTATGAATCCTATATTCTTTACTTAAAGGAAACTAGAGTGGTAAATGTGTGTTATACAAGGCAGAATACCATTGAAATAGAAAAAGAAACACGTTCGGTAGCTTTGGAAAGCCTTACACTTCACTGAAATATAGTACTACACTCTATAACACAGTTGAGAGACAATGTTCCCAAGCTGCCTCAGCTCATAACAGTGTGTAGGAAGTTGTTTGATAAAGTGGGCAAAGCTTATACTTGGACCAGAAGGCAGAATATAGGAAACTACATGAAAACATGGATAATTCAGAGAAAATGACTGTAAACAGATGAGAACTTGTTTAGAACAGCTCAAAGAGATTCTCCAAGTAAGTTCCTAGTGTAGAAAAGGTAGCTAAGATCCGGGACATCCTTAATTCGAGTTAATATGACATGAAACAGTGTTTGAATCCAATATTCTTTACGTAAAGGAGACTAGAGTGGTAAAAGTGTGTTATACAAGGCAGGATACCATTGAAATAGTGAAAGAAACACGTTCGGCAGCTTTGTAAAGCCTTACACTTCACTGAAATGTAGTACTACACTCTATAACACAGTTGAGATACAATGTTCCCAAGCTGCCTCAGTTCATAACAGTGTGTAGGAAGTTGTTTGATAAAGTGGGCAAAGCTTATACTTGGACCAGAAGGCAGAATACAGGAAACTACATGAAAACATGGATAATTCAGAGAAAATGACTGTAAACAGATGAGAACTCGTTTAGAACAGCTGAAAGAGATTCTCCAAGTCAGTTCTTAGTGTAGAAAAGGTAGCTAAGATAAGGGAAATCCTTAATTCGAGTTAAGATCACATGAAACACTGTATGAATCCTATATTCTTTCCCTAAAGCACTCTACGGTGGTAAATGTGTGTTATACAAGTCAGAATACCATTGAAATAGAGAAAGAAACACGTTCGGCAGCTTTGGAAAGCCTTACACTTCACTGAAATGTAGTACTACACTCTATAACACAGTTGAGAGACAATGTTCCCAAGCTGCCTCAGTTCATAACAGTGTGCAGGAAGTTTTTTGATAAAGTGGGCAAAGCTTATACTTGGACCAGAAGGCAGAATATAGGAAAGTACATGAAAACATGGATAATTCAGAGAAAATGACTGTAAACAGATGAGAACTCGTTTAGAACAGCTGAAAGAGATTCTCCAAGTCAGTTCTTAGTGTAGAAAAGGTAGCTAAGATAAGGGAAATCCTTAATTCGAGTTAAGATCACATGAAACACTGTATGAATCCTATATTCTTTACTTAAAGGACTCCAGAGTGGTATATGTGTGTTATACAAGTCAGAATACCATTGAAATAGAGAAAGAAACACGTTCGGCAGCTTTGGAAAGCCTTACACTTCACTGAAATGTAGTACTACACTCTATAACACAGTTGAGAGACAATGTTCCCAAGCTGCCTCAGCTCATAACAGTGTGTAGGAAGTTTTTTGATAAAGTGGGCAAAGCGTATACTTGGACCAGAAGGCAGAATATAGGAAACTACATGAAAACATGGATAATTCAGAGAAAATGACTGTAAACAGATGAGAACTGGTTTAGAACAGCTGAAAGAGATTCTCCAAGTCAGTTCTTAGTGTAGAAAAGGTAGCTAAGATAAGGGAAATCCTTAATTCGAGTTAAGATCACATGAAACACTGTATGAATCCTATATTCTTTACTTAAAGGAAACTAGAGTGGTAAATGTGTGTTATACAAGGCAGAATACCATTGAAATAGAAAAAGAAACACGTTCGGTAGCTTTGGAAAGCCTTACACTTCACTGAAATATAGTACTACACTCTATAACACAGTTGAGAGACAATGTTCCCAAGCTGCCTCAGTTCATAACAGTGTGCAGGAAGTTGTTTGATAAAGTGGGCAAAGCTTATACTTGGACCAGAAGGCAGAATACAGGAAACTACATGAAAACATGGATAATTCAGAGAAAATGACTGTAAACTGATGAGAACTCGTTTAGAACAGCTGAAAGAGATTCTCCAAGTCAGTTCTTAGTGTAGAAAAGGTAGCTAAGATAAGGGAAATCCTTAATTCGAGTTAAGATCACATGAAACACTGTATGAATCCTATATTCTTTCCCTAAAGCACTCTACGGTGGTAAATGTGTGTTATACAAGTCAGAATACCATTGAAATAGAGAAAGAAACACGTTCGGCAGCTTTGGAAAGCCTTACACTTCACTGAAATGTAGTACTACACTCTATAACACAGTTGAGAGACAATGTTCCCAAGCTGCCTCAGTTCATAACAGTGTGCAGGAAGTTGTTTGATAAAGTGGGCAAAGCTTATACTTGGACCAGAAGGCAGAATATAGGAAAGTACATGAAAACATGGATAATTCAGAGAAAATGACTGTAAACAGATGAGAACTCGTTTAGAACAGCTGAAAGAGATTCTCCAAGTCAGTTCTTAGTGTAGAAAAGGTAGCTAAGATAAGGGAAATCCTTAATTCGAGTTAAGATCACATGAAACACTGTATGAATCCTATATTCTTTACTTAAAGGACTCCAGAGTGGTATATGTGTGTTATACAAGTCAGAATACCATTGAAATAGAGAAAGAAACACGTTCGGCAGCTTTGGAAAGCCTTACACTTCACTGAAATGTAGTACTACACTCTATAACACAGTTGAGAGACAATGTTCCCAAGCTGCCTCAGTTCATGACAGTGTGTAGGAAGTTGTTTGATAAAGTGGGCAAAGCTTATACTTGGACCAGAAGGCAGAATATAGGAAAGTACATGAAAACATGGATAATTCAGAGAAAATGACTGTAAACAGATGAGAACTCGTTTAGAACAGCTGAAAGAGATTCTCCAAGTCAGTTCTTAGTGTAGAAAAGGTAGCTAAGATAAGGGAAATCCTTAATTCGAGTTAAGATCACATGAAACACTGTATGAATCCTATATTCTTTACTTAAAGGACTCCAGAGTGGTATATGTGTGTTATACAAGTCAGAATACCATTGAAATAGAGAAAGAAACACGTTCGGCAGCTTTGGAAAGCCTTACACTTCACTGAAATGTAGTACTACACTCTATAACACAGTTGAGAGACAATGTTCCCAAGCTGCCTCAGCTCATAACAGTGTGTAGGAAGTTTTTTGATAAAGTGGGCAAAGCGTATACTTGGACCAGAAGGCAGAATATAGGAAACTACATGAAAACATGGATAATTCAGAGAAAATGACTGTAAACAGATGAGAACTGGTTGAGAACAGCTGAAAGAGATTCTCCAAGTCAGTTCTTAGTGTAGAAAAGGTAGCTAAGATAAGGGAAATCCTTAATTCGAGTTAAGATCACATGAAACACTGTATGAATCCTATATTCTTTACTTAAAGGACTCCAGAGGGGTATATGTGTGTTATACAAGTCAGAATACCATTGAAATAGAGAAAGAAACACGTTTGGCATCTTTGGAAAGCCTTACACTTCACTGAAATGTAGTACTACACTCTATAACACAGTTGAGAGACAATGTTCCCAAGCTGCCTCAGTTCATGACAGTGTGTAGGAAGTTGTTTGATAAAGTGGGCAAAGCTTATACTTGGACTAGAAGGCAGAATATAGGAAACTACATGAAAACATGGATAATTCAGAGAAAATGACTGTAAACAGATGAGAACTTGTTTAGAACAGCCCAAAGAGATTCTCCAAGTCAGTTCTTAGTGTAGAAAAGGTAGCTAAGATCGGGGAAATCCTTATTGGGAGTTAATATCACATGAAACACTGTATGAATCCTATATTCTTTACTTAAAGGAAACTAGAGTGGTAAATGTGTGTTATACAAGGCAGAATACCATTGAAATAGAAAAAGAAACACGTTCGGTAGCTTTGGAAAGCCTTACACTTCACTGAAATATAGTACTACACTCTATAACACAGTTGAGAGACAATGTTCCCAAGCTGCCTCAGCTCATAACAGTGTGTAGGAAGTTGTTTGATAAAGTGGGCAAAGCTTATACTTGGACCAGAAGGCAGAATATAGGAAACTACATGAAAACATGGATAATTCAGAGAAAATGACTGTAAACAGATGAGAACTTGTTTAGAACAGCTCAAAGAGATTCTCCAAGTAAGTTCCTAGTGTAGAAAAGGTAGCTAAGATCCGGGACATCCTTAATTCGAGTTAATATGACATGAAACAGTGTTTGAATCCTATATTCTTTACTTAAAGGAGACTAGAGTGGTAAAAGTGTGTTATACAAGGCAGGATACCATTGAAATAGTGAAAGAAACACGTTCGGCAGCTTTGTAAAGCCTTACACTTCACTGAAATGTAGTACTACACTCTATAACACAGTAGAGATACAATGTTCCCAAGCTGCCTCAGTTCATAACAGTGTGCAGGAAGTTGTTTGATAAAGTGGGCAAAGCTTATACTTGGACCAGAAGGCAGAATACAGGAAACTACATGAAAACATGGATAATTCAGAGAAAATGACTGTAAACTGATGAGAACTCGTTTAGAACAGCTGAAAGAGATTCTCCAAGTCAGTTCTTAGTGTAGAAAAGGTAGCTAAGATAAGGGAAATCCTTAATTCGAGTTAAGATCACATGAAACACTGTATGAATCCTATATTCTTTCCCTAAAGCACTCTACGGTGGTAAATGTGTGTTATACAAGTCAGAATACCATTGAAATAGAGAAAGAAACACGTTCGGCAGCTTTGGAAAGCCTTACACTTCACTGAAATGTAGTACTACACTCTATAACACAGTTGAGAGACAATGTTCCCAAGCTGCCTCAGTTCATAACAGTGTGCAGGAAGTTGTTTGATAAAGTGGGCAAAGCTTATACTTGGACCAGAAGGCAGAATATAGGAAAGTACATGAAAACATGGATAATTCAGAGAAAATGACTGTAAACAGATGAGAACTCGTTTAGAACAGCTGAAAGAGATTCTCCAAGTCAGTTCTTAGTGTAGAAAAGGTAGCTAAGATAAGGGAAATCCTTGATTCGAGTTAAGATCACATGAAACACTGTATGAATCCTATATTCTTTACTTAAAGGACTCCAGAGTGGTATATGTGTGTTATACAAGTCAGAATACCATTGAAATAGAGAAAGAAACACGTTCGGCAGCTTTGGAAAGCCTTACACTTCACTGAAATGTAGTACTACACTCTATAACACAGTTGAGAGACAATGTTCCCAAGCTGCCTCAGTTCATGACAGTGTGTAGGAAGTTGTTTGATAAAGTGGGCAAAGCTTATACTTGGACCAGAAGGCAGAATATAGGAAAGTACATGAAAACATGGATAATTCAGAGAAAATGACTGTAAACAGATGAGAACTCGTTTAGAACAGCTGAAAGAGATTCTCCAAGTCAGTTCTTAGTGTAGAAAAGGTAGCTAAGATAAGGGAAATCCTTAATTCGAGTTAAGATCACATGAAACACTGTATGAATCCTATATTCTTTACTTAAAGGACTCCAGAGTGGTATATGTGTGTTATACAAGTCAGAATACCATTGAAATAGAGAAAGAAACACGTTCGGCAGCTTTGGAAAGCCTTACACTTCACTGAAATGTAGTACTACACTCTATAACACAGTTGAGAGACAATGTTCCCAAGCTGCCTCAGCTCATAACAGTGTGTAGGAAGTTTTTTGATAAAGTGGGCAAAGCGTATACTTGGACCAGAAGGCAGAATATAGGAAACTACATGAAAACATGGATAATTCAGAGAAAATGACTGTAAACAGATGAGAACTGGTTGAGAACAGCTGAAAGAGATTCTCCAAGTCAGTTCTTAGTGTAGAAAAGGTAGCTAAGATAAGGGAAATCCTTAATTCGAGTTAAGATCACATGAAACACTGTATGAATCCTATATTCTTTACTTAAAGGACTCCAGAGGGGTATATGTGTGTTATACAAGTCAGAATACCATTGAAATAGAGAAAGAAACTCGTTTGGCATCTTTGGAAAGCCTTACACTTCACTGAAATGTAGTACTACACTCTATAACACAGTTGAGAGACAATGTTCCCAAGCTGCCTCAGTTCATGACAGTGTGTAGGAAGTTGTTTGATAAAGTGGGCAAAGCTTATACTTGGACTAGAAGGCAGAATATAGGAAACTACATGAAAACATGGATAATTCAGAGAAAATGACTGTAAACAGATGAGAACTTGTTTAGAACAGCCCAAAGAGATTCTCCAAGTCAGTTCTTAGTGTAGAAAAGGTAGCTAAGATCGGGGAAATCCTTATTGGGAGTTAATATCACATGAAACACTGTATGAATCCTATATTCTTTACTTAAAGGAAACTAGAGTGGTAAATGTGTGTTATACAAGGCAGAATACCATTGAAATAGAAAAAGAAACACGTTCGGTAGCTTTGGAAAGCCTTACACTTCACTGAAATATAGTACTACACTCTATAACACAGTTGAGAGACAATGTTCCCAAGCTGCCTCAGCTCATAACAGTGTGTAGGAAGTTGTTTGATAAAGTGGGCAAAGCTTATACTTGGACCAGAAGGCAGAATATAGGAAACTACATGAAAACATGGATAATTCAGAGAAAATGACTGTAAACAGATGAGAACTTGTTTAGAACAGCTCAAAGAGATTCTCCAAGTAAGTTCCTAGTGTAGAAAAGGTAGCTAAGATCCGGGACATCCTTAATTCGAGTTAATATGACATGAAACAGTGTTTGAATCCTATATTCTTTACTTAAAGGAGACTAGAGTGGTAAAAGTGTGTTATACAAGGCAGGATACCATTGAAATAGTGAAAGAAACACGTTCGGCAGCTTTGGAAAGCCTTACACTTCACTGAAATGTAGTACTACACTCTATAACACAGTAGAGATACAATGTTCCCAAGCTGCCTCAGTTCATAACAGTGTGCAGGAAGTTGTTTGATAAAGTGGGCAAAGCTTATACTTGGACCAGAAGGCAGAATACAGGAAACTACATGAAAACATGGATAATTCAGAGAAAATGACTGTAAACAGATGAGAACTCGTTTAGAACAGCTGAAAGAGATTCTCCAAGTCAGTTCTTAGTGTAGAAAAGGTAGCTAAGATAAGGGAAATCCTTAATTCGAGTTAAGATCACATGAAACACTGTATGAATCCTATATTCTTTCCCTAAAGCACTCTACGGTGGTAAATGTGTGTTATACAAGTCAGAATACCATTGAAATAGAGAAAGAAACACGTTCGGCAGCTTTGGAAAGCCTTACACTTCACTGAAATGTAGTACTACACTCTATAACACAGTTGAGAGACAATGTTCCCAAGCTGCCTCAGTTCATAACAGTGTGCAGGAAGTTGTTTGATAAAGTGGGCAAAGCTTATACTTGGACCAGAAGGCAGAATATAGGAAAGTACATGAAAACATGGATAATTCAGAGAAAATGACTGTAAACAGATGAGAACTCGTTTAGAACAGCTGAAAGAGATTCTCCAAGTCAGTTCTTAGTGTAGAAAAGGTAGCTAAGATAAGGGAAATCCTTAATTCGAGTTAAGATCACATGAAACACTGTATGAATCCTATATTCTTTACTTAAAGGACTCCAGAGTGGTATATGTGTGTTATACAAG
Source organism: Pipistrellus hanaki (assembly GCF_964339955.1). Lineage (NCBI taxonomy): Eukaryota > Metazoa > Chordata > Mammalia > Chiroptera > Vespertilionidae > Pipistrellus > Pipistrellus hanaki. Next base: position 808,297 of record NW_028182293.1, read on the forward strand.
TCAGAATACCATTGAAATAGAGAAAGAAACACGTTCGGCAGCTTTGGAAAGCCTTACACTTCACTGAAATGTAGTACTACACTCTATAACACAGTTGAGAGACAATGTTCCCAAGCTGCCTCAGTTCATGACAGTGTGTAGGAAGTTGTTTGATAAAGTGGGCAAAGCTTATACTTGGACCAGAAGGCAGAATATAGGAAAGTACATGAAAACATGGATAATTCAGAGAAAATGACTGTAAACAGATGAGAACTCGTTTAGAACAGCTGAAAGAGATTCTCCAAGTCAGTTCTTAGTGTAGAAAAGGTAGCTAAGATAAGGGAAATCCTTAATTCGAGTTAATATCACATGAAACACTGTATGAATCCTATATTCTTTACTTAAAGGAAACTAGAGTGGTAAATGTGTGTTATACAAGTCAGAATACCATTGAAATAGAGAAAGAAACACGTTCGGCAGCTTTGGAAAGCCTTACACTTCACTGAAATGTAGTACTACACTCTATAACACAGTTTAGAGACAATGTTCCCAAGCTGCCTCAGTTCATGACAGTGTGCAGGAAGTTGTTTGATAAAGTGGGCAAAGCTTATACTTGGACCAGAAGGCAGAATATAGGTAAGTACATGAAAACATGGATAATTCAGAGAAAATGACTGTAAACAGATGAGAACTCGTTTAGTACAGCTGAAAGAGATTCTCCAAGTCAGTTCTTAGTGTAGAAAAGGTAGCTAAGATAAGGGAAATCCTTAATTCGAGTTAAGATAACATGAAACACTGTATGAATCCTATATTCTTTACTTAAAGGACTCTAGAGTGGTAAATGTGTGTTATACAAGTCAGAATACCATTGAAATAGAGAAAGAAACACGTTCGGCAGCTTTGGAAAGCCTTACACTTCACTGAAATATAGTACTACACTCTATAACACAGTTGAGAGACAATGTTCCCAAGCTGCCTCAGCTCATAACAGTGTGTAGGAAGTTGTTTGATAAAGTGGGCAAAGCTTATACTTGGACCAGAAGGCAGAATATAGGAAACTACATGAAACCATGGATAATTCAGAGAAAATGACTGTAAACAGATGAGAACTTGTTTAGAACAGCTCAAAGAGATTCTCCAAGTAAGTTCCTAGTGTAGAAAAGGTAGCTAAGATCCGGGTCATCCTTAATTCGAGTTAATATGACATGAACCAATGTTTGAATCCTATATTCTTTACTTAAAGTAGACTAGAGTGGTAAAAGAGTGTTATACAAGGCAGGATACCATTGAAATAGTGAAAGAAACACGTTCGGCAGCTTTGTAAAGCCTTACACTTCACTGAAATGTAGTACTACACTCTATAACACAGTAGAGATACAATGTTCCCAAGCTGCCTCAGTTCATAACAGTGTGTAGGAAGTTGTTTGATAAAGTGGGCAAAGCTTATACTTGGACCAGAAGGCAGAAAACAGGAAACTACATGAAAACATGGATAATTCAGAGAAAATGACTGTAAACAGCTGAGAACTCGTTTAGAACAGCTGAAAGAGATTCTCCAAGTCAGTTCTTAGTGTAGAAAAGGTAGCTAAGATAAGGGAAATCCTTAATTCGAGTTAAGATCACATGAAACACTGTATGAATCCTATATTCTTTCCCTAAAGGACTCTAGAGTGGTAAATGTGTGTTATACAAGTCAGAATACCATTGAAATAGAGAAAGAAACACGTTCGGCAGCTTTGGAAAGCCTTACACTTCACTGAAATGTAGTACTACACTCTATAACACAGTTGAGAGACAATGTTCCCAAGCTGCCTCAGTTCATAACAGTGTGCAGGAAGTTGTTTGATAAAGTGGGCAAAGCTTATACTTGGACCAGAAGGCAGAATATAGGAAAGTACATGAAAACATGGATAATTCAGAGAAAATGACTGTAAACAGATGAGAACTCGTTTAGAACAGCTGAAAGAGATTCTCCAAGTCAGTTCTTAGTGTAGAAAAGGTAGCTAAGATCGGGGAAATCCTTATTGGGAGTTAATATCACATGAAACACTGTATGAATCCTATATTCTTTACTTAAAGGAAACTAGAGTGGTAAATGTGTGTTATACAAGTCAGAATACCATTGAAATAGAGAAAGAAACACGTTCAGCAGCTTTGGAAAGCCTTACACTTCACTGAAATGTAGTACTACACTCTATAACACAGTTGAGAGACAATGTTCCCAAGCTGCCTCAGTTCATAACAGTGTGCAGGAAGTTGTTTGATAAAGTGGGCAAAGCTTATACTTGGACCAGAAGGCAGAATATAGGAAAGTACATGAAAACATGGATAATTCAGAGAAAATGACTGTAAACAGATGAGAACTCGTTTAGTACAGCTGAAAGAGATTCTCCAAGTCAGTTCTTAGTGTAGAAAAGGTAGCTAAGATAAGGGAAATCCTTAATTCGAGTTAAGATAACATGAAACACTGTATGAATCCTATATTCTTTACTTAAAGGACTCTAGAGTGGTAAATGTGTGTTATACAAGTCAGAATACCATTGAAATAGAGAAAGAAACACGTTCGGCAGCTTTGGAAAGCCTTACGCTTCACTGAAATGTAGTACTACACTCTATAACACAGTTGAGAGACAATGTTCCCAAGCTGCCTCAGTTCATGACAGTGTGTAGGAAGTTGTTTGATAAAGTGGGCAAAGCTTATACTTGGACCAGAAGGCAGAATATAGGAAAGTACATGAAAACATGGATAATTCAGAGAAAATGACTGTAAACAGATGAGAACTCGTTTAGAACAGCTGAAAGAGATTCTCCAAGTCAGTTCTTAGTGTAGAAAAGGTAGCTAAGATAAGGGAAATCCTTAATTCGAGTTAAGATCACATGAAACACTGTATGAATCCTATATTCTTTACTTAAAGGACGCCAGAGTGGTATATGTGTGTTATACAAGTCAGAATACCATTGAAATAGAGAAAGAAACACGTTCGGCAGCTTTGGAAAGCCTTACACTTCACTGAAATGTAGTACTACACTCTATAACACAGTTGAGAGACAATGTTCCCAAGCTGCCTCAGTTCATGACAGTGTGTAGGAAGTTGTTTGATAAAGTGGGCAAAGCTTATACTTGGACCAGAAGGCAGAATATAGGAAACTACATGAAAACATGGATAATTCAGAGAAAATGACTGTAAACAGATGAGAACTTGTTTAGAACAGCCCAAAGAGATTCTCCAAGTCAGTTCTTAGTGTAGAAAAGGTAGCTAAGATCGGGGAAATCCTTATTGGGAGTTAATATCACATGAAACACTGTATGAATCCTATATTCTTTACTTAAAGGAAACTAGAGTGGTAAATGTGTGTTATACAAGTCAGAATACCATTGAAATAGAGAAAGAAACACGTTCGGCAGCTTTGGAAAGCCTTACACTTCACTGAAATGTAGTACTACACTCTATAACACAGTTGAGAGACAATGTTCCCAAGCTGCCTCAGTTCATAACAGTGTGCAGGAAGTTGTTTGATAAAGTGGGCAAAGCTTATACTTGGACCAGAAGGCAGAATATAGGAAAGTACATGAAAACATGGATAATTCAGAGAAAATGACTGTAAACAGATGAGAACTCGTTTAGTACAGCTGAAAGAGATTCTCCAAGTCAGTTCTTAGTGTAGAAAAGGTAGCTAAGATAAGGGAAATCCTTAATTCGAGTTAAGATAACATGAAACACTGTATGAATCCTATATTCTTTACTTAAAGGACTCTAGAGTGGTAAATGTGTGTTATACAAGTCAGAATACCATTGAAATAGAAAAAGAAACACGTTCGGCAGCTTTGGAAAGCCTTACACTTCACTGAAATATAGTACTACACTCTATAACACAGTTGAGAGACAATGTTCCCAAGCTGCCTCAGCTCATAACAGTGTGTAGGAAGTTGTTTGATAAAGTGGGCAAAGCTTATACTTGGACCAGAAGGCAGAATATAGGAAACTACATGAAACCATGGATAATTCAGAGAAAATGACTGTAAACAGATGAGAACTTGTTTAGAACAGCTCAAAGAGATTCTCCAAGTAAGTTCCTAGTGTAGAAAAGGTAGCTAAGATCCGGGTCATCCATAATTCGAGTTAATATGACATGAAACAGTGTTTGAATCCTATATTCTTTACTTAAAGTAGACTAGAGTGGTAAAAGAGTGTTATACAAGGCAGGATACCATTGAAATAGTGAAAGAAACACGTTCGGCAGCTTTGTAAAGCCTTACACTTCACTGAAATGTAGTACTACACTCTATAACACAGTAGAGATACAATGTTCCCAAGCTGCCTCAGTTCATAACAGTGTGTAGGAAGTTGTTTGATAAAGTGGGCAAAGCTTATACTTGGACCAGAAGGCAGAAAACAGGAAACTACATGAAAACATGGATAATTCAGAGAAAATGACTGTAAACAGCTGAGAACTCGTTTAGAACAGCTGAAAGAGATTCTCCAAGTCAGTTCTTAGTGTAGAAAAGGTAGCTAAGATAAGGGAAATCCTTAATTCGAGTTAAGATCACATGAAACACTGTATGAATCCTATATTCTTTCCCTAAAGGACTCTAGAGTGGTAAATGTGTGTTATACAAGTCAGAATACCATTGAAATAGAGAAAGAAACACGTTCGGCAGCTTTGGAAAGCCTTACACTTCACTGAAATGTAGTACTACACTCTATAACACAGTTGAGAGACAATGTTCCCAAGCTGCCTCAGTTCATAACAGTGTGCAGGAAGTTGTTTGATAAAGTGGGCAAAGCTTATACTTGGACCAGAAGGCAGAATATAGGAAAGTACATGAAAACATGGATAATTCAGAGAAAATGACTGTAAACAGATGAGAACTCGTTTAGAACAGCTGAAAGAGATTCTCCAAGTCAGTTCTTAGTGTAGAAAAGGTAGCTAAGATCGGGGAAATCCTTATTGGGAGTTAATATCACATGAAACACTGTATGAATCCTATATTCTTTACTTAAAGGAAACTAGAGTGGTAAATGTGTGTTATACAAGTCAGAATACCATTGAAATAGAGAAAGAAACACGTTCAGCAGCTTTGGAAAGCCTTACACTTCACTGAAATGTAGTACTACACTCTATAACACAGTTGAGAGACAATGTTCCCAAGCTGCCTCAGTTCATAACAGTGTGCAGGAAGTTGTTTGATAAAGTGGGCAAAGCTTATACTTGGACCAGAAGGCAGAATATAGGAAAGTACATGAAAACATGGATAATTCAGAGAAAATGACTGTAAACAGATGAGAACTCGTTTAGTACAGCTGAAAGAGATTCTCCAAGTCAGTTCTTAGTGTAGAAAAGGTAGCTAAGATAAGGGAAATCCTTAATTCGAGTTAAGATAACATGAAACACTGTATGAATCCTATATTCTTTACTTAAAGGACTCTAGAGTGGTAAATGTGTGTTATACAAGTCAGAATACCATTGAAATAGAGAAAGAAACACGTTCGGCAGCTTTGGAAAGCCTTACGCTTCACTGAAATGTAGTACTACACTCTATAACACAGTTGAGAGACAATGTTCCCAAGCTGCCTCAGTTCATGACAGTGTGTAGGAAGTTGTTTGATAAAGTGGGCAAAGCTTATACTTGGACCAGAAGGCAGAATATAGGAAAGTACATGAAAACATGGATAATTCAGAGAAAATGACTGTAAACAGATGAGAACTCGTTTAGAACAGCTGAAAGAGATTCTCCAAGTCAGTTCTTAGTGTAGAAAAGGTAGCTAAGATAAGGGAAATCCTTAATTCGAGTTAAGATCACATGAAACACTGTATGAATCCTATATTCTTTACTTAAAGGACGCCAGAGTGGTATATGTGTGTTATACAAGTCAGAATACCATTGAAATAGAGAAAGAAACACGTTCGGCAGCTTTGGAAAGCCTTACACTTCACTGAAATGTAGTACTACACTCTATAACACAGTTGAGAGACAATGTTCCCAAGCTGCCTCAGTTCATGACAGTGTGTAGGAAGTTGTTTGATAAAGTGGGCAAAGCTTATACTTGGACCAGAAGGCAGAATATAGGAAACTACATGAAAACATGGATAATTCAGAGAAAATGACTGTAAACAGATGAGAACTTGTTTAGAACAGCCCAAAGAGATTCTCCAAGTCAGTTCTTAGTGTAGAAAAGGTAGCTAAGATCGGGGAAATCCTTATTGGGAGTTAATATCACATTAAACACTGTATGAATCCTATATTCTTTACTTAAAGGAAACTAGAGTGGTAAATGTGTGTTATACAAGTCAGAATACCATTGAAATAGAGAAAGAAACACGTTCGGCAGCTTTGGAAAGCCTTACACTTCACTGAAATGTAGTACTACACTCTATAACACAGTTGAGAGACAATGTTCCCAAGCTGCCTCAGTTCATAACAGTGTGCAGGAAGTTGTTTGATAAAGTGGGCAAAGCTTATACTTGGACCAGAAGGCAGAATATAGGAAAGTACATGAAAACATGGATAATTCAGAGAAAATGACTGTAAACAGATGAGAACTCGTTTAGTACAGCTGAAAGAGATTCTCCAAGTCAGTTCTTAGTGTAGAAAAGGTAGCTAAGATAAGGGAAATCCTTAATTCGAGTTAAGATAACATGAAACACTGTATGAATCCTATATTCTTTACTTAAAGGACTCTAGAGTGGTAAATGTGTGTTATACAAGTCAGAATACCATTGAAATAGAAAAAGAAACACGTTCGGCAGCTTTGGAAAGCCTTACACTTCACTGAAATATAGTACTACACTCTATAACACAGTTGAGAGACAATGTTCCCAAGCTGCCTCAGCTCATAACAGTGTGTAGGAAGTTGTTTGATAAAGTGGGCAAAGCTTATACTTGGACCAGAAGGCAGAATATAGGAAACTACATGAAACCATGGATAATTCAGAGAAAATGACTGTAAACAGATGAGAACTTGTTTAGAACAGCTCAAAGAGATTCTCCAAGTAAGTTCCTAGTGTAGAAAAGGTAGCTAAGATCCGGGTCATCCATAATTCGAGTTAATATGACATGAAACAGTGTTTGAATCCTATATTCTTTACTTAAAGTAGACTAGAGTGGTAAAAGAGTGTTATACAAGGCAGGATACCATTGAAATAGTGAAAGAAACACGTTCGGCAGCTTTGTAAAGCCTTACACTTCACTGAAATGTAGTACTACACTCTATAACACAGTAGAGATACAATGTTCCCAAGCTGCCTCAGTTCATAACAGTGTGTAGGAAGTTGTTTGATAAAGTGGGCAAAGCTTATACTTGGACCAGAAGGCAGAATACAGGAAACTACATGAAAACATGGATAATTCAGAGAAAATGACTGTAAACAGCTGAGAACTCGTTTAGAACAGCTGAAAGAGATTCTCCAAGTCAGTTCTTAGTGTAGAAAAGGTAGCTAAGATAAGGGAAATCCTTAATTCGAGTTAAGATAACATGAAACACTGTATGAATCCTATATTCTTTACTTAAAGGACTCTAGAGTGGTAAATGTGTGTTATACAAGTCAGAATACCATTGAAATAGAGAAAGAAACACGTTCGGCAGCTTTGGAAAGCCTTACACTTCACTGAAATGTAGTACTACACTCTATAACACAGTTGAGAGACAATGTTCCCAAGCTGCCTCAGTTCATGACAGTGTGTAGGAAGTTGTTTGATAAAGTGGGCAAAGCTTATACTTGGACCAGAAGGCAGAATATAGGAAAGTACATGAAAACATGGATAATTCAGAGAAAATGACTGTAAACAGCTGAGAACTCGTTTAGAACAGCTGAAAGAGATTCTCCAAGTCAGTTCTTAGTGTAGAAAAGGTAGCTAAGATAAGGGAAATCCTTAATTCGAGTTAAGATCACATGAAACACTGTATGAATCCTATATTCTTTACTTAAAGGACTCCAGAGTGGTATATGTGTGTTATACAAGTCAGAATACCATTGAAATAGTGAAAGAAACACGTTCGGCAGCTTTGGAAAGCCTTACACTTCACTGAAATGTAGTACTACACTCTATAACACAGTTGAGAGACAATGTTCCCAAGCTGCCTCAGTTCATAACAGTGTGTAGGAAGTTGTTTGATAAAGTGGGCAAAGCTTATACTTGGACCAGAAGGCAGAATATAGGAAACTACATGAAAACATGGATAATTCAGAGAAAATGACTGTAAACAGATGAGAACTTGTTTAGAACAGCCCAAAGAGATTCTCCAAGTCAGTTCTTAGTGTAGAAAAGGTAGCTAAGATCGGGGAAATCCTTATTGGGAGTTAATATCACATGAAACACTGTATGAATCCTATATTCTTTACTTAAAGGAAACTAGAGTGGTAAATGTGTGTTATACAAGGCAGAATACCATTGAAATAGAAAAAGAAACACGTTCGGTAGCTTTGGAAAGCCTTACACTTCACTGTAATATAGTACTACACTCTATAACACAGTTGAGAGACAATGTTCCCAAGCTGCCTCAGCTCATAACAGTGTGTAGGAAGTTGTTTGATAAAGTGGGCAAAGCTTATACTTGGACCAGAAGGCAGAATATAGGAAACTACATGAAACCATGGATAATTCAGAGAAAATGACTGTAAACAGATGAGAACTTGTTTAGAACAGCCCAAAGAGATTCTCCAAGTCAGTTCTTAGTGTAGAAAAGGTAGCTAAGATCGGGGAAATCCTTATTGGGAGTTAATATCACATGAAACACTGTATAAATCCTATATTCTTTACTTAAAGGAAACTAGAGTGGTAAATGTGTGTTATACAAGTCAGAATACCATTGAAATAGAGAAAGAAACACGTTCGGCAGCTTTGGAAAGCCTTACACTTCACTGAAATGTAGTACTACACTCTATAACACAGTTGAGAGACAATGTTCCCAAGCTGCCTCAGTTCATAACAGTGTGCAGGAAGTTGTTTGATAAAGTGGGCAAAGCTTATACTTGGACCAGAAGGCAGAATATAGGAAAGTACATGAAAACATGGATAATTCAGAGAACATGACTGTAAACAGATGAGAACTCGTTTAGTACAGCTGAAAGAGATTCTCCAAGTCAGTTCTTAGTGTAGAAAAGGTAGCTAAGATAAGGGAAATCCTTAATTCGAGTTAAGATAACATGAAACACTGTATGAATCCTATATTCTTTACTTAAAGGACTCTAGAGTGGTAAATGTGTGTTATACAAGTCAGAATACCATTGAAATAGAGAAAGAAAAACGTTCGGCAGCTTTGGAAAGCCTTACACTTCACTGAAATGTAGTACTACACTCTATAACACAGTTGAGAGACAATGTTCCCAAGCTGCCTCAGTTCATGACAGTGTGTAGGAAGTTGTTTGATAAAGTGGGCAAAGCTTATACTTGGACCAGAAGGCAGAATATAGGAAAGTACATGAAAACATGGATAATTCAGAGAAAATGACTGTAAACAGATGAGAACTCGTTTAGAACAGCTGAAAGAGATTCTCCAAGTCAGTTCTTAGTGTAGAAAAGGTAGCTAAGATAAGGGAAATCCTTAATTCGAGTTAAGATCACATGAAACACTGTATGAATCCTATATTCGTTACTTAAAGGACTCCAGAGTGGTATATGTGTGTTATACAAGTCAGAATACCATTGAAATAGAGAAAGAAACACGTTCGGCAGCTTTGGAAAGCCTTACACTTTACTGAAATGTAGTACTACACTCTATAACACAGTTGAGAGACAATGTTCCCAAGCTGCCTCAGTTCATGACAGTGTGTAGGAAGTTGTTTGATAAAGTGGGCAAAGCTTATACTTGGACCAGAAGGCAGAATATAGGAAACTACATGAAAACATGGATAATTCAGAGAAAATGACTGTAAACAGATGAGAACTTGTTTAGAACAGCCCAAAGAGATTCTCCAAGTCAGTTCTTAGTGTAGAAAAGGTAGCTAAGATCGGGGAAATCATTATTGGGAGTTAATATCACATTAAACACTGTATGAATCCTATATTCTTTACTTAAAGGAAACTAGAGTGGTAAATGTGTGTTATACAAGTCAGAATACCATTGAAATAGAGAAAGAAACACGTTCGGCAGCTTTGGAAAGCCTTACACTTCACTGAAATGTAGTACTACACTCTATAACACAGTTGAGAGACAATGTTCCCAAGCTGCCTCAGTTCATAACAGTGTGCAGGAAGTTGTTTGATAAAGTGGGCAAAGCTTATACTTGGACCAGAAGGCAGAATATAGGAAAGTACATGAAAACATGGATAATTCAGAGAAAATGACTGTAAACAGATGAGAACTCGTTTAGTACAGCTGAAAGAGATTCTCCAAGTCAGTTCTTAGTGTAGAAAAGGTAGCTAAGATAAGGGAAATCCTTAATTCGAGTTAAGATAACATGAAACACTGTATGAATCCTATATTCTTTACTTAAAGGACTCTAGAGTGGTAAATGTGTGTTATACAAGTCAGAATACCATTGAAATAGAAAAAGAAACACGTTCGGCAGCTTTGGAAAGCCTTACACTTCACTGAAATATAGTACTACACTCTATAACACAGTTGAGAGACAATGTTCCCAAGCTGCCTCAGCTCATAACAGTGTGTAGGAAGTTGTTTGATAAAGTGGGCAAAGCTTATACTTGGACCAGAAGGCAGAATATAGGAAACTACATGAAACCATGGATAATTCAGAGAAAATGACTGTAAACAGATGAGAACTTGTTTAGAACAGCTCAAAGAGATTCTCCAAGTAAGTTCCTAGTGTAGAAAAGGTAGCTAAGATCCGGGTCATCCATAATTCGAGTTAATATGACATGAAACAGTGTTTGAATCCTATATTCTTTACTTAAAGTAGACTAGAGTGGTAAAAGAGTGTTATACAAGGCAGGATACCATTGAAATAGTGAAAGAAACACGTTCGGCAGCTTTGTAAAGCCTTACACTTCACTGAAATGTAGTACTACACTCTATAACACAGTAGAGATACAATGTTCCCAAGCTGCCTCAGTTCATAACAGTGTGTAGGAAGTTGTTTGATAAAGTGGGCAAAGCTTATACTTGGACCAGAAGGCAGAATACAGGAAACTACATGAAAACATGGATAATTCAGAGAAAATGACTGTAAACAGCTGAGAACTCGTTTAGAACAGCTGAAAGAGATTCTCCAAGTCAGTTCTTAGTGTAGAAAAGGTAGCTAAGATAAGGGAAATCCTTAATTCGAGTTAAGATAACATGAAACACTGTATGAATCCTATATTCTTTACTTAAAGGACTCTAGAGTGGTAAATGTGTGTTATACAAGTCAGAATACCATTGAAATAGAGAAAGAAACACGTTCGGCAGCTTTGGAAAGCCTTACACTTCACTGAAATGTAGTACTACACTCTATAACACAGTTGAGAGACAATGTTCCCAAGCTGCCTCAGTTCATGACAGTGTGTAGGAAGTTGTTTGATAAAGTGGGCAAAGCTTATACTTGGACCAGAAGGCAGAATATAGGAAAGTACATGAAAACATGGATAATTCAGAGAAAATGACTGTAAACAGCTGAGAACTCGTTTAGAACAGCTGAAAGAGATTCTCCAAGTCAGTTCTTAGTGTAGAAAAGGTAGCTAAGATAAGGGAAATCCTTAATTCGAGTTAAGATCACATGAAACACTGTATGAATGCTATATTCTTTACTTAAAGGACTCCAGAGTGGTATATGTGTGTTATACAAGTCAGAATACCATTGAAATAGTGAAAGAAACACGTTCGGCAGCTTTGGAAAGCCTTACACTTCACTGAAATGTAGTACTACACTCTATAACACAGTTGAGAGACAATGTTCCCAAGCTGCCTCAGTTCATAACAGTGTGTAGGAAGTTGTTTGATAAAGTGGGCAAAGCTTATACTTGGACCAGAAGGCAGAATATAGGAAACTACATGAAAACATGGATAATTCAGAGAAAATGACTGTAAACAGATGAGAACTTGTTTAGAACAGCCCAAAGAGATTCTCCAAGTCAGTTCTTAGTGTAGAAAAGGTAGCTAAGATCGGGGAAATCCTTATTGGGAGTTAATATCACATGAAACACTGTATGAATCCTATATTCTTTACTTAAAGGAAACTAGAGTGGTAAATGTGTGTTATACAAGGCAGAATACCATTGAAATAGAAAAAGAAACACGTTCGGTAGCTTTGGAAAGCCTTACACTTCACTGTAATATAGTACTACACTCTATAACACAGTTGAGAGACAATGTTCCCAAGCTGCCTCAGCTCATAACAGTGTGTAGGAAGTTGTTTGATAAAGTGGGCAAAGCTTATACTTGGACCAGAAGGCAGAATATAGGAAACTACATGAAACCATGGATAATTCAGAGAAAATGACTGTAAACAGATGAGAACTTGTTTAGAACAGCCCAAAGAGATTCTCCAAGTCAGTTCTTAGTGTAGAAAAGGTAGCTAAGATCGGGGAAATCCTTATTGGGAGTTAATATCACATGAAACACTGTATAAATCCTATATTCTTTACTTAAAGGAAACTAGAGTGGTAAATGTGTGTTATACAAGTCAGAATACCATTGAAATAGAGAAAGAAAAACGTTCGGCAGCTTTGGAAAGCCTTACACTTCACTGAAATGTAGTACTACACTCTATAACACAGTTGAGAGACAATGTTCCCAAGCTGCCTCAGTTCATGACAGTGTGTAGGAAGTTGTTTGATAAAGTGGGCAAAGCTTATACTTGGACCAGAAGGCAGAATATAGGAAAGTACATGAAAACATGGATAATTCAGAGAAAATGACTGTAAACAGATGAGAACTCGTTTAGAACAGCTGAAAGAGATTCTCCAAGTCAGTTCTTAGTGTAGAAAAGGTAGCTAAGATAAGGGAAATCCTTAATTCGAGTTAAGATCACATGAAACACTGTATGAATCCTATATTCGTTACTTAAAGGACTCCAGAGTGGTATATGTGTGTTATACAAGTCAGAATACCATTGAAATAGAGAAAGAAACACGTTCGGCAGCTTTGGAAAGCCTTACACTTTACTGAAATGTAGTACTACACTCTATAACACAGTTGAGAGACAATGTTCCCAAGCTGCCTCAGTTCATGACAGTGTGTAGGAAGTTGTTTGATAAAGTGGGCAAAGCTTATACTTGGACCAGAAGGCAGAATATAGGAAACTACATGAAAACATGGATAATTCAGAGAAAATGACTGTAAACAGATGAGAACTTGTTTAGAACAGCCCAAAGAGATTCTCCAAGTCAGTTCTTAGTGTAGAAAAGGTAGCTAAGATCGGGGAAATCCTTATTGGGAGTTAATATCACATTAAACACTGTATGAATCCTATATTCTTTACTTAAAGGAAACTAGAGTGGTAAATGTGTGTTATACAAGTCAGAATACCATTGAAATAGAGAAAGAAACACGTTCGGCAGCTTTGGAAAGCCTTACACTTCACTGAAATGTAGTACTACACTCTATAACACAGTTGAGAGACAATGTTCCCAAGCTGCCTCAGTTCATAACAGTGTGCAGGAAGTTGTTTGATAAAGTGGGCAAAGCTTATACTTGGACCAGAAGGCAGAATATAGGAAAGTACATGAAAACATGGATAATTCAGAGAAAATGACTGTAAACAGATGAGAACTCGTTTAGTACAGCTGAAAGAGATTCTCCAAGTCAGTTCTTAGTGTAGAAAAGGTAGCTAAGATAAGGGAAATCCTTAATTCGAGTTAAGATAACATGAAACACTGTATGAATCCTATATTCTTTACTTAAAGGACTCTAGAGTGGTAAATGTGTGTTATACAAGTCAGAATACCATTGAAATAGAAAAAGAAACACGTTCGGCAGCTTTGGAAAGCCTTACACTTCACTGAAATATAGTACTACACTCTATAACACAGTTGAGAGACAATGTTCCCAAGCTGCCTCAGCTCATAACAGTGTGTAGGAAGTTGTTTGATAAAGTGGGCAAAGCTTATACTTGGACCAGAAGGCAGAATATAGGAAACTACATGAAACCATGGATAATTCAGAGAAAATGACTGTAAACAGATGAGAACTTGTTTAGAACAGCTCAAAGAGATTCTCCAAGTAAGTTCCTAGTGTAGAAAAGGTAGCTAAGATCCGGGTCATCCATAATTCGAGTTAATATGACATGAAACAGTGTTTGAATCCTATATTCTTTACTTAAAGTAGACTAGAGTGGTAAAAGAGTGTTATACAAGGCAGGATACCATTGAAATAGTGAAAGAAACACGTTCGGCAGCTTTGTAAAGCCTTACACTTCACTGAAATGTAGTACTACACTCTATAACACAGTAGAGATACAATGTTCCCAAGCTGCCTCAGTTCATAACAGTGTGTAGGAAGTTGTTTGATAAAGTGGGCAAAGCTTATACTTGGACCAGAAGGCAGAATACAGGAAACTACATGAAAACATGGATAATTCAGAGAAAATGACTGTAAACAGCTGAGAACTCGTTTAGAACAGCTGAAAGAGATTCTCCAAGTCAGTTCTTAGTGTAGAAAAGGTAGCTAAGATAAGGGAAATCCTTAATTCGAGTTAAGATAACATGAAACACTGTATGAATCCTATATTCTTTACTTAAAGGACTCTAGAGTGGTAAATGTGTGTTATACAAGTCAGAATACCATTGAAATAGAGAAAGAAACACGTTCGGCAGCTTTGGAAAGCCTTACACTTCACTGAAATGTAGTACTACACTCTATAACACAGTTGAGAGACAATGTTCCCAAGCTGCCTCAGTTCATGACAGTGTGTAGGAAGTTGTTTGATAAAGTGGGCAAAGCTTATACTTGGACCAGAAGGCAGAATATAGGAAAGTACATGAAAACATGGATAATTCAGAGAAAATGACTGTAAACAGCTGAGAACTCGTTTAGAACAGCTGAAAGAGATTCTCCAAGTCAGTTCTTAGTGTAGAAAAGGTAGCTAAGATAAGGGAAATCCTTAATTCGAGTTAAGATCACATGAAACACTGTATGAATCCTATATTCTTTACTTAAAGGACTCCAGAGTGGTATATGTGTGTTATACAAGTCAGAATACCATTGAAATAGTGAAAGAAACACGTTCGGCAGCTTTGGAAAGCCTTACACTTCACTGAAATGTAGTACTACACTCTATAACACAGTTGAGAGACAATGTTCCCAAGCTGCCTCAGTTCATAACAGTGTGTAGGAAGTTGTTTGATAAAGTGGGCAAAGCTTATACTTGGACCAGAAGGCAGAATATAGGAAACTACATGAAAACATGGATAATTCAGAGAAAATGACTGTAAACAGATGAGAACTTGTTTAGAACAGCCCAAAGAGATTCTCCAAGTCAGTTCTTAGTGTAGAAAAGGTAGCTAAGATCGGGGAAATCCTTATTGGGAGTTAATATCACATGAAACACTGTATGAATCCTATATTCTTTACTTAAAGGAAACTAGAGTGGTAAATGTGTGTTATACAAGGCAGAATACCATTGAAATAGAAAAAGAAACACGTTCGGTAGCTTTGGAAAGCCTTACACTTCACTGTAATATAGTACTACACTCTATAACACAGTTGAGAGACAATGTTCCCAAGCTGCCTCAGCTCATAACAGTGTGTAGGAAGTTGTTTGATAAAGTGGGCAAAGCTTATACTTGGACCAGAAGGCAGAATATAGGAAACTACATGAAACCATGGATAATTCAGAGAAAATGACTGTAAACAGATGAGAACTTGTTTAGAACAGCCCAAAGAGATTCTCCAAGTCAGTTCTTAGTGTAGAAAAGGTAGCTAAGATCGGGGAAATCCTTATTGGGAGTTAATATCACATGAAACACTGTATAAATCCTATATTCTTTACTTAAAGGAAACTAGAGTGGTAAATGTGTGTTATACAAGTCAGAATACCATTGAAATAGAGAAAGAAACACGTTCGGCAGCTTTGGAAAGCCTTACACTTCACTGAAATGTAGTACTACACTCTATAACACAGTTGAGAGACAATGTTCCCAAGCTGCCTCAGTTCATAACAGTGTGCAGGAAGTTGTTTGATAAAGTGGGCAAAGCTT
This sequence comes from Pipistrellus hanaki, assembly GCF_964339955.1. Classification (NCBI taxonomy): domain Eukaryota; kingdom Metazoa; phylum Chordata; class Mammalia; order Chiroptera; family Vespertilionidae; genus Pipistrellus; species Pipistrellus hanaki. The sequence goes on from NW_028182293.1 coordinate 824,351, forward strand.
ATACTTGGACCAGAAGGCAGAATATAGGAAAGTACATGAAAACATGGATAATTCAGAGAACATGACTGTAAACAGATGAGAACTCGTTTAGTACAGCTGAAAGAGATTCTCCAAGTCAGTTCTTAGTGTAGAAAAGGTAGCTAAGATAAGGGAAATCCTTAATTCGAGTTAAGATAACATGAAACACTGTATGAATCCTATATTCTTTACTTAAAGGACTCTAGAGTGGTAAATGTGTGTTATACAAGTCAGAATACCATTGAAATAGAGAAAGAAAAACGTTCGGCAGCTTTGGAAAGCCTTACACTTCACTGAAATGTAGTACTACACTCTATAACACAGTTGAGAGACAATGTTCCCAAGCTGCCTCAGTTCATGACAGTGTGTAGGAAGTTGTTTGATAAAGTGGGCAAAGCTTATACTTGGACCAGAAGGCAGAATATAGGAAAGTACATGAAAACATGGATAATTCAGAGAAAATGACTGTAAACAGATGAGAACTCGTTTAGAACAGCTGAAAGAGATTCTCCAAGTCAGTTCTTAGTGTAGAAAAGGTAGCTAAGATAAGGGAAATCCTTAATTCGAGTTAAGATCACATGAAACACTGTATGAATCCTATATTCGTTACTTAAAGGACTCCAGAGTGGTATATGTGTGTTATACAAGTCAGAATACCATTGAAATAGAGAAAGAAACACGTTCGGCAGCTTTGGAAAGCCTTACACTTTACTGAAATGTAGTACTACACTCTATAACACAGTTGAGAGACAATGTTCCCAAGCTGCCTCAGTTCATGACAGTGTGTAGGAAGTTGTTTGATAAAGTGGGCAAAGCTTATACTTGGACCAGAAGGCAGAATATAGGAAACTACATGAAAACATGGATAATTCAGAGAAAATGACTGTAAACAGATGAGAACTTGTTTAGAACAGCCCAAAGAGATTCTCCAAGTCAGTTCTTAGTGTAGAAAAGGTAGCTAAGATCGGGGAAATCCTTATTGGGAGTTAATATCACATTAAACACTGTATGAATCCTATATTCTTTACTTAAAGGAAACTAGAGTGGTAAATGTGTGTTATACAAGTCAGAATACCATTGAAATAGAGAAAGAAACACGTTCGGCAGCTTTGGAAAGCCTTACACTTCACTGAAATGTAGTACTACACTCTATAACACAGTTGAGAGACAATGTTCCCAAGCTGCCTCAGTTCATAACAGTGTGCAGGAAGTTGTTTGATAAAGTGGGCAAAGCTTATACTTGGACCAGAAGGCAGAATATAGGAAAGTACATGAAAACATGGATAATTCAGAGAAAATGACTGTAAACAGATGAGAACTCGTTTAGTACAGCTGAAAGAGATTCTCCAAGTCAGTTCTTAGTGTAGAAAAGGTAGCTAAGATAAGGGAAATCCTTAATTCGAGTTAAGATAACATGAAACACTGTATGAATCCTATATTCTTTACTTAAAGGACTCTAGAGTGGTAAATGTGTGTTATACAAGTCAGAATACCATTGAAATAGAAAAAGAAACACGTTCGGCAGCTTTGGAAAGCCTTACACTTCACTGAAATATAGTACTACACTCTATAACACAGTTGAGAGACAATGTTCCCAAGCTGCCTCAGCTCATAACAGTGTGTAGGAAGTTGTTTGATAAAGTGGGCAAAGCTTATACTTGGACCAGAAGGCAGAATATAGGAAACTACATGAAACCATGGATAATTCAGAGAAAATGACTGTAAACAGATGAGAACTTGTTTAGAACAGCTCAAAGAGATTCTCCAAGTAAGTTCCTAGTGTAGAAAAGGTAGCTAAGATCCGGGTCATCCATAATTCGAGTTAATATGACATGAAACAGTGTTTGAATCCTATATTCTTTACTTAAAGTAGACTAGAGTGGTAAAAGAGTGTTATACAAGGCAGGATACCATTGAAATAGAGAAAGAAACACGTTCGGCAGCTTTGGAAAGCCTTACACTTCACTGAAATGTAGTACTACACTCTATAACACAGTTGAGAGACAATGTTCCCAAGCTGCCTCAGTTCATAACAGTGTGCAGGAAGTTGTTTGATAAAGTGGGCAAAGCTTATACTTGGACCAGAAGGCAGAATATAGGAAACTACATGAAAACATGGGTAATTCAGAGAAAATGACTGTAAACAGATGAGAACTGGTTTAGAACAGCTGAAAGAGATTCTCCAAGTCAGTTCTTAGTGCAGAAAAGGTGGCTAAGATAAGGGAAATCCTTAATTCGAGTTAAGAGCACATGAAACACTGTATGAATCCTATATTCTTTCCCTAAAGGACTCTAGAGTGGTAAATGTGTGTTATACAAGTCAGAATACCATTGAAATAGAGAAAGAAACACGTTCGGCAGCTTTGGAAAGCCTTACACTTCACTGAAATGTAGTACTACACTCTATAACACAGTTGAGAGACAATGTTCCCAAGCTGCCTCAGTTCATAACAGTGTGCAGGAAGTTGTTTGATAAAGTGGGCAAAGCTTATACTTGGACCAGAAGGCAGAATATAGGAAAGTACATGAAAACATGGATAATTCAGAGAAAATGACTGTAAACAGATGAGAACTCGTTTAGTACAGCTGAAAGAGATTCTCCAAGTCAGTTCTTAGTGTAGAAAAGGTAGCTAAGATAAGGGAAATCCTTAATTCGAGTTAAGATAACATGAAACACTGTATGAATCCTATATTCTTTACTTAAAGGACTCTAGAGTGGTAAATGTGTGTTATACAAGTCAGAATACCATTGAAATAGAGAAAAAAACACGTTCGGCAGCTTTGGAAAGCCTTACACTTCACTGAAATATAGTACTACACTCTATAACACAGTTGAGAGACAATGTTCCCAAGCTGCCTCAGCTCATAACAGTGTGTAGGAAGTTGTTTGATAAAGTGGGCAAAGCTTATACTTGGACCAGAAGGCAGAATATAGGAAACTACATGAAACCATGGATAATTCAGAGAAAATGACTGTAAACAGATGAGAACTTGTTTAGAACAGCTCAAAGAGATTCTCCAAGTAAGTTCCTAGTGTAGAAAAGGTAGCTAAGATCCGGGTCATCCTTAATTCGAGTTAATATGACATGAAACAGTGTTTGAATCCTATATTCTTTACTTAAAGTAGACTAGAGTGGTAAAAGAGTGTTATACAAGGCAGGATACCATTGAAATAGTGAAAGAAACACGTTCGGCAGCTTTGTAAAGCCTTACACTTCACTGAAATGTAGTACTACACTCTATAACACAGTAGAGATACAATGTTCCCAAGCTGCCTCAATTCATAACAGTGTGTAGGAAGTTGTTTGATAAAGTGGGCAAAGCTTATACTTGGACCAGAAGGCAGAATACAGGAAACTACATGAAAACATGGATAATTCAGAGAAAATGACTGAAACAGCTGAGAACTCGTTTAGAACAGCTGAAAGAGATTCTCCAAGTCAGTTCTTAGTATAGAAAAGGTAGCTAAGATAAGGGAAATCCTTAATTCGAGTTAAGATCACATGAAACACTGTATGAATCCTATATTCTTTCCCTAAAGGACTCTAGAGTGGTAAATGTGTGTTATACAAGTCAGAATACCATTGAAATAGAGAAAGAAACACGTTCGGCAGCTTTGGAAAGCCTTACACTTCACTGAAATGTAGTACTACACTCTATAACACAGTTGAGAGACAATGTTCCCAAGCTGCCTCAGTTCATGACAGTGTGCAGGAAGTTGTTTGATAAAGTGGGCAAAGCTTATACTTGGACCAGAAGGCAGAATATAGGAAAGTACATGAAAACATGGATAATTCAGAGAAAATGACTGTAAACAGATGAGAACTCGTTTAGAACAGCTGAAAGAGATTCTCCAAGTCAGTTCTTAGTGTAGAAAAGGTAGCTAAGATAAGGGAAATCCTTAATTCGAGTTAAGATCACATGAAACACTGTATGAATCCTATATTCTTTACTTAAAGGACTCCAGAGTGGTATATGTGTGTTATAAAAGTCAGAATACCATTGAAATAGAGAAAGAAACACGTTCGGCAGCTTTGGAAAGCCTTACACTTCACTGAAATGTAGTACTACACTCTATAACACAGTTGAGAGACAATGTTCCCAAGCTGCCTCAGTTCATGACAGTGTGTAGGAAGTTGTTTGATAAAGTGGGCAAAGCTTATACTTGGACCAGAAGGCAGAATATAGGAAACTACATGAAAACATGGATAATTCAGAGAAAATGACTGTAAACAGCTGAGAACTCGTTTAGAACAGCTGAAAGAGATTCTCCAAGTCAGTTCTTAGTGTAGAAAAGGTAGCTAAGATAAGGGAAATCCTTAATTCGAGTTAAGATCACATGAAACACTGTATGAATCCTATATTCTTTCCCTAAAGGACTCTAGAGTGGTAAATGTGTGTTATACAAGTCAGAATACCATTGAAATAGAGAAAGAAACACGTTCGGCAGCTTTGGAAAGCCTTACACTTCACTGAAATGTAGTACTACACTCTATAACACAGTTGAGAGACAATGTTCCCAAGCTGCCTCAGTTCATAACAGTGTACAGGAAGTTGTTTGATAAAGTGGGCAAAGCTTATACTTGGACCAGAAGGCAGAATATAGGAAAGTACATGAAAACATGGATAATTCAGAGAAAATGACTGTAAACAGATGAGAACTCGTTTAGAACAGCTGAAAGAGATTCTCCAAGTCAGTTCTTAGTGTAGAAAAGGTAGCTAAGATAAGGGAAATCCTTAATTCGAGTTAAGATCACATGAAACACTGTATGAATCCTATATTCTTTACTTAAAGGACTCCAGAGTGGTATATGTGTGTTATACAAGTCAGAATACCATTGAAATAGAGAAAGAAACACGTTCGGCAGCTTTGGAAAGCCTTACACTTCACTGAAATGTAGTACTACACTCTATAACACAGTTGAGAGACAATGTTCCCAAGCTGCCTCAGTTCATGACAGTGTGTAGGAAGTTGTTTGATAAAGTGGGCAAAGCTTATACTTGGACCAGAAGGCAGAATATAGGAAATTACATGAAAACATGGATAATTCAGAGAAAATGACTGTAAACAGATGAGAACTTGTTTAGAACAGCCCAAAGAGATTCTCCAAGTCAGTTCTTAGTGTAGAAAAGGTAGCTAAGATCGGGGAAATCCTTATTGGGAGTTAATATCACATGAAACACTGTATGAATCCTATATTCTTTACTTAAAGGACTCTAGAGTGGTAAATGTGTGTTATACAAGTCAGAATACCATTGAAATAGAGAAAGAAACACGTTCGGCAGCTTTGGAAAGCCTTACACTTCACTGAAATGTAGTACTACACTCTATAACACAGTTGAGAGACAATGTTCCCAAGCTGCCTCAGTTCATGACAGTGTGTAGGAAGTTGTTTGATAAAGTGGGCAAAGCTTATACTTGGACCAGAAGGCAGAATATAGGAAACTACATGAAAACATGGGTAATTCAGAGAAAATGACTGTAAACAGATGAGAACTCGTTTAGAACAGCTGAAAGAGATTCTCCAAGTCAGTTCTTAGTGTAGAAAAGGTAGCTAAGATAAGGGAAATCCTTAATTCGAGTTAAGATCACATGAAACACTGTATGAATCCTATATTCTTTACTTAAAGGACTCCAGAGTGGTATATGTGTGTTATACAAGTCAGAATACCATTGAAATAGAGAAAGAAACACGTTCGGCAGCTTTGGAAAGCCTTACACTTCACTGAAATGTAGTACTACACTCTATAACACAGTTGAGAGACAATGTTCCCAAGCTGCCTCAGTTCATAACAGTGTGCAGGAAGTTGTTTGATAAAGTGGGCAAAGCTTATACTTGGACCAGAAGGCAGAATATAGGAAAGTACATGAAAACATGGATAATTCAGAGAAAATGACTGTAAACAGATGAGAACTCGTTTAGAACAGCTGAAAGAGATTCTCCAAGTCAGTTCTTAGTGTAGAAAAGGTAGCTAAGATAAGGGAAATCCTTAATTCGAGTTAAGATCACATGAAACACTGTATGAATCCTATATTCTTTACTTAAAGGACTCCAGAGTGGTATATGTGTGTTATACAAGTCACAATACCATTGAAATAGAGAAAGAAACACGTTCGGCAGCTTTGGAAAGCCTTACACTTCACTGAAATGTAGTACTACACTCTATAACACAGTTGAGAGACAATGTTCCCAAGCTGCCTCAGTTCATGACAGTGTGTAGTAAGTTGTTTGATAAAGTGGGCAAAGCTTATACTTGGACCAGAAGGCAGAATATAGGAAACTACATGAAAACATGGATAATTCAGAGAAAATGACTGTAAACAGATGAGAACTTGTTTAGAACAGCCCAAAGAGATTCTCCAAGTCAGTTCTTAGTGTAGAAAAGGTAGCTAAGATCGGGGAAATCCTTATTGGGAGTTAATATCACATGAAACACTGTATGAATCCTATATTCTTTACTTAAAGGAAACTAGAGTGGTAAATGTGTGTTATACAAGGCAGAATACCATTGAAATAGAAAAAGAAACACGTTCGGTAGCTTTGGAAAGCCTTACACTTCACTGAAATATAGTACTACACTCTATAACACAGTTGAGAGACAATGTTCCCAAGCTGCCTCAGCTCATAACAGTGTGTAGGAAGTTGTTTGATAAAGTGGGCAAAGCTTATACTTGGACCAGAAGGCAGAATATAGGAAACTACATGAAACCATGGATAATTCAGAGAAAATGACTGTAAACAGATGAGAACTTGTTTAGAACAGCTCAAAGAGATTCTCCAAGTAAGTTCCTAGTGTAGAAAAGGTAGCTAAGATCCGGGTCATCCTTAATTCGAGTTAATATGACATGAAACAGTGTTTGAATCCTATATTCTTTACTTAAAGTAGACTAGAGTGGTAAAAGAGTGTTATACAAGGCAGGATACCATTGAAATAGTGAAAGAAACACATTCGGCAGCTTTGTAAAGCCTTACACTTCACTGAAATGTAGTACTACACTCTATAACACAGTAGAGATACAATGTTCCCAAGCTGCCTCAGTTCATAACAGTGTGCAGGAAGTTGTTTGATAAAGTGGGCAAAGCTTATACTTGGACCAGAAGGCAGAATATAGGAAACTACATGAAACCATGGATAATTCAGAGAAAATGACTGTAAACAGATGAGAACTTATTTAGAACTGCTCAAAGAGATTCTCCAAGTAAGTTCCTAGTGTAGAAAAGGTAGCTAAGATCCGGGTCATCCTTAATTCGAGTTAATATGACATGAAACAGTGTTTGAATCCTATATTCTTTACTTAAAGTAGACTAGAGTGGTAAAAGAGTGTTATACAAGGCAGGATACCATTGAAATAGTGAAAGAAACACGTTCGCCAGCTTTGTAAAGCCTTACACTTCACTGAAATGTAGTACTACACTCTATAACACAGTAGAGATACAATGTTCCCAAGCTGCCTCAGTTCATAACAGTGTGTAGGAAGTTGTTTGATAAAGTGGGCAAAGCTTATACTTGGACCAGAAGGCAGAATACAGGAAACTACATGAAAACATGGATAATTCAGAGAAAATGACTGTAAACAGCTGAGAACTCGTTTAGAACAGCTGAAAGAGATTCTCCAAGTCAGTTCTTAGTGTAGAAAAGGTAGCTAAGATAAGGGAAATCCTTAATTCGAGTTAAGATCACATGAAACACTGTATGAATCCTATATTCTTTCCCTAAAGGAGTCTAGAGTGGTAAATGTGTGTTATACAAGTCAGAATACCATTGAAATAGAGAAAGAAACACGTTCGGCAGCTTTGGAAAGCCTTACACTTCACTGAAATGTAGTACTACACTCTATAACACAGTTGAGAGACAATGTTCCCAAGCTGCCTCAGTTCATGACAGTGTGTAGGAAGTTGTTTGATAAAGTGGGCAAAGCTTATACTTGGACCAGAAGGCAGAATATAGGAAACTACATGAAAACATGGATAATTCAGAGAAAATGACTGTAAACAGATGAGAACTTGTTTAGAACAGCCCAAAGAGATTCTCCAAGTCAGTTCTTAGTGTAGAAAAGGTAGCTAAGATCGGGGAAATCCTTATTGGGAGTTAATATCACATGAAACACTGTATGAATCCTATATTCTTTACTTAAAGGAAACTAGAGTGGTAAATGTGTGTTATACAAGTCAGAATACCATTGAAATAGAGAAAGAAACACGTTCGGCAGCTTTGGAAAGCCTTACACTTCCCTGAAATGTAGTACTACACTCTATAACACAGTTGAGAGACAATGTTCCCAAGCTGCCTCAGTTCATAACAGTGTGCAGGAAGTTGTTTGATAAAGTGGGCAAAGCTTATACTTGGACCAGAAGGCAGAATATAGGAAAGTACATGAAAACATGGATAATTCAGAGAAAATGACTGTAAACAGATGAGAACTCGTTTAGTACAGCTGAAAGAGATTCTCCAAGTCAGTTCTTAGTGTAGAAAAGGTAGCTAAGATAAGGGAAATCCTTAATTAGAGTTAAGATAACATGAAACACTGTATGAATCCTATATTCTTTACTTAAAGGACTCTAGAGTGGTAAATGTGTGTTATACAAGTCAGAATACCATTGAAATAGAGAAAGAAACACGTTCGGCAGCTTTGGAAAGCCTTACACTTCACTGAAATGTAGTACTACACTCTATAACACAGTTGAGAGACAATGTTCCCAAGCTGCCTCAGCTCATAACAGTGTGTAGGAAGTTGTTTGATAAAGTGGGCAAAGCTTATACTTGGACCAGAAGGCAGAATATAGGAAACTACATGAAACCATGGATAATTCAGAGAAAATGACTGTAAACAGATGAGAACTTGTTTAGAACAGCTCAAAGAGATTCTCCAAGTAAGTTCCTAGTGTAGAAAAGGTAGCTAAGATCCGGGTCATCCTTAATTCGAGTTAATATGACATGAAACAGTGTTTGAATCCTATATTCTTTACTTAAAGTAGACTAGAGTGGTAAAAGAGTGTTATACAAGGCAGGATACCATTGAAATAGTGAAAGAAACACATTCGGCAGCTTTGTAAAGCCTTACACTTCACTGAAATGTAGTACTACACTCTATAACACAGTAGAGATACAATGTTCCCAAGCTGCCTCAGTTCATAACAGTGTGCAGGAAGTTGTTTGATAAAGTGGGCAAAGCTTATACTTGGACCAGAAGGCAGAATATAGGAAACTACATGAAACCATGGATAATTCAGAGAAAATGACTGTAAACAGATGAGAACTTATTTAGAACTGCTCAAAGAGATTCTCCAAGTAAGTTCCTAGTGTAGAAAAGGTAGCTAAGATCCGGGTCATCCTTAATTCGAGTTAATATGACATGAAACAGTGTTTGAATCCTATATTCTTTACTTAAAGTAGACTAGAGTGGTAAAAGAGTGTTATACAAGGCAGGATACCATTGAAATAGTGAAAGAAACACGTTCGCCAGCTTTGTAAAGCCTTACACTTCACTGAAATGTAGTACTACACTCTATAACACAGTAGAGATACAATGTTCCCAAGCTGCCTCAGTTCATAACAGTGTGTAGGAAGTTGTTTGATAAAGTGGGCAAAGCTTATACTTGGACCAGAAGGCAGAATACAGGAAACTACATGAAAACATGGATAATTCAGAGAAAATGACTGTAAACAGCTGAGAACTCGTTTAGAACAGCTGAAAGAGATTCTCCAAGTCAGTTCTTAGTGTAGAAAAGGTAGCTAAGATAAGGGAAATCCTTAATTCGAGTTAAGATCACATGAAACACTGTATGAATCCTATATTCTTTCCCTAAAGGAGTCTAGAGTGGTAAATGTGTGTTATACAAGTCAGAATACCATTGAAATAGAGAAAGAAACACGTTCGGCAGCTTTGGAAAGCCTTACACTTCACTGAAATGTAGTACTACACTCTATAACACAGTTGAGAGACAATGTTCCCAAGCTGCCTCAGTTCATGACAGTGTGTAGGAAGTTGTTTGATAAAGTGGGCAAAGCTTATACTTGGACCAGAAGGCAGAATATAGGAAACTACATGAAAACATGGATAATTCAGAGAAAATGACTGTAAACAGATGAGAACTTGTTTAGAACAGCCCAAAGAGATTCTCCAAGTCAGTTCTTAGTGTAGAAAAGGTAGCTAAGATCGGGGAAATCCTTATTGGGAGTTAATATCACATGAAACACTGTATGAATCCTATATTCTTTACTTAAAGGAAACTAGAGTGGTAAATGTGTGTTATACAAGTCAGAATACCATTGAAATAGAGAAAGAAACACGTTCGGCAGCTTTGGAAAGCCTTACACTTCCCTGAAATGTAGTACTACACTCTATAACACAGTTGAGAGACAATGTTCCCAAGCTGCCTCAGTTCATAACAGTGTGCAGGAAGTTGTTTGATAAAGTGGGCAAAGCTTATACTTGGACCAGAAGGCAGAATATAGGAAAGTACATGAAAACATGGATAATTCAGAGAAAATGACTGTAAACAGATGAGAACTCGTTTAGTACAGCTGAAAGAGATTCTCCAAGTCAGTTCTTAGTGTAGAAAAGGTAGCTAAGATAAGGGAAATCCTTAATTAGAGTTAAGATAACATGAAACACTGTATGAATCCTATATTCTTTACTTAAAGGACTCTAGAGTGGTAAATGTGTGTTATACAAGTCAGAATACCATTGAAATAGAGAAAGAAACACGTTCGGCAGCTTTGGAAAGCCTTACACTTCACTGAAATGTAGTACTACACTCTATAACACAGTTGAGAGACAATGTTCCCAAGCTGTCTCAGTTCATAACAGTGTGTAGGAAGTTGTTTGATAAAGTGGGCAAAGCTTATACTTGGACCAGAAGGCAGAATATAGGAAACTACATGAAAACATGGGTAATTCAGAGAAAATGACTGTAAACAGATGAGAACTGGTTTAGAACAGCTGAAAGAGATTCTCCAAGTCAGTTCTTAGTGTAGAAAGGGTAGCTAAGATAAGGGAAATCCTTAATTCGAGTTAAGATCACATGAAACACTGTATGAATCCTATATTCTTTCCCTAAAGGTCTCTAGAGTGGTAAATGTGTGTTATACAAGTCAGAATACCATTGAAATAGAGAAAGAAACACGTTCGGCAGCTTTGGAAAGCCTTACACTTCACTGAAATGTAGTACTACACTCTATAACACAGTTGAGAGACAATGTTCCCAAGCTGCCTCAGTTCATAACAGTGTGCAGGAAGTTTTTTGATAAAGTGGGCAAAGCTTATACTTGGACCAGAAGGCAGAATATAGGAAAGTACATGAAAACATGGATAATTCAGAGAAAATGACTGTAAACAGATGAGAACTCGTTTAGTACAGCTGAAAGAGATTCTCCAAGTCAGTTCTTAGTGTAGAAAAGGTAGCTAAGATAAGGGAAATCCTTAATTCGAGTTAAGATAACATGAAACACTGTATGAATCCTATATTCTTTACTTAAAGGACTCTAGAGTGGTAAATGTGTGTTATACAAGTCAGAATACCATTGAAATAGAGAAAGAAACACGTTCGGCAGCTTTGGAAAGCCTTACACTTCACTGAAATGTAGTACTACACTCTATAACACAGTTGAGAGACAATGTTCCCAAGCTGCCTCAGTTCATAACAGTGTGTAGGAAGTTGTTTGATAAAGTGGGCAAAGCTTATACTTGGACCAGAAGGCAGAATATAGGAAACTACATGAAAACATGGATAATTCAGAGAAAATGACTGTAAACAGCTGAGAACTCGTTTAGAACAGCTGAAAGAGATTCTCCAAGTCAGTTCTTAGTGTAGAAAAGGTAGCTAAGATAAGGGAAATCCTTAATTCGAGTTAAGATCACATGAAACACTGTATGAATCCTATATTCTTTCCCTAAAGGACTCTAGAGTGGTAAATGTGTGTTATAGAAGTCAGAATACCATTGAAATAGAGAAAGAAACACGTTCGGCAGCTTTGGAAAGCCTTACACTTCACTGAAATGTAGTACTACACTCTATAACACAGTTGAGAGACAATGTTCCCAAGCTGCCTCAGTTCATAACAGTGTGCAGGAAGTTGTTTGATAAAGTGGGCAAAGCTTATACTTGGACCAGAAGGCAGAATATAGGAAAGTACATGAAAACATGGATAATTCAGAGAAAATGGCTGTAAACAGATGAGAACTCGTTTAGAACAGCTGAAAGAGATTCTCCAAGTCAGTTCTTAGTGTAGAAAAGGTAGCTAAGATAAGGGAAATCCTTAATTCGAGTTAAGATCACATGAAACACTGTATGAATCCTATATTCTTTATTTAAAGGACTCCAGAGTGGTATATGTGTGTTATACAAGTCAGAATACCATTGAAATAGAGAAAGAAACACGTTCGGCAGCTTTGGAAAGCCTTACACTTCACTGAAATGTAGTACTACACTCTATAACACAGTTGAGAGACAATGTTCCCAAGCTGCCTCAGTTCATGACAGTGTGTAGGAAGTTGTTTGATAAAGTGGGCAAAGCTTATACTTGGACCAGAAGGCAGAATATAGGAAACTACATGAAAACATGGATAATTCAGAGAAAATGACTGTAAACAGATGAGAACTCGTTTAGAACAGCTGAAAGAGATTCTCCAAGTCAGTTCTTAGTGTAGAAAAGGTAGCTAAGATAAGGGAAATCCTTAATTCGAGTTAAGATCACATGAAACACTGTATGAATCCTATATTCTTTACTTAAAGGACTCCAGAGTGGTATATGTGTGTTATACAAGTCAGAATACCATTGAAATAGAGAAAGAAACACGTTCGGCAGCTTTGGAAAGCCTTACACTTCACTGAAATGCAGTACTACACTCTATAACACAGTTGAGAGACAATGTTCCCAAGCTGCCTCAGTTCATGACAGTGTGTAGGAAGTTGTTTGATAAAGTGGGCAAAGCTTATACTTGGACTAGAAGGCAGAATATACGAAACTACATGAAAACATGGATAATTCAGAGAAAATGACTGTAAACAGATGAGAACTTGTTTAGAAAGCCCAAAGAGATTCTCCAAGTCAGTTCTTAGTGTAGAAAAGGTAGCTAAGATCGGGGAAATCCTTATTGGGAGTTAATATCACATGAAACACTGTATGAATCCTATATTCTTTACTTAAAGGAAACTAGAGTGGTAAATGTGTGTTATACAAGGCAGAATACCATTGAAATAGAAAAAGAAACACGTTCGGTAGCTTTGGAAAGCCTTACACTTCACTGAAATATAGTACTACACTCTATAACACAGTTGAGAGACAATGTTCCCAAGCTGCCTCAGCTCATAACAGTGTGTAGGAAGTTGTTTGATAAAGTGGGCAAAGCTTATACTTGGACCAGAAGGCAGAATATAGGAAACTACATGAAACCATGGATAATTCAGAGAAAATGACTGTAAACAGATGAGAACTTGTTTAGAACAGCTCAAAGAGATTCTCCAAGTAAGTTCCTAGTGTAGAAAAGGTAGCTAAGATCCGGGTCATCCTTAATTCGAGTTAATATGACATGAAACAGTGTTTGAATCCTATATTCTTTACTTAAAGTAGACTAGAGTGGTAAAAGAGTGTTATACAAGGCAGGATACCATTGAAATAGTGAAAGAAACACGTTCGGCAGCTTTGTAAAGCCTTACACTTCACTGAAATGTAGTACTACACTCTATAACACAGTTGAGAGACAATGTTCCCAAGCTGCCTCAGTTCATAACAGTGTGCAGGAAGTTGTTTGATAAAGTGGGCAAAGCTTATACTTGGACCAGAAGGCAGAATATAGGAAAGTACATGAAAACATGGATAATTCAGAGAAAATGACTGTAAACAGATGAGAACTCGTTTAGAACAGCTGAAAGAGATTCTCCAAGTCAGTTCTTAGTGTAGAAAAGGTAGCTAAGATAAGGGAAATCCTTAATTCGAGTTAAGATCACATGAAACACTGTATGAATCCTATATTCTTTACTTAAAGGACTCCAGAGTGGTATATGTGTGTTATACAAGTCAGAATACCATTGAAATAGAGAAAGAAACACGTTCGGCAGCTTTGGAAAGCCTTACACTTCACTGAAATGTAGTACTACACTCTATAACACAGTTGAGAGACAATGTTCCCAAGCTGCCTCAGTTCATGACAGTGTGTAGGAAGTTGTTTGATAAAGTGGGCAAAGCTTATACTTGGACCAGAAGGCAGAATATAGGAAACTACATGAAAACATGGATAATTCAGAGAAAATGACAGTAAACAGATGAGAACTTGTTTAGAACAGCCCAAAGAGATTCTCCAAGTCAGTTCTTAGTTTAGAAAAGGTAGCTAAGATCGGGGAAATCCTTATTGGGAGTTAATATCACATGAAACACTGTATGAATCCTATATTCTTTACTTAAAGGAAACTAGAGTGGTAAATGTGTGTTATACAAGTCAGAATACCGTTGAAATAGAGAAAGAAACACGTTCTGCAGCTTTGGAAAGCCTTACACTTCACTGAAATGTAGTACTACACTCTATAACACAGTTGAGAGACAATGTTCCCAAGCTGCGTCAGTTCATAACAGTGTGCAGGAAGTTGTTTGATAAAGTGGGCAAAGCTTATACTTGGACCAGAAGGCAGAATATAGGAAAGTACATGAAAACATGGATAATTCAGAGAAAATGACTGTAAACAGATGAGAACTCGTTTAGAACAGCTGAAAGAGATTCTCCAAGTCAGTTCTTAGTGTAGAAAAGGTAGCTAAGATAAGGGAAATCCTTAATTCGAGTTAAGATCACATGAAACACTGTATGAATCCTATATTCTTTACTTAAAGGACTCCAGAGTGGTATATGTGTGTTATACAAGTCAGAATACCATTGAAATAGAGAAAGAAACACGTTCGGCAGCTTTGGAAAGCCTTACACTTCACTGAAATGTAGTACTACACTCTATAACACAGTTGAGAGACAATGTTCCCAAGCTGCCTCAGTTCATGACAGTGTGTAGTAAGTTGTTTGATAGAGTGGGCAAAGCTTATACTTGGACCAGAAGGCAGAATATAGGAAACTACATGAAAACATGGATAATTCAGAGAAAATGACTGTAAACAGATGAGAACTTGTTTAGAACAGCCCAAAGAGATTCTCCAAGTCAGTTCTTAGTGTAGAAAAGGTAGCTAAGATCGGGGAAATCCTTATTGGGAGTTAATATCACATGAAACACTGTATGAATCCTATATTCTTTACTTAAAGGAAACTAGAGTGGTAAATGTGTGTTATACAAGTCAGAATACCATTGAAATAGAGAAAGAAACACGTTCGGCAGCTTTGGAAAGCCTTACACTTCACTGAAATGTAGTACTACACTCTATAACACAGTTGAGAGACAATGTTCCCAAGCTGCCTCAGTTCATAACAGTGTGCAGGAAGTTGTTTGATAAAGTGGGCAAAGCTTATACTTGGACCAGAAGGCAGAATATAGGAAACTACATGAAAACATGGATAATTCAGAGAAAATGACTGTAAACAGATGAGAACTCGTTTAGTACAGCTGAAAGAGATTCTCCAAGTCAGTTCTTAGTGTAGAAAAGGTAGCTAAGATAAGGGAAATCCTTAATTCGAGTTAAGATAACATGAAACACTGTATGAATCCTATATTCTTTACTTAAAGGACTCTAGAGTGGTAAATGTGTGTTATACAAGTCAGAATACCATTGAAATAGAGAAAGAAACACGTTCGGCAGCTTTGGAAAGCCTTACACTTCACTGAAATGTAGTACTACACTCTATAACACAGTTGAGAGACAATGTTCCCAAGCTGCCTCAGTTCATAACAGTGTGCAGGAAGTTGTTTGATAAAGTGGGCAAAGCTTGTACTTGGACCAGAAGGCAGAATATAGGAAACTACATGAAAACATGGATAATTCAGAGAAAATGACTGTAAACAGATGAGAACTCGTTTAGAACAGCTGAAAGAGATTCTCCAAGTCAGTTCTTAGTGTAGAAAAGGTAGCTAAGATAAGGGAAATCCTTAATTCGAGTTAAGATCACATGAAACACTGTATGAATCCTATATTCTTTCCCTAAAGGACTCTAGAGTGGTAAATGTGTGTTATACAAGTCAGAATATCATTGAAATTGAGAAAGAAACACGTTCGGCAGCTTTGGAAAGCCTTACACTTCACTGAAATGTAGTACTACACTCTATAACACAGTTCAGAGACAATGTTCCCAAGCTGCCTCAGTTCATAACAGTGTGCAGGAAGTTGTTTGATAAAGTGGGCAAAGCTTATACTTGGACCAGAAGGCAGAATATAGGAAAGTACATGAAAACATGGATAATTCAGAGAAAATGACTGTAAACAGATGAGAACTCGTTTAGAACAGCTGAAAGAGATTCTCCAAGTCAGTTCTTAGTGTAGAAAAGGTAGCTAAGATAAGGGAAATCCTTAATTCGAGTTAAGATCACATGAAACACTGTATGAATCCTATATTCTTTACTTAAAGGACTCCAGAGTGGTATATGTGTGTTATACAAGTCAGAATACCATTGAAATAGAGAAAGAAACACGTTCGGCAGCTTTGGAAAGCCTTACACTTCACTGAAATGTAGTACTACACTCTATAACACAGTTGAGAGACAATGTTCCCAAGCTGCCTCAGTTCATGACAGTGTGTAGGAAGTTGTTTGATAAAGTGGGCAAAGCTTATACTTGGACCAGAAGGCAGAATATAGGAAACTACATGAAAACATGGATAATTCAGAGAAAATGACTGTAAACAGATGAGAACTTGTTTAGAACAGCCCAAAGAGATTCTCCAAGTCAGTTCTTAGTGTAGAAAAGGTAGCTAAGATCGGGGAAATCCTTATTGGGAGTTAATATCACATGAAACACTGTATGAATCCTATATTCTTTACTTAAAGGAAACTAGAGTGGTAAATGTGTGTTATACAAGTCAGAATACCATTGAAATAGAGAAAGAAACACGTTCGGCAGCTTTGGAAAGCCTTACACTTCACTGAAATGTAGTACTACACTCTATAACACAGTTGAGAGACAATGTTCCCAAGCTGCCTCAGTTCATAACAGTGTGCAGGAAGTTGTTTGATAAAGTGGGCAAAGCTTATACTTGGACCAGAAGGCAGAATATAGGAAAGTACATGAAAACATGGATAATTCAGAGAAAATGACTGTAAACAGATGAGAACTCGTTTAGTACAGCTGAAAGAGATTCTCCAAGTCAGTTCTTAGTGTAGAAAAGGTAGCTAAGATCGGGGAAATCCTTATTGGGAGTTAATATCACATGAAACACTGTATGAATCCTATATTCTTTACTTAAAGGAAACTAGAGTGGTAAATGTGTGTTATACAAGTCAGAATACCATTGAAATAGAGAAAGAAACACGTTCGGCAGCTTTGGAAAGCCTTACACTTCACTGAAATGTAGTACTACACTCTATAACACAGTTGAGAGACAATGTTCCCAAGCTGCCTCAGCTCATAACAGTGTGTCGGAAGTTGTTTGATAAAGTGGGCAAAGCTTATACTTGGACCAGAAGGCAGAATATATGAAACTACATGAAACCATGGATAATTCAGAGAAAATGACTGTAAACAGATGAGAACTTGTTTAGAACAGCTCAAAGAGATTCTCCAAGTAAGTTCCTAGTGTAGAAAAGGTAGCTAAGATCCGGGTCATCCTTAATTCGAGTTAATATGACATGAAACAGTGTTTGAATCCTATATTCTTTACTTAAAGTAGACTAGATTGGTAAAAGAGTGTTATACAAGGCAGGATACCATTGAAATAGTGAAAGAAACACGTTCGGCAGCTTTGTAAAGCCTTACACTTCACTGAAATGTAGTACTACACTCTATAACACAGTAGAGATACAATGTTCCCAAGCTGCCTCAGTTCATAACAGTGTGTAGGAAGTTGTTTGATAAAGTGGGCAAAGCTTATACTTGGACCAGAAGGCAGAATACAGGAAACTACATGAAAACATGGATAATTCAGAGAAAATGACTGTAAACAGCTGAGAACTGGTTTAGAACAGCTGAAAGAGATTCTCCAAGTCAGTTCTTAGTGTAGAAAAGGTAGCTAAGATAAGGGAAATCCTTAATTTGAGTTAAGATCACATGAAACACTGTATGAATCCTATATTCTTTAATTAAAGGACTCCAGAGTGGTATATGTGTGTTATACAAGTCAGAATACCATTGAAATAGAGAAAGAAACACGTTCGGCAGCTTTGGAAAGCCTTACACTTCACTGAAATGTAGTACTACACTCTATAACACAGTTGAGAGACAATGTTCCCAAGCTGCCTCAGTTCATGACAGTGTGTAGGAAGTTGTTTGATAAAGTGGGCAAAGCTTATACTTGGACCAGAAGGCAGAATATAGGAAACTACATGAAAACATGGATAATTCAGAGAAAATGACTGTAAACAGATGAGAACTTGTTTAGAACAGCCCAAAGAGATTCTCCAAGTCAGTTCTTAGTGTAGAAAAGGTAGCTAAGATCGGGGAAATCCTTATTGGGAGTTAATATCACATGAAACACTGTATGAATCCTATATTCTTTACTTAAAGGAAACTAGAGTGGTAAATGTGTGTTATACAAGTCAGAATACCATTGAAATAGAGAAAGAAACACGTTCGGCAGCTTTGGAAAGCCTTACACTTCACTGAAATGTAGTACTACACTCTATAACACAGTTGAGAGACAATGTTCCCAAGCTGCCTCAGTTCATAACAGTGTGCAGGAAGTTGTTTGATAAAGTGGGCAAAGCTTATACTTGGACCAGAAGGCAGAATATAGGAAAGTACATGAAAACATGGATAATTCAGAGAAAATGACTGTAAACAGATGAGAACTCGTTTAGTACAGCTGAAAGAGATTCTCCAAGTCAGTTCTTAGTGTAGAAAAGGTAGCTAAGATCGGGGAAATCCTTATTGGGAGTTAATATCACATGAAACACTGTATGAATCCTATATTCTTTACTTAAAGGAAACTAGAGTGGTAAATGTGTGTTATACAAGGCAGAATACTATTGAAATAGAAAAAGAAACATGTTCGGTAGCTTTGGAAAGCCTTACACTTCACTGAAATATAGTACTACACTCTATAACACAGTTGAGAGACAATGTTCCCAAGCTGCCTCAGCTCATAACAGTGTGTCGGAAGTTGTTTGATAAAGTGGGCAAAGCTTATACTTGGACCAGAAGGCAGAATATATGAAACTACATGAAACCATGGATAATTCAGAGAAAATGACTGTAAACAGATGAGAACTTGTTTAGAACAGCTCAAAGAGATTCTCCAAGTAAGTTCCTAGTGTAGAAAAGGTAGCTAAGATCCGGGTCATCCTTAATTCGAGTTAATATGACATGAAACAGTGTTTGAATCCTATATTCTTTACTTAAAGTAGACTAGAGTGGTAAAAGAGTGTTATACAAGGCAGGATACCATTGAAATAGTGAAAGAAACACGTTCGGCAGCTTTGTAAAGCCTTACACTTCACTGAAATGTAGTACTACACTCTATAACACAGTAGAGATACAATGTTCCCAAGCTGCCTCAGTTCATAACAGTGTGTAGGAAGTTGTTTGATAAAGTGGGCAAAGCTTATACTTGGACCGGAAGGCAGAATACAGGAAACTACATGAAAACATGGATAATTCAGAGAAAATGACTGTAAACAGCTGAGAACTCGTTTAGAACAGCTGAAAGAGATTCTCCAAGTCAGTTCTTAGTGTAGAAAAGGTAGCTAAGATAAGGGAAATCCTTAATTCGAGTTAAGATCACATGAAACACTGTATGAATCCTATATTCTTTACTTAAAGGACTCTAGAGTGGTAAATGTGTGTTATACAAGTCAGAATACCATTGAAATAGAGAAAGAAACACGTTCGGCAGCTTTGGAAAGCCTTACACTTCACTGAAATGTAGTACTACACTCTATAACACAGTTGAGAGACAATGTTCCCAAGCTGCCTCAGTTCATGACAGTGTGTAGGAAGTTGTTTGATAAAGTGGGCAAAGCTTATACTTGGACCAGAAGGCAGAATATAGGAAACTACATGAAAACATGGGTAATTCAGAGAAAATGACTGTAAACAGATGAGAACTCGTTTAGAACAGCTGAAAGAGATTCTCCAAGTCAGTTCTTAGTGTAGAAAAGGTAGCTAAGATAAGGGAAATCCTTAATTCGAGTTAAGATCACATGAAACACTGTATGAATCCTATATTCTTTCCCTAAAGGACTCTAGAGTGGTAAATGTGTGTTATACAAGTCAGAATACCATTGAAATAGAGAAAGAAACACGTTCGGCAGCTTTGGAAAGCCTTACACTTCACTGAAATGTAGTACTACACTCTATAACACAGTTGAGAGACAATGTTCCCAAGCTGCCTCAGTTCATAACAGTGTGCAGGAAGTTGTTTGATAAAGTGGGCAAAGCTTATACTTGGACCAGAAGGCAGAATATAGGAAAGTACATGAAAACATGGATAATTCAGAGAAAATGACTGTAAACAGATGAGAACTCGTTTAGAACAGCTGAAAGAGATTCTCCAAGTCAGTTCTTAGTGTAGAAAAGGTAGCTAAGATAAGGGAAATCCTTAATTCGAGTTAAGATCACATGAAACACTGTATGAATCCTATATTCTTTACTTAAAGGACTCCAGAGTGGTATATGTGTGTTATACAAGTCAGAATACCATTGAAATAGAGAAAGAAACACGTTCGGCAGCTTTGGAAAGCCTTACACTTCACTGAAATGTAGTACTACACTCTATAACACAGTTGAGAGACAATGTTCCCAAGCTGCCTCAGTTCATGACAGTGTGTAGGAAGTTGTTTGATAAAGTGGGCAAAGCTTATACTTGGACCAGAAGGCAGAATATAGGAAACTACATGAAAACAAGGATAATTCAGAGAAAATGACTGTAAACAGATGAGAACTTGTTTAGAACAGCCCAAAGAGATTCTCCAAGTCAGTTCTTAGTGTAGAAAAGGTAGCTAAGATCGGGGAAATCCTTATTGGGAGTTAATATCACATGAAACACTGTATGAATCCTATATTCTTTACTTAAAGGAAACTAGAGTGGTAAATGTGTGTTATACAAGTCAGAATACCATTGAAATAGAGAAAGAAACACGTTCGGCAGCTTTGGAAAGCCTTACACTTCACTGAAATGTAGTACTACACTCTATAACACAGTTGAGAGACAATGTTCCCAAGCTGCCTCAGTTCATAACAGTGTGCAGGAAGTTGTTTGATAAAGTGGGCAAAGCTTATACTTGGACCAGAAGGCAGAATATAGGAAAGTACATGAAAACATGGATAATTCAGAGAAAATGACTGTAAACAGATGAGAACTGGTTTAGAACAGCTGAAAGAGATTCTCCATGTCAGTTCTTAGTGTAGAAAAGGTAGCTAAGATAAGGGAAATCCTTAATTCGAGTTAAGACCACATGAAACACTGTATGAATCCTATATTCTTTACTTAAAGGACTCTAGAGTGGTAAATGTGTGTTATACAAGTCAGAATACCATTGAAATAGAGAAAGAAACACGTTCGGCCGCTTTGGAAAGCCTTACACTTCACTGAAATGTAGTACTACACTCTATAACACAGTTGAGAGACAATGTTCCCAAGCTGCCTCAGTTCATGACAGTGTGTAGGAAGTTGTTTGATAAAGTGGGCAAAGCTTATACTTGGACCAGAAGGCAGAATATAGGAAACTACATGAAAACATGGGTAATTCAGAGAAAATGACTGTAAACAGATGAGAACTCGTTTAGAACAGCTGAAAGAGATTCTCCAAGTCAGTTCTTAGTGTAGAAAAGGTAGCTAAGATAAGGGAAATCCTTAATTCGAGTTAAGATCACATGAAACACTGTATGAATCCTATATTCTTTCCCTAAAGGACTCTAGAGTGGTAAATGTGTGTTATACAAGTCAGAATACCATTGAAATAGAGAAAGAAACACGTTCGGCAGCTTTGGAAAGCCTTACACTTCACTGAAATGTAGTACTACACTCTATAACACAGTTGAGAGACAATGTTCCCAAGCTGCCTCAGTTCATAACAGTGTGCAGGAAGTTGTTTGATAAAGTGGGCAAAGCTTATACTTGGACCAGAAGGCAGAATATAGGAAAGTACATGAAAACATGGATAATTCAGAGAAAATGACTGTAAACAGATGAGAACTCGTTTAGAACAGCTGAAAGAGATTCTCCAAGTCAGTTCTTAGTGTAGAAAAGGTAGCTAAGATAAGGGAAATCCTTAATTCGAGTTAAGATCACATGAAACACTGTATGAATCCTATATTCTTTACTTAAAGGAAACTAGAGTGGTAAATGTGTGTTATACAAGTCAGAATACCGTTGAAATAGAGAAAGAAACACGTTCGGCAGCTTTGGAAAGCCTTACACTTCACTGAAATGTAGTACTACACTCTATAACACAGTTGAGAGACAATGTTCCCAAGCTGCCTCAGTTCATAACAGTGTGCAGGAAGTTGTTTGATAAAGTGGGCAAAGCTTATACTTGGACCAGAAGGCAGAATATAGGAAAGTACATGAAAACATGGATAATTCAGAGAAAATGACTGTAAACAGATGAGAACTCGTTTAGAACAGCTGAAAGAGATTCTCCAAGTCAGTTCTTAGTGTAGAAAAGGTAGCTAAGATAAGGGAAATCCTTAATTCGAGTTAAGATCACATGAAACACTGTATGAATCCTATATTCTTTACTTAAAGGACTCCAGAGTGGTATATGTGTGTTATACAAGTCAGAATACCATTGAAATAGAGAAAGAAACACGTTCGGCAGCTTTGGAAAGCCTTACACTTCACTGAAATGTAGTACTACACTCTATAACACAGTTGAGAGACAATGTTCCCAAGCTGCCTCAGTTCATGACAGTGTGTAGGAAGTTGTTTAATAAAGTGGGCAAAGCTTATACTTGGACCAGAAGGCAGAATATAGGAAACTACATGAAAACATGGATAATTCAGAGAAAATGACTGTAAACAGATGAGAACTTGTTTAGAACAGCCCAAAGAGATTCTCTAAGTCAGTTCTTAGTGTAGAAAAGGTAGCTAAGATCCGGGTCATCCTTAATTCGAGTTAATATGACATGAAACAGTGTTTGAATCCTATATTCTTTACTTAAAGGAAACTAGAGTGGTAAATGTGTGTTATACAAGTCAGAATACCATTGAAATAGAGAAAGAAACACGTTCGGCAGCTTTGGAAAGCCTTACACTTCACTGAAATGTAGTACTACACTCTATAACACAGTTGAGAGACAATGTTCCCAAGCTGCCTCAGTTCATAACAGTGTGCAGGAAGTTGTTTGATAAAGTGGGCAAAGCTTATACTTGGACCAGAAGGCAGAATATAGGAAAGTACATGAAAACATGGATAATTCAGAGAAAATGACTGTAAACAGATGAGAACTCGTTTAGTACAGCTGAAAGAGATTCTCCAAGTCAGTTCTTAGTGTAGAAAAGGTAGCTAAGATCGGGGAAATCCTTATTGGGAGTTAATATCACATGAAACACTGTATGAATCCTATATTCTTTACTTAAAGGAAACTAGAGTGGTAAATGTGTGTTATACAAGGCAGAATACCATTGAAATAGAAAAAGAAACACGTTCGGTAGCTTTGGAAAGCCTTACACTTCACTGAAATATAGTACTACACTCTATAACACAGTTGAGAGACAATGTTCCCAAGCTGCCTCAGCTCATAACAGTGTGTCGGAAGTTGTTTGATAAAGTGGGCAAAGCTTATACTTGGACCAGAAGGCAGAATATATGAAACTACATGAAACCATGGATAATTCAGAGAAAATGACTGTAAACAGATGAGAACTTGTTTAGAACAGCTCAAAGAGATTCTCCAAGTAAGTTCCTAGTGTAGAAAAGGTAGCTAAGATCCGGGTCATCCTTAATTCGAGTTAATATGACATGAAACAGTGTTTGAATCCTATATTCTTTACTTAAAGTAGACTAGAGTGGTAAAAGAGTGTTATACAAGGCAGGATACCATTGAAATAGTGAAAGAAACACGTTCGGCAGCTTTGTAAAGCCTTACACTTCACTGAAATGTAGTACTACACTCTATAACACAGTAGAGATACAATGTTCCCAAGCTGCCTCAGTTCATAACAGTGTGTAGGAAGTTGTTTGATAAAGTGGGCAAAGCTTATACTTGGACCAGAAGGCAGAATACAGGAAACTACATGAAAACATGGATAATTCAGAGAAAATGACTGTAAACAGCTGAGAACTCGTTTAGAACAGCTGAAAGAGATTCTCCAAGTCAGTTCTTAGTGTAGAAAAGGTAGCTAAGATAAGGGAAATCCTTAATTCGAGTTAAGATCACATGAAACACTGTATGAATCCTATATTATTTCCCTAAAGGACTCTAGAGTGGTAAATGTGTGTTATACAAGTCAGAATACCATTGAAATAGAGAAAGAAACACGTTCGGCAGCTTTGGAAAGCCTTACACTTCACTGAAATGTAGTACTACACTCTATAACACAGTTGAGAGACAATGTTCCCAAGCTGCCTCAGTTCATAACAGTGTGCAGGAAGTTGTTTGATAAAGTGGGCAAAGCTTATACTTGGACCAGAAGGCACAATATAGGAAAGTACATGAAAACATGGATAATTCAGAGAAAATGACTGTAAACACATGAGAACTCGTTTAGAACAGCTGAAAGAGATTCTCCAAGTCAGTTCTTAGTGTAGAAAAGGTAGCTAAGATAAGGGAAATCCTTAATTCGAGTTAAGATCACATGAAACACTGTATGAATCCTATATTCTTTACTTAAAGGACTCCAGAGTGGTATATGTGTGTTATACAAGTCAGAATACCATTGAAATAGAGAAAGAAACACGTTCGGCAGCTTTGGAAAGCCTTACACTTCACTGAAATGTAGTACTACACTCTATAACACAGTTGAGAGACAATGTTCCCAAGCTGCCTCAGTTCATGACAGTGTGTAGGAAGTTGTTTGATAAAGTGGGCAAAGCTTATACTTGGACCAGAAGGCAGAATATAGGAAACTACATGAAAACATGGATAATTCGGAGAAAATGACTGTAAACAGATGAGAACTTGTTTAGAACAGCCCAAAGAGATTCTCCAAGTCAGTTCTTAGTGTAGAAAAGGTAGCTAAGATCGGGGAAATCCTTATTGGGAGTTAATATCACATGAAACACTGTATGAATCCTATATTCTTTACTTAAAGGAAACTAGAGTGGTAAATGTGTGTTATACAAGTCAGAATACCATTGAAATAGAGAAAGAAACACGTTCGGCAGCTTTGGAAAGCCTTACACTTCACTGAAATGTAGTACTACACTCTATAACACAGTTGAGAGACAATGTTCCCAAGCTGCCTCAGTTCATAACAGTGTGCAGGAAGTTGTTTGATAAAGTGGGCAAAGCTTATACTTGGACCAGAAGGCAGAATATAGGAAAGTACATGAAAACATGGATAATTCAGAGAAAATGACTGTAAACAGATGAGAACTCGTTTAGTACAGCTGAAAGAGATTCTCCAAGTCAGTTCTTAGTGTAGAAAAGGTAGCTAAGATCGGGGAAATCCTTATTGGGAGTTAATATCACATGAAACACTGTATGAATCCTATATTCTTTACTTAAAGGAAACTAGAGTGGTAAATGTGTGTTATACAAGGCAGAATACCATTGAAATAGAAAAAGAAACACGTTCGGTAGCTTTGGAAAGCCTTACACTTCACTGAAATATAGTACTACACTCTATAACACAGTTGAGAGACAATGTTCCCAAGCTGCCTCAGCTCATAACAGTGTGTCGGAAGTTGTTTGATAAAGTGGGCAAAGCTTATACTTGGACCAGAAGGCAGAATATATGAAACTACATGAAACCATGGATAATTCAGAGAAAATGACTGTAAACAGATGAGAACTTGTTTAGAACAGCTCAAAGAGATTCTCCAAGTAAGTTCCTAGTGTAGAAAAGGTAGCTAAGATCCGGGTCATCCTTAATTCGAGTTAATATGACATGAAACAGTGTTTGAATCCTATATTCTTTACTTAAAGTAGACTAGAGTGGTAAAAGAGTGTTACACAAGGCAGGATACCATTGAAATAGTGAAAGAAACACGTTCGGCAGCTTTGTAAAGCCTTACACTTCACTGAAATGTAGTACTACACTCTATAACACAGTAGAGATACAATGTTCCCAAGCTGCCTCAGTTCATAACAGTGTGTAGGAAGTTGTTTGATAAAGTGGGCAAAGCTTATACTTGGACCAGAAGGCAGAATACAGGAAACTACATGAAAACATGGATAATTCAGAGAAAATGACTGTAAACAGCTGAGAACTCGTTTAGAACAGCTGAAAGAGATTCTCCAAGTCAGTTCTTAGTGTAGAAAAGGTAGCTAAGATAAGGGAAATCCTTAATTCGAGTTAAGATCACATGAAACACTGTATGAATCCTATATTATTTCCCTAAAGGACTCTAGAGTGGTAAATGTGTGTTATACAAGTCAGAATACCATTGAAATAGAGAAAGAAACACGTTCGGCAGCTTTGGAAAGCCTTACACTTCACTGAAATGTAGTACTACACTCTATAACACAGTTGAGAGACAATGTTCCCAAGCTGCCTCAGTTCATAACAGTGTGCAGGAAGTTGTTTGATAAAGTGGGCAAAGCTTATACTTGGACCAGAAGGCACAATATAGGAAAGTACATGAAAACATGGATAATTCAGAGAAAATGACTGTAAACACATGAGAACTCGTTTAGAACAGCTGAAAGAGATTCTCCAAGTCAGTTCTTAGTGTAGAAAAGGTAGCTAAGATAAGGGAAATCCTTAATTCGAGTTAAGATCACATGAAACACTGTATGAATCCTATATTCTTTACTTAAAGGACTCCAGAGTGGTATATGTGTGTTATACAAGTCAGAATACCATTGAAATAGAGAAAGAAACACGTTCGGCAGCTTTGGAAAGCCTTACACTTCACTGAAATGTAGTACTACACTCTATAACACAGTTGAGAGACAATGTTCCCAAGCTGCCTCAGTTCATAACAGTGTGCAGGAAGTTGTTTGATAAAGTGGGCAAAGCTTATACTTGGACCAGAAGGCAGAATATAGGAAAGTACATGAAAACATGGATAATTCAGAGAAAATGACTGTAAACAGATGAGAACTCGTTTAGAACAGCTGAAAGAGATTCTCCAAGTCAGTTCTTAGTGTAGAAAAGGTAGCTAAGATAAGGGAAATCCTTAATTCGAGTTAAGATCACATGAAACACTGTATGAATCCTATATTCTTTACTTAAAGGACTCCAGAGTGGTATATGTGTGTTATACAAGTCAGAATACCATTGAAATAGAGAAAGAAACACGTTCGGCAGCTTTGGAAAGCCTTACACTTCACTGAAATGTAGTACTACACTCTATAACACAGTTGAGAGACAATGTTCCCAAGCTGCCTCAGTTCATGACAGTGTGTAGGAAGTTGTTTGATAAAGTGGGCAAAGCTTATACTTGGACCAGAAGGCAGAATATAGGAAACTACATGAAAACATGGATAATTCAGAGAAAATGACTGTAAACAGATGAGAACTTGTTTAGAACAGCCCAAAGAGATTCTCCAAGTCAGTTCTTAGTGTAGAAAAGGTAGCTAAGATCGGGGAAATCCTTATTGGGAGTTAATATCACATGAAACACTGTATGAATCCTATATTCTTTACTTAAAGGAAACTAGAGTGGTAAATGTGTGTTATACAAGTCAGAATACCATTGAAATAGAGAAAGAAACACGTTCGGCAGCTTTGGAAAGCCTTACACTTCACTGAAATGTAGTACTACACTCTATAACACAGTTGAGAGACAATGTTCCCAAGCTGCCTCAGTTCATAACAGTGTGCAGGAAGTTGTTTGATAAAGTGGGCAAAGCTTATACTTGGACCAGAAGGCAGAATATAGGAAAGTACATGAAAACATGGATAATTCAGAGAAAATGACTGTAAACAGATGAGAACTCGTTTAGTACAGCTGAAAGAGATTCTCCAAGTCAGTTCTTAGTGTAGAAAAGGTAGCTAAGATCGGGGAAATCCTTATTGGGAGTTAATATCACATGAAACACTGTATGAATCCTATATTCTTTACTTAAAGGAAACTAGAGTGGTAAATGTGTGTTATACAAGGCAGAATACCATTGAAATAGAAAAAGAAACACGTTCGGTAGCTTTGGAAAGCCTTACACTTCACTGAAATATAGTACTACACTCTATAACACAGTTGAGAGACAATGTTCCCAAGCTGCCTCAGCTCATAACAGTGTGTCGGAAGTTGTTTGATAAAGTGGGCAAAGCTTATACTTGGACCAGAAGGCAGAATATATGAAACTACATGAAACCATGGATAATTCAGAGAAAATGACTGTAAACAGATGAGAACTTGTTTAGAACAGCTCAAAGAGATTCTCCAAGTAAGTTCCTAGTGTAGAAAAGGTAGCTAAGATCCGGGTCATCCTTAATTCGAGTTAATATGACATGAAACAGTGTTTGAATCCTATATTCTTTACTTAAAGTAGACTAGAGTGGTAAAAGAGTGTTACACAAGGCAGGATACCATTGAAATAGTGAAAGAAACACGTTCGGCAGCTTTGTAAAGCCTTACACTTCACTGAAATGTAGTACTACACTCTATAACACAGTAGAGATACAATGTTCCCAAGCTGCCTCAGTTCATAACAGTGTGTAGGAAGTTGTTTGATAAAGTGGGCAAAGCTTATACTTGGACCAGAAGGCAGAATACAGGAAACTACATGAAAACATGGATAATTCAGAGAAAATGACTGTAAACAGCTGAGAACTCGTTTAGAACAGCTGAAAGAGATTCTCCAAGTCAGTTCTTAGTGTAGAAAAGGTAGCTAAGATAAGGGAAATCCTTAATTCGAGTTAAGATCACATGAAACACTGTATGAATCCTATATTATTTCCCTAAAGGACTCTAGAGTGGTAAATGTGTGTTATACAAGTCAGAATACCATTGAAATAGAGAAAGAAACACGTTCGGCAGCTTTGGAAAGCCTTACACTTCACTGAAATGTAGTACTACACTCTATAACACAGTTGAGAGACAATGTTCCCAAGCTGCCTCAGTTCATAACAGTGTGCAGGAAGTTGTTTGATAAAGTGGGCAAAGCTTATACTTGGACCAGAAGGCACAATATAGGAAAGTACATGAAAACATGGATAATTCAGAGAAAATGACTGTAAACACATGAGAACTCGTTTAGAACAGCTGAAAGAGATTCTCCAAGTCAGTTCTTAGTGTAGAAAAGGTAGCTAAGATAAGGGAAATCCTTAATTCGAGTTAAGATCACATGAAACACTGTATGAATCCTATATTCTTTACTTAAAGGACTCCAGAGTGGTATATGTGTGTTATACAAGTCAGAATACCATTGAAATAGAGAAAGAAACACGTTCGGCAGCTTTGGAAAGCCTTACACTTCACTGAAATGTAGTACTACACTCTATAACACAGTTGAGAGACAATGTTCCCAAGCTGCCTCAGTTCATAACAGTGTGCAGGAAGTTGTTTGATAAAGTGGGCAAAGCTTATACTTGGACCAGAAGGCAGAATATAGGAAAGTACATGAAAACATGGATAATTCAGAGAAAATGACTGTAAACAGATGAGAACTCGTTTAGAACAGCTGAAAGAGATTCTCCAAGTCAGTTCTTAGTGTAGAAAAGGTAGCTAAGATAAGGGAAATCCTTAATTCGAGTTAAGATCACATGAAACACTGTATGAATCCTATATTCTTTACTTAAAGGACTCCAGAGTGGTATATGTGTGTTATACAAGTCAGAATACCATTGAAATAGAGAAAGAAACACGTTCGGCAGCTTTGGAAAGCCTTACACTTCACTGAAATGTAGTACTACACTCTATAACACAGTTGAGAGACAATGTTCCCAAGCTGCCTCAGTTCATGACAGTGTGTAGGAAGTTGTTTGATAAAGTGGGCAAAGCTTATACTTGGACCAGAAGGCAGAATATAGGAAACTACATGAAAACATGGATAATTCAGAGAAAATGACTGTAAACAGATGAGAACTTGTTTAGAACAGCCCAAAGAGATTCTCCAAGTCAGTTCTTAGTGTAGAAAAGGTAGCTAAGATCGGGGAAATCCTTATTGGGAGTTAATATCACATGAAACACTGTATGAATCCTATATTCTTTACTTAAAGGAAACTAGAGTGGTAAATGTGTGTTATACAAGTCAGAATACCATTGAAATAGAGAAAGAAACACGTTCGGCAGCTTTGGAAAGCCTTACACTTCACTGAAATGTAGTACTACACTCTATAACACAGTTGAGAGACAATGTTCCCAAGCTGCCTCAGTTCATAACAGTGTGCAGGAAGTTGTTTGATAAAGTGGGCAAAGCTTATACTTGGACCAGAAGGCAGAATATAGGAAAGTACATGAAAACATGGATAATTCAGAGAAAATGACTGTAAACAGATGAGAACTCGTTTAGTACAGCTGAAAGAGATTCTCCAAGTCAGTTCTTAGTGTAGAAAAGGTAGCTAAGATCGGGGAAATCCTTATTGGGAGTTAATATCACATGAAACACTGTATGAATCCTATATTCTTTACTTAAAGGAAACTAGAGTGGTAAATGTGTGTTATACAAGGCAGAATACCATTGAAATAGAAAAAGAAACACGTTCGGTAGCTTTGGAAAGCCTTACACTTCACTGAAATATAGTACTACACTCTATAACACAGTTGAGAGACAATGTTCCCAAGCTGCCTCAGCTCATAACAGTGTGTCGGAAGTTGTTTGATAAAGTGGGCAAAGCTTATACTTGGACCAGAAGGCAGAATATATGAAACTACATGAAACCATGGATAATTCAGAGAAAATGACTGTAAACAGATGAGAACTTGTTTAGAACAGCTCAAAGAGATTCTCCAAGTAAGTTCCTAGTGTAGAAAAGGTAGCTAAGATCCGGGTCATCCTTAATTCGAGTTAATATGACATGAAACAGTGTTTGAATCCTATATTCTTTACTTAAAGTAGACTAGAGTGGTAAAAGAGTGTTACACAAGGCAGGATACCATTGAAATAGTGAAAGAAACACGTTCGGCAGCTTTGTAAAGCCTTACACTTCACTGAAATGTAGTACTACACTCTATAACACAGTAGAGATACAATGTTCCCAAGCTGCCTCAGTTCATAACAGTGTGTAGGAAGTTGTTTGATAAAGTGGGCAAAGCTTATACTTGGACCAGAAGGCAGAATACAGGAAACTACATGAAAACATGGATAATTCAGAGAAAATGACTGTAAACAGCTGAGAACTCGTTTAGAACAGCTGAAAGAGATTCTCCAAGTCAGTTCTTAGTGTAGAAAAGGTAGCTAAGATAAGGGAAATCCTTAATTCGAGTTAAGATCACATGAAACACTGTATGAATCCTATATTCTTTACTTAAAGGACTCTAGAGTGGTAAATGTGTGTTATACAAGTCAGAATACCATTGAAATAGAGAAAGAAACACGTTCGGCAGCTTTGGAAAGCCTTACACTTCACTGAAATGTAGTACTACACTCTATAACACAGTTGAGAGACAATGTTCCCAAGCTGCCTCAGTTCATGACAGTGTGTAGGAAGTTGTTTGATAAAGTGGGCAAAGCTTATACTTGGACCAGAAGGCAGAACATAGGAAACTACATGAAAACATGGGTAATTCAGAGAAAATGACTGTAAACAGATGAGAACTCGTTTAGAACAGCTGAAAGAGATTCTCCAAGTCAGTTCTTAGTGTAGAAAAGGTAGCTAAGATAAGGGAAATCCTTAATTCGAGTTAAGATCACATGAAACACTGTATGAATCCTATATTCTTTCCCTAAAGGACTCTAGAGTGGTAAATGTGTGTTATACAAGTCAGAATACCATTGAAATAGAGAAAGAAACACGTTCGGCAGCTTTGGAAAGCCTTACACTTCACTGAAATGTAGTACTACACTCTATAACACAGTTGAGAGACAATGTTCCCAAGCTGCCTCAGTTCATAACAGTGTGCAGGAAGTTGTTTGATAAAGTGGGCAAAGCTTATACTTGGACCAGAAGGCAGAATATAGGAAAGTACATGAAAACATGGATAATTCAGAGAAAATGACTGTAAACAGATGAGAACTCGTTTAGAACAGCTGAAAGAGATTCTCCAAGTCAGTTCTTAGTGTAGAAAAGGTAGCTAAGATAAGGGAAATCCTTAATTCGAGTTAAGATCACATGAAACACTGTATGAATCCTATATTCTTACTTAAAGGACTCCAGAGTGGTATATGTGTGTTATACAAGTCAGAATACCATTGAAATAGAGAAAGAAACACGTTCGGCAGCTTTGGAAAGCCTTACACTTCACTGAAATGTAGTACTACACTCTATAACACAGTTGAGAGACAATGTTCCCAAGCTGCCTCAGTTCATGACAGTGTGTAGGAAGTTGTTTGATAAAGTGGGCAAAGCTTATACTTGGACCAGAAGGCAGAATATAGGAAACTACATGAAAACATGGGTAATTCAGAGAAAATGACTGTGAACAGATGAGAACTTGTTTAGAACAGCCCAAAGAGATTCTCCAAGTCAGTTCTTAGTGTAGAAAAGGTAGCTAAGATCGGGGAAATCCTTATTGGGAGTTAATATCACATGAAACACTGTATGAATCCTATATTCTTTACTTAAAGGAAACTAGAGTGGTAAATGTGTGTTATACAAGTCAGAATACCGTTGAAATAGAGAAAGAAACACGTTCGGCAGCTTTGGAAAGCCTTACACTTCACTGAAATGTAGTACTACACTCTATAACACAGTTGAGAGACAATGTTCCCAAGCTGCCTCAGTTCATAACAGTGTGCTGGAAGTTGTTTGATAAAGTGGGCAAAGCTTATACTTGGACCAGAAGGCAGAATATAGGAAAGTACATGAAAACATGGATAATTCAGAGAAAATGACTGTAAACAGATGAGAACTCGTTTAGAACAGCTGAAAGAGATTCTCCAAGTCAGTTCTTAGTGTAGAAAAGGTAGCTAAGATAAGGGAAATCCTTAATTCGAGTTAAGATCACATGAAACACTGTATGAATCCTATATTCTTTACTTAAAGGACTCCAGAGTGGTATATGTGTGTTATACAAGTCAGAATACCATTGAAATAGAGAAAGAAACACGTTCGGCAGCTTTGGAAAGCCTTACACTTCACTGAAATGTAGTACTACACTCTATAACACAGTTGAGAGACAATGTTCCCAAGCTGCCTCAGTTCATGACAGTGTGTAGTAAGTTGTTTGATAAAGTGGGCAAAGCTTATACTTGGACCAGAAGGCAGAATATAGGAAACTACATGAAAACATGGATAATTCAGAGAAAATGACTGTAAACAGATGAGAACTTGTTTAGAACAGCCCAAAGAGATTCTCCAAGTCAGTTCTTAGTGTAGAAAAGGTAGCTAAGATCGGGGAAATCCTTATTGGGAGTTAATATCACATGAAACACTGTATGAATCCTATATTCTTTACTTAAAGGAAACTAGAGTGGTAAATGTGTGTTATACAAGTCAGAATACCATTGAAATAGAGAAAGAAACACGTTCGGCAGCTTTGGAAAGCCTTACACTTCACTGAAATGTAGTACTACACTCTATAACACAGTTGAGAGACAATGTTCCCAAGCTGCCTCAGTTCATGACAGTGTGTAGGAAGTTGTTTGATAAAGTGGGCAAAGCTTATACTTGGACCAGAAGGCAGAATATAGGAAACTACATGAAAACATGGATAATTCAGAGAAAATGACTGTGAACAGATGAGAACTTGTTTAGAACAGCCCAAAGAGATTCTCCAAGTCAGTTCTTAGTGTAGAAAAGGTAGCTAAGATCGGGGAAATCCTTATTGGGAGTTAATATCACAAGAAACACTGTATGAATCCTATATTCTTTACTTAAAGGAAACTAGAGTGGTAAATGTGTGTTATACAAGTCAGAATACCGTTGAAATAGAGAAAGAAACACGTTCGGCAGCTTTGGAAAGCCTTACACTTCACTGAAATGTAGTACTACACTCTATAACACAGTTGAGAGACAATGTTCCCAAGCTGCCTCAGTTCATAACAGTGTGCAGGAAGTTGTTTGATAAAGTGGGCAAAGCTTGTACTTGGACCAGAAGGCAGAATATAGGAAACTACATGAAAACATGGATAATTCAGAGAAAATGACTGTAAACAGATGAGAACTCGTTTAGAACAGCTGAAAGAGATTCTCCAAGTCAGTTCTTAGTGTAGAAAAGGTAGCTAAGATAAGGGAAATCCTTAATTCGAGTTAAGATCACATGAAACACTGTATGAATCCTATATTCTTTCCCTAAAGGACTCTAGAGTGGTAAATGTGTGTTATACAAGTCAGAATATCATTGAAATAGAGAAAGAAACACGTTCGGCAGCTTTGGAAAGCCTTACACTTCACTGAAATGTAGTACTACACTCTATAACACAGTTGAGAGACAATGTTCCCAAGCTGCCTCAGTTCATAACAGTGTGCAGGAAGTTGTTTGATAAAGTGGGCAAAGCTTATACTTGGACCAGAAGGCAGAATATAGGAAAGTACATGAAAACATGGATAATTCAGAGAAAATGACTGTAAACAGATGAGAACTCGTTTAGAACAGCTGAAAGAGATTCTCCAAGTCAGTTCTTAGTGTAGAAAAGGTAGCTAAGATAAGGGAAATCCTTAATTCGAGTTAAGATCACATGAAACACTGTATGAATCCTATATTCTTTACTTAAAGGACTCCAGAGTGGTATATGGGTGTTATACAAGTCAGAATACCATTGAAATAGAGAAAGAAACACGTTCGGCAGCTTTGGAAAGCCTTACACTTCACTGAAATGTAGTACTACACTCTATAACACAGTTGAGAGACAATGTTCCCAAGCTGCCTCAGTTCATGACAGTGTGTAGGAAGTTGTTTGATAAAGTGGGCAAAGCTTATACTTGGACCAGAAGGCAGAATATAGGAAACTACATGAAAACATGGATAATTCAGAGAAAATGACTGTAAACAGATGAGAACTTGTTTAGAACAGCCCAAAGAGATTCTCCAAGTCAGTTCTTAGTGTAGAAAAGGTAGCTAAGATCGGGGAAATTCTTATTGGGAGTTAATATCACATGAAACACTGTATGAATCCTATATTCTTTACTTAAAGGAAACTAGAGTGGTAAATGTGTGTTATACAAGTCAGAATACCATTGAAATAGAGAAAGAAACACGTTCGGCAGCTTTGGAAAGCCTTACACTTCACTGAAATGTAGTACTACACTCTATAACACAGTTGAGAGACAATGTTCCCAAGCTGCCTCAGTTCATAACAGTGTGCAGGAAGTTGTTTGATAAAGTGGGCAAAGCTTATACTTGGACCAGAAGGCACAATATAGGAAAGTACATGAAAACATGGATAATTCAGAGAAAATGACTGTAAACACATGAGAACTCGTTTAGAACAGCTGAAAGAGATTCTCCAAGTCAGTTCTTAGTGTAGAAAAGGTAGCTAAGATAAGGGAAATCCTTAATTCGAGTTAAGATCACATGAAACACTGTATGAATCCTATATTCTTTACTTAAAGGACTCCAGAGTGGTATATGTGTGTTATACAAGTCAGAATACCATTGAAATAGAGAAAGAAACACGTTCGGCAGCTTTGGAAAGCCTTACACTTCACTGAAATGTAGTACTACACTCTATAACACAGTTGAGAGACAATGTTCCCAAGCTGCCTCTGTTCATGACAGTGTGTAGGAAGTTGTTTGATAAAGTGGGCAAAGCTTATACTTGGACCAGAAGGCAGAATATAGGAAAGTACATGAAAACATGGATAATTCAGAGAAAATGACTGTAAACAGATGAGAACTTGTTTAGAACAGCCCAAAGAGATTCTCCAAGTCAGTTCTTAGTGTAGAAAAGGTAGCTAAGATCGGGGAAATCCTTATTGGGAGTTAATATCACATGAAACACTGTATGAATCCTATATTCTTTACTTAAAGGAAACCAGAGTGGTAAATGTGTGTTATACAAGTCAGAATACCATTGAAATAGAGAAAGAAACACGTTCGGCAGCTTTGTAAAACCTTACACTTCACTGAAATATAGTACTACACTCTATAACACAGTAGAGATACAATGTTCCCAAGCTGCCTCAGTTCATAACAGTGTGTAGGAAGTTGTTTGATAAAGTGGGCAAAGCTTATACTTGGACCAGAAGGCAGAATACAGGAAACTACATGAAAACATGGATAATTCAGAGAAAATGACTGTAAACAGCTGAGAACTCGTTTAGAACAGCTGAAAGAGATTCTCCAAGTCAGTTCTTAGTGTAGAAAAGGTAGCTAAGATAAGGGAAATCCTTAATTCGAGTTAAGATCACATGAAACACTGTATGAATCCTATATTATTTCCCTAAAGGACTCTAGAGTGGTAAATGTGTGTTATACAAGTCAGAATACCATTGAAATAGAGAAAGAAACACGTTCGGCAGCTTTGGAAAGCCTTACACTTCACTGAAATGTAGTACTACACTCTATAACGCAGTTGAGAGACAATGTTCCCAAGCTGCCTCAGTTCATAACAGTGTGCAGGAAGTTGTTTGATAAAGTGGGCAAAGCTTATACTTGGACCAGAAGGCACAATATAGGAAAGTACATGAAAACATGGATAATTCAGAGAAAATGACTGTAAACAGATGAGAACTCGTTTAGAACAGCTGAAAGAGATTCTCCAAGTCAGTTCTTAGTGTAGAAAAGGTAGCTAAGATAAGGGAAATCCTTAATTCGAGTTAAGATCACATGAAACACTGTATGAATCCTATATTCTTTACTTAAAGGACTCCAGAGTGGTATATGTGTGTTATACAAGTCAGAATACCATTGAAATAGAGAAAGAAACACGTTCGGCAGCTTTGGAAAGCCTTACACTTCACTGAAATGTAGTACTACACTCTATAACACAGTTGAGAGACAATGTTCCCAAGCTGCCTCAGTTCATGACAGTGTGTAGGAAGTTGTTTGATAAAGTGGGCAAAGCTTATACTTGGACCAGAAGGCAGAATATAGGAAACTACATGAAAACATGGATAATTCAGAGAAAATGACTGTAAACAGATGAGAACTTGTTTAGAACAGCCCAAAGAGATTCTCCAAGTCAGTTCTTAGTGTAGAAAAGGTAGCTAAGATCGGGGAAATCCTTATTGGGAGTTAATATCACATGAAACACTGTATGAATCCTATATTCTTTACTTAAAGGAAACTAGAGTGGTAAATGTGTGTTATACAAGTCAGAATACCATTGAAATAGAGAAAGAAACACGTTCGGCAGCTTTGGAAAGCCTTACACTTCACTGAAATGTAGTACTACACTCTATAACACAGTTGAGAGACAATGATCCCAAGCTGCCTCAGTTCATAACAGTGTGCAGGAAGTTGTTTGATAAAGTGGGCAAAGCTTGTACTTGGACCAGAAGGCAGAATATAGGAAACTACATGAAAACATGGATAATTCAGAGAAAATGACTGTAAACAGATGAGAACTCGTTTACAACAGCTGAAAGAGATTCTCCAAGTCAGTTCTTAGTGTAGAAAAGGTAGCTAAGATAAGGGAAATCCTTAATTCGAGTTAAGATCACATGAAACACTGTATGAATCCTATATTCTTTCCCTAAAGGACTCTAGAGTGGTAAATGTGTGTTATACAAGTCAGAATATCATTGAAATAGAGAAAGAAACACGTTCGGCAGCTTTGGAAAGCCTTACACTTCACTGAAATGTAGTACTACACTCTATAACACAGTTGAGAGACAATGTTCCCAAGCTGCCTCAGTTCATAACAGTGTGCAGGAAGTTGTTTGATAAAGTGGGCAAAGCTTATACTTGGACCAGAAGGCAGAATATAGGAAAGTACATGAAAACATGGATAATTCAGACAAAATGACTGTAAACAGATGAGAACTCGTTTAGAACAGCTGAAAGAGATTCTCCAAGTCAGTTCTTAGTGTAGAAAAGGTAGCTAAGATAAGGGAAATCCTTAATTCGAGTTAAGATCACATGAAACACTGTATGAATCCTATATTCTTTACTTAAAGGACTCCAGAGTGGTATATGTGTGTTATACAAGTCAGAATACCATTGAGATAGAGAAAGAAACACGTTCGGCAGCTTTGGAAAGCCTTACACTTCACTGAAATGTAGTACTACACTCTATAACACAGTTGAGAGACAATGTTCCCAAGCTGCCTCAGTTCATGACAGTGTGTAGGAAGTTGTTTGATAAAGTGGGCAAAGCTTATACTTGGACCAGAAGGCAGAATATAGGAAACTACATGAAAACATGGATAATTCAGAGAAAATGACTGTAAACAGATGAGAACTTGTTTAGAACAGCCCAAAGAGATTCTCCAAGTCAGTTCTTAGTGTAGAAAAGGTAGCTAAGATCGGGGAAATCCTTATTGGGAGTTAATATCACATGAAACACTGTATGAATCCTATATTCTTTACTTAAAGGAAACCAGAGTGGTAAATGTGTGTTATACAAGTCAGAATACCATTGAAATAGAGAAAGAAACACGTTCGGCAGCTTTGTAAAGCCTTACACTTCACTGAAATATAGTACTACACTCTATAACACAGTAGAGATACAATGTTCCCAAGCTGCCTCAGTTCATAACAGTGTGTAGGAAGTTGTTTGATAAAGTGGGCAAAGCTTATACTTGGACCAGAAGGCAGAATACAGGAAACTACATGAAAACATGGATAATTCAGAGAAAATGACTGTAAACAGCTGAGAACTCGTTTAGAACAGCTGAAAGAGATTCTCCAAGTCAGTTCTTAGTGTAGAAAAGGTAGCTAAGATAAGGGAAATCCTTAATTCGAGTTAAGATCACATGAAACACTGTATGAATCCTATATTATTTCCCTAAAGGACTCTAGAGTGGTAAATGTGTGTTATACAAGTCAGAATACCATTGAAATAGAGAAAGAAACACGTTCGGCAGCTTTGGAAAGCCTTACACTTCACTGAAATGTAGTACTACACTCTATAACGCAGTTGAGAGACAATGTTCCCAAGCTGCCTCAGTTCATAACAGTGTGCAGGAAGTTGTTTGATAAAGTGGGCAAAGCTTGTACTTGGACCAGAAGGCAGAATATAGGAAAGTACATGAAAACATGGATAATTCAGAGAAAATGACTGTAAACAGATGAGAACTCGTTTAGAACAGCTGAAAGAGATTCTCCAAGTCAGTTCTTAGTGTAGAAAAGGTAGCTAAGATAAGGGAAATCTTTAATTCGAGTTAAGATCACATGAAACACTGTATGAATCCTATATTCTTTCCCTAAAGGACTCTAGAGTGGTAAATGTGTGTTATACAAGTCAGAATATCATTGAAATAGAGAAAGAAACACGTTCGGCAGCTTTGGAAAGCCTTACACTTCACTGAAATGTAGTACTACACTCTATAACACAGTTGAGAGACAATGTTCCCAAGCTGCCTCAGTTCATAACAGTGTGCAGGAAGTTGTTTGATAAAGTGGGCAAAGCTTATACTTGGACCAGAAGGCAGAATATAGGAAAGTACATGAAAACATGGATAATTCAGAGAAAATGACTGTAAACAGATGAGAACTCGTTTAGTACAGCTGAAAGAGATTCTCCAAGTCAGTTCTTAGTGTAGAAAAGGTAGCTAAGATAAGGGAAATCCTTAATTCGAGTTAAGATCACATGAAACACTGTATGAATCCTATATTCTTTACTTAAAGGACTCCAGAGTGGTATATGGGTGTTATACAAGTCAGAATACCATTGAAATAGAGAAAGAAACACGTTCGGCAGCTTTGGAAAGCCTTACACTTCACTGAAATGTAGTACTACACTCTATAACACAGTTGAGAGACAATGTTCCCAAGCTGCCTCAGTTCATGACAGTGTGTAGGAAGTTGTTTGATAAAGTGGGCAAAGCTTATACTTGGACCAGAAGGCAGAATATAGGAAACTACATGAAAACATGGATAATTCAGAGAAAATGACTGTAAACAGATGAGAACTTGTTTAGAACAGCCCAAAGAGATTCTCCAAGTCAGTTCTTAGTGTAGAAAAGGTAGCTAAGATCGGGGAAATTCTTATTGGGAGTTAATATCACATGAAACACTGTATGAATCCTATATTCTTTACTTAAAGGAAACTAGAGTGGTAAATGTGTGTTATACAAGTCAGAATACCATTGAAATAGAGAAAGAAACACGTTCGGCAGCTTTGGAAAGCCTTACACTTCACTGAAATGTAGTACTACACTCTATAACACAGTTGAGAGACAATGTTCCCAAGCTGCCTCAGTTCATAACAGTGTGCAGGAAGTTGTTTGATAAAGTGGGCAAAGCTTATACTTGGACCAGAAGGCACAATATAGGAAAGTACATGAAAACATGGATAATTCAGAGAAAATGACTGTAAACACATGAGAACTCGTTTAGAACAGCTGAAAGAGATTCTCCAAGTCAGTTCTTAGTGTAGAAAAGGTAGCTAAGATAAGGGAAATCCTTAATTCGAGTTAAGATCACATGAAACACTGTATGAATCCTATATTCTTTACTTAAAGGACTCCAGAGTGGTATATGTGTGTTATACAAGTCAGAATACCATTGAAATAGAGAAAGAAACACGTTCGGCAGCTTTGGAAAGCCTTACACTTCACTGAAATGTAGTACTACACTCTATAACACAGTTGAGAGACAATGTTCCCAAGCTGCCTCTGTTCATGACAGTGTGTAGGAAGTTGTTTGATAAAGTGGGCAAAGCTTATACTTGGACCAGAAGGCAGAATATAGGAAAGTACATGAAAACATGGATAATTCAGAGAAAATGACTGTAAACAGATGAGAACTTGTTTAGAACAGCCCAAAGAGATTCTCCAAGTCAGTTCTTAGTGTAGAAAAGGTAGCTAAGATCGGGGAAATCCTTATTGGGAGTTAATATCACATGAAACACTGTATGAATCCTATATTCTTTACTTAAAGGAAACCAGAGTGGTAAATGTGTGTTATACAAGTCAGAATACCATTGAAATAGAGAAAGAAACACGTTCGGCAGCTTTGTAAAGCCTTACACTTCACTGAAATATAGTACTACACTCTATAACACAGTAGAGATACAATGTTCCCAAGCTGCCTCAGTTCATAACAGTGTGTAGGAAGTTGTTTGATAAAGTGGGCAAAGCTTATACTTGGACCAGAAGGCAGAATACAGGAAACTACATGAAAACATGGATAATTCAGAGAAAATGACTGTAAACAGCTGAGAACTCGTTTAGAACAGCTGAAAGAGATTCTCCAAGTCAGTTCTTAGTGTAGAAAAGGTAGCTAAGATAAGGGAAATCCTTAATTCGAGTTAAGATCACATGAAACACTGTATGAATCCTATATTATTTCCCTAAAGGACTCTAGAGTGGTAAATGTGTGTTATACAAGTCAGAATACCATTGAAATAGAGAAAGAAACACGTTCGGCAGCTTTGGAAAGCCTTACACTTCACTGAAATGTAGTACTACACTCTATAACGCAGTTGAGAGACAATGTTCCCAAGCTGCCTCAGTTCATAACAGTGTGCAGGAAGTTGTTTGATAAAGTGGGCAAAGCTTATACTTGGACCAGAAGGCACAATATAGGAAAGTACATGAAAACATGGATAATTCAGAGAAAATGACTGTAAACAGATGAGAACTCGTTTAGAACAGCTGAAAGAGATTCTCCAAGTCAGTTCTTAGTGTAGAAAAGGTAGCTAAGATAAGGGAAATCCTTAATTCGAGTTAAGATCACATGAAACACTGTATGAATCCTATATTCTTTACTTAAAGGACTCCAGAGTGGTATATGTGTGTTATACAAGTCAGAATACCATTGAAATAGAGAAAGAAACACGTTCGGCAGCTTTGGAAAGCCTTACACTTCACTGAAATGTAGTACTACACTCTATAACACAGTTGAGAGACAATGTTCCCAAGCTGCCTCAGTTCATGACAGTGTGTAGGAAGTTGTTTGATAAAGTGGGCAAAGCTTATACTTGGACCAGAAGGCAGAATATAGGAAACTACATGAAAACATGGATAATTCAGAGAAAATGACTGTAAACAGATGAGAACTTGTTTAGAACAGCCCAAAGAGATTCTCCAAGTCAGTTCTTAGTGTAGAAAAGGTAGCTAAGATCGGGGAAATCCTTATTGGGAGTTAATATCACATGAAACACTGTATGAATCCTATATTCTTTACTTAAAGGAAACTAGAGTGGTAAATGTGTGTTATACAAGTCAGAATACCATTGAAATAGAGAAAGAAACACGTTCGGCAGCTTTGGAAAGCCTTACACTTCACTGAAATGTAGTACTACACTCTATAACACAGTTGAGAGACAATGATCCCAAGCTGCCTCAGTTCATAACAGTGTGCAGGAAGTTGTTTGATAAAGTGGGCAAAGCTTGTACTTGGACCAGAAGGCAGAATATAGGAAACTACATGAAAACATGGATAATTCAGAGAAAATGACTGTAAACAGATGAGAACTCGTTTACAACAGCTGAAAGAGATTCTCCAAGTCAGTTCTTAGTGTAGAAAAGGTAGCTAAGATAAGGGAAATCCTTAATTCGAGTTAAGATCACATGAAACACTGTATGAATCCTATATTCTTTCCCTAAAGGACTCTAGAGTGGTAAATGTGTGTTATACAAGTCAGAATATCATTGAAATAGAGAAAGAAACACGTTCGGCAGCTTTGGAAAGCCTTACACTTCACTGAAATGTAGTACTACACTCTATAACACAGTTGAGAGACAATGTTCCCAAGCTGCCTCAGTTCATAACAGTGTGCAGGAAGTTGTTTGATAAAGTGGGCAAAGCTTATACTTGGACCAGAAGGCAGAATATAGGAAAGTACATGAAAACATGGATAATTCAGAGAAAATGACTGTAAACAGATGAGAACTCGTTTAGAACAGCTGAAAGAGATTCTCCAAGTCAGTTCTTAGTGTAGAAAAGGTAGCTAAGATAAGGGAAATCCTTAATTCGAGTTAAGATCACATGAAACACTGTATGAATCCTATATTCTTTACTTAAAGGACTCCAGAGTGGTATATGTGTGTTATACAAGTCAGAATACCATTGAGATAGAGAAAGAAACACGTTCGGCAGCTTTGGAAAGCCTTACACTTCACTGAAATGTAGTACTACACTCTATAACACAGTTGAGAGACAATGTTCCCAAGCTGCCTCAGTTCATGACAGTGTGTAGGAAGTTGTTTGATAAAGTGGGCAAAGCTTATACTTGGACCAGAAGGCAGAATATAGGAAACTACATGAAAACATGGATAATTCAGAGAAAATGACTGTAAACAGATGAGAACTTGTTTAGAACAGCCCAAAGAGATTCTCCAAGTCAGTTCTTAGTGTAGAAAAGGTAGCTAAGATCG
This sequence comes from Pipistrellus hanaki, assembly GCF_964339955.1. Taxonomy (NCBI): domain Eukaryota; kingdom Metazoa; phylum Chordata; class Mammalia; order Chiroptera; family Vespertilionidae; genus Pipistrellus; species Pipistrellus hanaki. The sequence continues at coordinate 867,969 of NW_028182293.1, forward strand.
GGGAAATCCTTATTGGGAGTTAATATCACATGAAACACTGTATGAATCCTATATTCTTTACTTAAAGGAAACCAGAGTGGTAAATGTGTGTTATACAAGTCAGAATACCATTGAAATAGAGAAAGAAACACGTTCGGCAGCTTTGTAAAGCCTTACACTTCACTGAAATATAGTACTACACTCTATAACACAGTAGAGATACAATGTTCCCAAGCTGCCTCAGTTCATAACAGTGTGTAGGAAGTTGTTTGATAAAGTGGGCAAAGCTTATACTTGGACCAGAAGGCAGAATACAGGAAACTACATGAAAACATGGATAATTCAGAGAAAATGACTGTAAACAGCTGAGAACTCGTTTAGAACAGCTGAAAGAGATTCTCCAAGTCAGTTCTTAGTGTAGAAAAGGTAGCTAAGATAAGGGAAATCCTTAATTCGAGTTAAGATCACATGAAACACTGTATGAATCCTATATTATTTCCCTAAAGGACTCTAGAGTGGTAAATGTGTGTTATACAAGTCAGAATACCATTGAAATAGAGAAAGAAACACGTTCGGCAGCTTTGGAAAGCCTTACACTTCACTGAAATGTAGTACTACACTCTATAACGCAGTTGAGAGACAATGTTCCCAAGCTGCCTCAGTTCATAACAGTGTGCAGGAAGTTGTTTGATAAAGTGGGCAAAGCTTATACTTGGACCAGAAGGCACAATATAGGAAAGTACATGAAAACATGGATAATTCAGAGAAAATGACTGTAAACAGATGAGAACTCGTTTAGAACAGCTGAAAGAGATTCTCCAAGTCAGTTCTTAGTGTAGAAAAGGTAGCTAAGATAAGGGAAATCCTTAATTCGAGTTAAGATCACATGAAACACTGTATGAATCCTATATTCTTTACTTAAAGGACTCCAGAGTGGTATATGTGTGTTATACAAGTCAGAATACCATTGAAATAGAGAAAGAAACACGTTCGGCAGCTTTGGAAAGCCTTACACTTCACTGAAATGTAGTACTACACTCTATAACACAGTTGAGAGACAATGTTCCCAAGCTGCCTCAGTTCATGACAGTGTGTAGGAAGTTGTTTGATAAAGTGGGCAAAGCTTATACTTGGACCAGAAGGCAGAATATAGGAAACTACATGAAAACATGGATAATTCAGAGAAAATGACTGTAAACAGATGAGAACTTGTTTAGAACAGCCCAAAGAGATTCTCCAAGTCAGTTCTTAGTGTAGAAAAGGTAGCTAAGATCGGGGAAATCCTTATTGGGAGTTAATATCACATGAAACACTGTATGAATCCTATATTCTTTACTTAAAGGAAACTAGAGTGGTAAATGTGTGTTATACAAGTCAGAATACCATTGAAATAGAGAAAGAAACACGTTCGGCAGCTTTGGAAAGCCTTACACTTCACTGAAATGTAGTACTACACTCTATAACACAGTTGAGAGACAATGATCCCAAGCTGCCTCAGTTCATAACAGTGTGCAGGAAGTTGTTTGATAAAGTGGGCAAAGCTTGTACTTGGACCAGAAGGCAGAATATAGGAAACTACATGAAAACATGGATAATTCAGAGAAAATGACTGTAAACAGATGAGAACTCGTTTACAACAGCTGAAAGAGATTCTCCAAGTCAGTTCTTAGTGTAGAAAAGGTAGCTAAGATAAGGGAAATCCTTAATTCGAGTTAAGATCACATGAAACACTGTATGAATCCTATATTCTTTCCCTAAAGGACTCTAGAGTGGTAAATGTGTGTTATACAAGTCAGAATATCATTGAAATAGAGAAAGAAACACGTTCGGCAGCTTTGGAAAGCCTTACACTTCACTGAAATGTAGTACTACACTCTATAACACAGTTGAGAGACAATGTTCCCAAGCTGCCTCAGTTCATAACAGTGTGCAGGAAGTTGTTTGATAAAGTGGGCAAAGCTTATACTTGGACCAGAAGGCAGAATATAGGAAAGTACATGAAAACATGGATAATTCAGAGAAAATGACTGTAAACAGATGAGAACTCGTTTAGAACAGCTGAAAGAGATTCTCCAAGTCAGTTCTTAGTGTAGAAAAGGTAGCTAAGATAAGGGAAATCCTTAATTCGAGTTAAGATCACATGAAACACTGTATGAATCCTATATTCTTTACTTAAAGGACTCCAGAGTGGTATATGTGTGTTATACAAGTCAGAATACCATTGAGATAGAGAAAGAAACACGTTCGGCAGCTTTGGAAAGCCTTACACTTCACTGAAATGTAGTACTACACTCTATAACACAGTTGAGAGACAATGTTCCCAAGCTGCCTCAGTTCATGACAGTGTGTAGGAAGTTGTTTGATAAAGTGGGCAAAGCTTATACTTGGACCAGAAGGCAGAATATAGGAAACTACATGAAAACATGGATAATTCAGAGAAAATGACTGTAAACAGATGAGAACTTGTTTAGAACAGCCCAAAGAGATTCTCCAAGTCAGTTCTTAGTGTAGAAAAGGTAGCTAAGATCGGGGAAATCCTTATTGGGAGTTAATATCACATGAAACACTGTATGAATCCTATATTCTTTACTTAAAGGAGACTAGAGTGGTAAATGTGTGTTATACAAGGCAGAATACCATTGAAATAGAAAAAGAAACAAGTTCGGTAGCTTTGGAAAGCCTTACACTTCACTGAAATATAGTACTACACTCTATAACACAGTTGAGAGACAATGTTCCCGAGCTGCTTCAGTTCATAACAGTGTGTAGGAAGTTGTTTGATAAAGTGGGCAAAGCTTATACTTGGACTAGAAGGCAGAATATAGGAAACTACATGAAACCATGGATAATTCAGAGAAAATGACTGTAAACAGATGAGCACTTGTTTAGAACAGCTCAAAGAGATTCTCCAAGTAAGTTCTTACTGTAGAAAAGGTAGCTAAGATCCGGGACATCCTTAATTCGAGTTAAGATCTCATGAAACCGTGTTTGAATCCTATATTCTTTACTTAAAGTAGACTAGAGTGGTAAAAGTGTGTTATACAAGGCAGGATACCATTGAAATAGTGAAAGAAACACGTTCGGCAGCTTTGGAAAGCCTTACACTTCACTGAAATGTAGTACTACACTCTATAACACAGTTGAGAGACAATGTTCCCAAGCTGCCTCAGTTCATAACAGTGTGTACGAAGTTGTTTGATAAAGTGGGCAATGCTTATACTTGGACCAGAAGGCAGAATATAGGAAAGTACATGAAAACATGGATAATTCAGAGAAAATGACTGTAAACAGATGAGAACTCGTTTAGAACAGCTGAAAGAGATTCTCCAAGTCAGTTCTTAGTGTAGAAAAGGTAGCTAAGATAAGGGAAATCCTTAATTCGAGTTAAGATCACATGAAACACTGTATGAATCCTATATTCTTTACTTTAAGGACTCCAGAGTGGTATATGTGTGTTATACAAGTCAGAATACCATTGAAATAGAGAAAGAAACACGTTCGGCAGCTTTGGAAAGCCTTACACTTCACTGAAATGTAGTACTACACTCTATAACACAGTTGAGAGACAATGTTCCCAAGCTGCCTCAGTTCATGACAGTGTGTAGGAAGTTGTTTGATAAAGTGGGCAAAGCTTATACTTGGACCAGAAGGCAGAATATAGGAAACTACATGAAAACATGGATAATTCAGAGAAAATGACTGTAAACAGATGAGAACTTGTTTAGAACAGCCCAAAGAGATTCTCCAAGTCAGTTCTTAGTGTAGAAAAGGTAGCTAAGATCGGGGAAATCCTTATTGGGAGTTAATATGACATGAAACAGTGTTTGAATCCTATATTCTTTACTTAAAGTAGACTAGAGTGGTAAAAGAGTGTTATACAAGGCAGGATACCATTGAAATAGTGAAAGAAACACGTTCGGCAGCTTTGTAAAGCCTTACACTTCACTGAAATGTAGTACTACACTCTATAACACAGTAGAGATACAATGTTCCCAAGCTGCCTCAGTTCATAACAGTGTGTAGGAAGTTGTTTGATAAAGTGGGCAAAGCTTATACTTGGACCAGAAGGCAGAATACAGGAAACTACATGAAAACATGGATAATTCAGAGAAAATGACTGTAAACAGCTGAGAACTCGTTTAGAACAGCTGAAAGAGATTCTCCAAGTCAGTTCTTAGTGTAGAAAAGGTAGCTAAGATAAGGGAAATCCTTAATTCGAGTTAAGATCACATGAAACACTGTATGAATCCTATATTATTTCCCTAAAGGACTCTAGAGTGGTAAATGTGTGTTATACAAGTCAGAATACCATTGAAATAGAGAAAGAAACACGTTCGGCAGCTTTGGAAAGCCTTACACTTCACTGAAATGTAGTACTACACTCTATAACACAGTTGAGAGACAATGTTCCCAAGCTGCCTCAGTTCATAACAGTGTGCAGGAAGTTGTTTGATAAAGTGGGCAAAGCTTATACTTGGACCAGAAGGCACAATATAGGAAAGTACATGAAAACATGGATAATTCAGAGAAAATGACTGTAAACAGATGAGAACTCGTTTAGAACAGCTGAAAGAGATTCTCCAAGTCAGTTCTTAGTGTAGAAAAGGTAGCTAAGATAAGGGAAATCCTTAATTCGAGTTAAGATCACATGAAACACTGTATGAATCCTATATTCTTTACTTAAAGGACTCCAGAGTGGTATATGTGTGTTATACAAGTCAGAATACCATTGAAATAGAGAAAGAAACACGTTCGGCAGCTTTGGAAAGCCTTACACCTCACTTAAATGTAGTACTACACTCTATAACACAGTTGAGAGACAATGTACCCAAGCTGCCTCAGTTCATGACAGTGTGTAGGAAGTTGTTTGATAAAGTGGGCAAAGCTTATACTTGGACCAGAAGGCAGAATATAGGAAACTACATGAAAACATGGATAATTCAGAGAAAATGACTGTAAACAGATGAGAACTTGTTTAGAACAGCCCAAAGAGATTCTCCAAGTCAGTTCTTAGTGTAGAAAAGGTAGCTAAGATCGGGGAAATCCTTATTGGGAGTTAATATCACATGAAACACTGTATGAATCCTTTATTCTTTACTTAAAGGAAACTAGAGTGGTAAATGTGTGTTATACAAGTCAGAATACCGTTGAAATAGAGAAAGAAACACGTTCAGCAGCTTTGGAAAGCCTTACACTTCACTGAAATGTAGTACTACACTCTATAACACAGTTGAGAGACAATGTTCCCAAGCTGCCTCAGTTCATAACAGTGTGCAGGAAGTTGTTTGATAAAGTGGGCAAAGCTTATACTTGGACCAGAAGGCAGAATATAGGAAAGTACATGAAAACATGGATAATTCAGAGAAAATGACTGTAAACAGATGAGAACTCGTTTAGAACAGCTGAAAGAGATTCTCCAAGTCAGTTCTTAGTGTAGAAAAGGTAGCTAAGATAAGGGAAATCCTTAATTCGAGTTAAGATCACATGAAACACTGTATGAATCCTATATTCTTTACTTAAAGGACTCCAGAGTGGTATATGTGTGTTATACAAGTCAGAATACCATTGAAATAGAGAAAGAAACACGTTCGGCAGCTTTGGAAAGCCTTACACTTCACTGAAATGTAGTACTACACTCTATAACACAGTTGAGAGACAATGTTCCCAAGCTGCCTCAGTTCATGACAGTGTGTAGTAAGTTGTTTGATAAAGTGGGCAAAGCTTATACTTGGACCAGAAGGCAGAATATAGGAAACTACATGAAAACATGGATAATTCAGAGAAAATGACTGTAAACAGATGAGAACTTGTTTAGAACAGCCCAAAGAGATTCTCCAAGTCAGTTCTTAGTGTAGAAAAGGTAGCTAAGATCGGGGAAATCCTTATTGGGAGTTAATATCACATGAAACACTGTATGAATCCTATATTCTTTACTTAAAGGAAACTAGAGTGGTAAATGTGTGTTATACAAGTCAGAATACAATTGAAATAGAGAAAGAAACACGTTCGGTAGCTTTGGAAAGCCTTACACTTCACTGAAATGTAGTACTACACTCTATAACACAGTTGAGAGACAATGTTCCCAAGCTGCCTCAGTTCATAACAGTGTGCAGGAAGTTGTTTGATAAAGTGGGCAAAGCTTATACTTGGACCAGAAGGCAGAATATAGGAAACTACATGAAAACATGGATAATTCAGAGAAAATGACTGTAAACAGATGAGAACTCGTTTAGTACAGCTGAAAGAGATTCTCCAAGTCAGTTCTTAGTGTAGAAAAGGTAGCTAAGATAAGGGAAATCCTTAATTCGAGTTAAGATAACATGAAACACTGTATGAATCCTATATTCTTTACTTAAAGGACTCTAGAGTGGTAAATGTGTGTTATACAAGTCAGAATACCATTGAAATAGAGAAAGAAACACGTTCGGCAGCTTTGGAAAGCCTTACACTTCACTGAAATGTAGTACTACACTCTATAACACAGTTGAGAGACAATGTTCCCAAGCTGCCTCAGTTCATAACAGTGTGTAGGAAGTTGTTTGATAAAGTGGGCAAAGCTTATACTTGGACCAGAAGGCAGAATATATGAAACTACATGAAAACATGGGTAATTCAGAGAAAATGACTGTAAACAGATGAGAACTTGTTTAGAACAGCCCAAAGAGATTCTCCAAGTCAGTTCTTAGTGTAGAAAAGGTAGCTAAGATCGGGGAAATCCTTATTGGGAGTTAATATCACATGAAACACTGTATGAATCCTATATTCTTTACATAAAGGACTCCAGTGTGATATATGTGTGTTATACAAGTCAGAATACCATTGAAATAGAGAAAGAAACACGTTCGGCAGCTTTGGAAAGCCTTAAACTTCACTGAAATGTAGTACTACACTCTATAACACAGTTGAGAGACAATGTTCCCAAGCTGCCTCAGTTCATAACAGTGTGTAGGAAGTTGTTTGATAAAGTGGGCAAAGCTTATACTTGGACCAGAAGGCAGAATATAGGAAACTACATGAAAACATGGGTAATTCAGAGAAAATGACTGTAAACAGATGAGAACTGGTTTAGAACAGCTGAAAGAGATTCTCCAAGTAAGTTCTTAGTGTAGAAAAGGTAGCTAAGATAAGGGAAATCCTTAATTCGAGTTAAGATCACATGAAACACTGTATGAATCCTATATTCTTTCCCTAAAGGACTCTAGAGTGGTAAATGTGTGTTATACAAGTCAGAATACCATTGAAATAGAGAAAGAAACACGTTCGGCAGCTTTGGAAAGCCTTACACTTCACTGAAATGTAGTACTACACTCTATAACACAGTTGAGAGACAATGTTCCCAAGCTGCCTCAGTTCATGACAGTGTGTAGGAAGTTGTTTGATAAAGTGGGCAAAACTTATATTTGGACCAGAAGGCAGAATATAGGAAACTACATGAAAACATGGATAATTCAGAGAAAATGACTGTAAACAGATGAGAACTTGTTTAGAACAGCCCAAAGAGATTCTCCAAGTCAGTTCTTAGTGTAGAAAAGGTAGCTAAGATCGGGGAAATCCTTATTGGGAGTTAATATCACATGAAACACTGTATGAATCCTATATTCTTTACTTAAAGGAAACTAGAGTGGTAAATGTGTGTTATACAAGTCAGAATACCATTGAAATAGAGAAAGAAACATGTTCGGCAGCTTTGGAAAGCCTTACACTTCACTGAAATGTAGTACTACACTCTATAACACAGGTGAGAGACAATGTTCCCAAGCTGCCTCAGTTCATAACAGTGTGCAGGAAGTTGTTTGATAAAGTGGGCAAAGCTTATACTTGGACCGGAAATCAGAATATAGGAAACTACATGAAAACATGGATAATTCAGAGAAAATGACTGTAAACAGATGAGAACTCGTTTAGTACAGCTGAAAGAGATTCTCCAAGTCAGTTCTTAGTGTAGAAAAGGTAGCTAAGATAAGGGAAATCCTTAATTCGAGTTAAGATAACATGAAACACTGTATGAATCCTATATTCTTTACTTAAAGGACTCTAGAGTGGTAAATGTGTGTTATACAAGTCAGAATACCATTGAAATAGAGAAAGAAACACGTTCGGCAGCTTTGGAAAGCCTTACACTTCACTGAAATGTAGTACTACACTCTATAACACAGTTGAGAGACAATGTTCCCAAGCTGCCTCAGTTCATAACAGTGTGTAGGAAGTTGTTTGATAAAGTGGGCAAAGCTTATACTTGGACCAGAAGGCAGAATATAGGAAACTACATGAAAACATGGGTAATTCAGAGAAAATGACTGTAAACAGATGAGAACTGGTTTAGAACAGCTGAAAGAGATTCTCCAAGTCAGTTCTTAGTGTAGAAAAGGTAGCTAAGATAAGGGAAATCCTTAATTCGAGTTAAGATCACATGAAACACTGTATGAATCCTATATTCTTTCCCTAAAGGACTCTAGAGTGGTAAATGTGTGTTATACAAGTCAGAATACCATTGAAATAGAGAAAGAAACACGTTCGGCAGCTTTGGAAAGCCTTACACTTCACTGAAATGTAGTACTACACTCTATAACACAGTTGAGAGACAATGTTCCCAAGCTGCCTCAGTTCATAACAGTGCGCAGGAAGTTGTTTGATAAAGTGGGCAAAGCTTATACTTGGACCAGAAGGCAGAATATAGGAAAGTACATGAAAACATGGATAATTCAGAGAAAATGACTGTAAACAGATGAGAACTCGTTTAGAACAGCTGAAAGAGATTCTCCAAGTCAGTTGTTAGTATAGAAAAGGTAGCTAAGATAAGGGAAATCGTTAATTTGAGTTAAAATCACATGAAACACTGTATGAATCCTATATTCTTTACTTAAAGGACTCAAGAGTGGTATATGTATGTTATACAAGTCAGAATACCATTGAAATAGAGGAAGAAACAGGTTCGGCAGCTTTGGAAAGCCTTACACTTCACTGAAATGTAGTACTACACTCTATAACACAGTTGAGAGACAATGTTCCCAAGCTGCCTCAGTTCATAACAGTGTGTAGGAAGTTGTTTGATAAAGTGGGCAAAGCTTATACTTGGACCAGAAGGCAGAATATAGGAAACTACATGAAAACATGGATAATTCAGAGAAAATGACTGTAAACAGATGAGAACTCGTTTAGAACAGCTGAAAGAGATTCTCCAAGTCAGTTCTTAGTGTAGAAAAGGTAGCTAAGATAAGGGAAATCCTTAATTCGAGTTAAGATCACATGAAACACTGTATGAATCCTATATTCTTTACTTAAAGGACTCCAGAGTGGTATATGTGTGTTATACAAGTCAGAATACCATTGAAATAGAGAAAGAAACACGTTCGGCAGCTTTGGAAAGCCTTACACTTCACTGAAATGTAGTACTACACTCTATAACACAGTTGAGAGACAATGTTCCCAAGCTGCCTCAGTCCATGACAGTGTGTAGGAAGTTGTTTGATAAAGTGGGCAAAGCTTATACTTGGACTAGAAGGCAGAATATAGGAAACTACATGAAAACATGGATAATTCAGAGAAAATGACTGTAAACAGATGAGAACTTGTTTAGAACAGCCCAAAGAGATTCTCCAAGTCAGTTCTTAGTGTAGAAAAGGTAGCTAAGATCGGGGAAATCCTTATTGGGAGTTAATATCACATGAAACACTGTATGAATCCTATATTCTTTACTTAAAGGACTCCAGTGTGGTATATGTGTGTTATACAAGTCAGAATACCATTGAAATAGAGAAAGAAACACGTTCGGCAGCTTTCGAAAGCCTTACACTTCACTGAAATGTAGTACTACACTCTATAACACAGTTGAGAGACAATGTTCCCAAGCTGCCTCAGTTCATGACAGTGTGTAGGAAGTTGTTTGATAAAGTGGGCAAAGCTTATACTTGGACCAGAAGGCAGAATATAGGAAACTACATGAAAACATGGATAATTCATGTAAAATGACTGTAAACAGATGAAAACTTGTTTAGAACAGCTCAAAGAGATTCTCCAAGTCAGTTCTTAGTGTAGAAAAGGTAGCTAAGATCGGGGAAATCCTTATTTGGAGTTAATATCACATTAAACACTGTATGAATCCTATATTCTTTACTTAAAGGACTCCATAGTGGTATATGTGTGTTATACAAGTCAGAATACCATTGAAATAGAGAAAGAAACACGTTCAGTAGCTTTGGAAAACCTTACACTTCACTGAAATATAGTACTACACTCTATAACACAGTTGAGAGACAATGTTCCCAAGCTGCCTCAGCTCATAACAGTGTGTAGGAAGTTGTTTGATAAAGTGGCCAAAGCTTATACTTGGACCAGAAGGCAGAATATAGGAAACTACATGAAACCATGGATAATTCAGAGAAAATGACTGTAAACAGATGAGAACTTGTTTAGAACAGCTCAAATAGATTCTCCAAGTAAGTTCCTAGTGTAGAAAAGGTAGCTAAGATCCGGGACATCCTTAATTCGAGTTAATATGACATGAAACAGTGTTTGAATCCTATATTCTTTACTTAAAGGAGACTAGAGTGGTAAAAGTGTGTTATACAAGGCAGGATACCATTGAAATAGTGAAAGAAACACGTTCGGCAGCTTTGTAAAGCCTTACACTTCACTGAAATGTAGTACTACACTCTATAACACAGTTGAGAGACAATGTTCCCAAGCTGCCTCAGTTCATAACAGTGTGTAGGAAGTTGTTTGATAAAGTGGGCAAAGCTTATACTTGGACCAGAAGGCAGAATATAGGAAACTACATGAAAACATGGATAATTCAGAGAAAATGACTGTAAACAGATGAGAACTCGTTTAGAACAGCTGAAAGAGATTCTCCAAGTCAGTTCTTAGTGTAGAAAAGGTAGCTAAGATAAGGGAAATCCTTAATTCGAGTTAAGATCACATGAAACACTGTATGAATCCTATATTCTTTACTTAAAGGACTCCAGAGTGGTATATGTGTGTTATACAAGTCAGAATACCATTGAAATAGAGAAAGAAACACGTTCAGCAGCTTTGGAAAGCCTTACACTTCACTGAAATGTAGTACTACACTCTATAACACAGTTGAGAGACAATGTTCCCAAGCTGCCTCAGTTCATGACAGTGTGTAGGAAGTTGTTTGATAAAGTGGGCAAAGCTTATACTTGGACTAGAAGGCAGAATATAGGAAACTACATGAAAACATGGATAATTCAGAGAAAATGACTGTAAACAGATGAGAACTTGTTTAGAACAGCCCAAAGAGATTCTCCAAGTCAGTTCTTAGTGTAGAAAAGGTAGCTAAGATCGGGGAAATCCTTATTGGGAGTTAATATCACATGAAACACTGTATGAATCCTATATTCTTTACTTAAAGGACTCCAGTGTGGTATATGTGTGTTATACAAGTCAGAATACCATTGAAATAGAGAAAGAAACACGTTCGGCAGCTTTGGAAAGCCTTACACTTCACTGAAATGTAGTACTACAATCTATAACACAGTTGAGAGACAATGTTCCCAAGCTGCCTCAGTTCATAACAGTGTGTAGGAAGTTGTTTGATAAAGTGGGCAAAGCTTATACTTGGACCAGAAGGCAGAATATAGGAAACTACATGAAAACATGGGTAATTCAGAGAAAATGACTGTAAACAGATGAGAACTGGTTTAGAACAGCTGAAAGAGATTCTCCAAGTCAGTTCTTAGTGTAGAAAAGGTAGCTAAGATAAGGGAAATCCTTAATTCGAGTTAAGATCACATGAAACACTGTATGAATCCTATATTCTTTCCCTAAAGGACTCTAGAGTGGTAAATGTGTGTTATACAAGTCAGAATACCATTGAAATAGAGAAAGAAACACGTTCGGCAGCTTTGGAAAGCCTTACACTTCACTGAAATGTAGTACTACACTCTATAACACAGTTGAGAGACAATGTTCCCAAGCTGCCTCAGTTCATGACAGTGTGTAGGAAGTTGTTTGATAAAGTGGGCAAAACTTATATTTGGACCAGAAGGCAGAATATAGGAAACTACATGAAAACATGGATAATTCAGAGAAAATGACTGTAAACAGATGAGAACTTGTTTAGAACAGCCCAAAGAGATTCTCCAAGTCAGTTCTTAGTGTAGAAAAGGTAGCTAAGATCGGGGAAATCCTTATTGGGAGTTAATATCACATGAAACACTGTATGAATCCTATATTCTTTACTTAAAGGAAACTAGAGTGGTAAATGTGTGTTATACAAGTCAGAATACCATTGAAATAGAGAAAGAAACATGTTCGGCAGCTTTGGAAAGCCTTACACTTCACTGAAATGTAGTACTACACTCTATAACACAGGTGAGAGACAATGTTCCCAAGCTGCCTCAGTTCATAACAGTGTGCAGGAAGTTGTTTGATAAAGTGGGCAAAGCTTATACTTGGACCAGAAGGCAGAATATAGGAAACTACATGAAAACATGGATAATTCAGAGAAAATGACTGTAAACAGATGAGAACTCGTTTAGTACAGCTGAAAGAGATTCTCCAAGTCAGTTCTTAGTGTAGAAAAGGTAGCTAAGATAAGGGAAATCCTTAATTCGAGTTAAGATAACATGAAACACTGTATGAATCCTATATTCTTTACTTAAAGGACTCTAGAGTGGTAAATGTGTGTTATACAAGTCAGAATACCATTGAAATAGAGAAAGAAACACGTTCGGCAGCTTTGGAAAGCCTTACACTTCACTGAAATGTAGTACTACACTCTATAACACAGTTGAGAGACAATGTTCCCAAGCTGCCTCAGTTCATAACAGTGTGTAGGAAGTTGTTTGATAAAGTGGGCAAAGCTTATACTTGGACCAGAAGGCAGAATATAGGAAACTACATGAAAACATGGGTAATTCAGAGAAAATGACTGTAAACAGATGAGAACTGGTTTAGAACAGCTGAAAGAGATTCTCCAAGTCAGTTCTTAGTGTAGAAAAGGTAGCTAAGATAAGGGAAATCCTTAATTCGAGTTAAGATCACATGAAACACTGTATGAATCCTATATTCTTTCCCTAAAGGACTCTAGAGTGGTAAATGTGTGTTATACAAGTCAGAATACCATTGAAATAGAGAAAGAAACACCTTCGGCAGCTTTGGAAAGCCTTACACTTCACTGAAATGTAGTACTACACTCTATAACACAGTTGAGAGACAATGTTCCCAAGCTGCCTCAGTTCATGACAGTGTGTAGGAAGTTGTTTGATAAAGTGGGCAAAGCTTATACTTGGACTAGAAGGCAGAATATAGGAAACTACATGAAAACATGGATAATTCAGAGAAAATGACTGTAAACAGATGAGAACTTGTTTAGAACAGCCCAAAGAGATTCTCCAAGTCAGTTCTTAGTGTAGAAAAGGTAGCTAAGATCGGGGAAATCCTTATTGGGAGTTAATATCACATGAAACACTGTATGAATCCTATATTCTTTACTTAAAGGACTCCAGTGTGGTATATGTGTGTTATACAAGTCAGAATACCATTGAAATAGAGAAAGAAACACGTTCGGCAGCTTTGGAAAGCCTTACACTTCACTGAAATGTAGTACTACAATCTATAACACAGTTGAGAGACAATGTTCCCAAGCTGCCTCAGTTCATAACAGTGTGTAGGAAGTTGTTTGATAAAGTGGGCAAAGCTTATACTTGGACCAGAAGGCAGAATATAGGAAACTACATGAAAACATGGGTAATTCAGAGAAAATGACTGTAAACAGATGAGAACTGGTTTAGAACAGCTGAAAGAGATTCTCCAAGTCAGTTCTTAGTGTAGAAAAGGTAGCTAAGATAAGGGAAATCCTTAATTCGAGTTAAGATCACATGAAACACTGTATGAATCCTATATTCTTTCCCTAAAGGACTCTAGAGTGGTAAATGTGTGTTATACAAGTCAGAATACCATTGAAATAGAGAAAGAAACACGTTCGGCAGCTTTGGAAAGCCTTACACTTCACTGAAATGTAGTACTACACTCTATAACACAGTTGAGAGACAATGTTCCCAAGCTGCCTCAGTTCATGACCGTGTGTAGGAAGTTGTTTGATAAAGTGGGCAAAACTTATATTTGGACCAGAAGGCAGAATATAGGAAACTACATGAAAACATGGATAATTCAGAGAAAATGACTGTAAACAGATGAGAACTTGTTTAGAACAGCCCAAAGAGATTCTCCAAGTCAGTTCTTAGTGTAGAAAAGGTAGCTAAGATCGGGGAAATCCTTATTGGGAGTTAATATCACATGAAACAATGTATGAATCCTATATTCTTTACTTAAAGGAAACTAGAGTGGTAAATGTGTGTTATACAAGTCAGAATACCATTGAAATAGAGAAAGAAACATGTTCGGCAGCTTTGGAAAGCCTTACACTTCACTGAAATGTAGTACTACAGTCTACAACACAGGTGAGAGACAATGTTCCCAAGCTGCCTCAGTTCATAACAGTGTGCAGGAAGTTGTTTGATAAAGTGGGCAAAGCTTATACTTGGACCAGAAGGCAGAATATAGGAAACTACATGAAAACATGGATAATTCAGAGAAAATGACTGTAAACAGATGAGAACTCGTTTAGTACAGCTGAAAGAGATTCTCCAAGTCAGTTCTTAGTGTAGAAAAGGTAGCTAAGATAAGGGAAATCCTTAATTCGAGTTAAGATAACATGAAACACTGTATGAATCCTATATTCTTTACTTAAAGGACTCTAGAGTGGTAAATGTGTGTTATACAAGTCAGAATACCATTGAAATAGAGAAAGAAACACGTTCGGCAGCTTTGGAAAGCCTTACACTTCACTGAAATGTAGTACTACACTCTATAACACAGTTGAGAGACAATGTTCCCAAGCTGCCTCAGTTCATAACAGTGTGTAGGAAGTTGTTTGATAAAGTGGGCAAAGCTTATACTTGGACCAGAAGGCAGAATATAGGAAACTACATGAAAACATGGGTAATTCAGAGAAAATGACTGTAAACAGATGAGAACTGGTTTAGAACAGCTGAAAGAGATTCTCCAAGTCAGTTCTTAGTGTAGAAAAGGTAGCTAAGATAAGGGAAATCCTTAATTCGAGTTAAGATCACATGAAACACTGTATGAATCCTATATTCTTTCCCTAAAGGACTCTAGAGTGGTAAATGTGTGTTATACAAGTCAGAATACCATTGAAATAGAGAAAGAAACACGTTCGGCAGCTTTGGAAAGCCTTACACTTCACTGAAATGTAGTACTACACTCTATAACACAGTTGAGAGACAATGTTCCCAAGCTGCCTCAGTTCATGACAGTGTGTAGGAAGTTGTTTGATAAAGTGGGCAAAGCTTATACTTGGACTAGAAGGCAGAATATAGGAAACTACATGAAAACATGGATAATTCAGAGAAAATGACTGTAAACAGATGAGAACTTGTTTAGAACAGCCCAAAGAGATTCTCCAAGTCAGTTCTTAGTGTAAAAAAGGTAGCTAAGATCGGGGAAATCCTTATTGGTAGTTAATATCACATGAAACACTGTATGAATCCTATATTCTTTACTTAAAGGACTCCAGTGTGGTATATGTGTGTTATACAAGTCAGAATACCATTGAAATAGAGAAAGAAACACGTTCGGCAGCTTTCGAAAGCCTTACACTTCACTGAAATGTAGTAGTACACTCTATAACACAGTTGAGAGACAATGTTCCCAAGCTGCCTCAGTTCATGACAGTGTGTAGGAAGTTGTTTGATAAAGTGGGCAAAGCTTATACTTGGACCAGAAGGCAGAATATAGGAAACTACATGAAAACATGGATAATTCATGTGAAATGACTGTAAACAGATGAAAACTTGTTTAGAACAGCTCAAAGAGATTCTCCAAGTCAGTTCTTAGTGTAGAAAAGGTAGCTAAGATCGGGGAAATCCTTATTTGGAGTTAATATCACATTAAACACTGTATGAATCCTATATTCTTTACTTAAAGGACTCCATAGTGGTATATGTGTGTTATACAAGTCAGAATACCATTGAAATAGAGAAAGAAACACGTTCAGTAGCTTTGGAAAACCTTACACTTCACTGAAATATAGTACTACACTCTATAACACAGTTGAGAGACAATGTTCCCAAGCTGCCTCAGCTCATAACAGTGTGTAGGAAGTTGTTTGATAAAGTGGCCAAAGCTTATACTTGGACCAGAAGGCAGAATATAGGAAACTACATGAAACCATGGATAATTCAGAGAAAATGACTGTAAACAGATGAGAACTTGTTTAGAACAGCTCAAAGAGATTCTCCAAGTAAGTTCCTAGTGTAGAAAAGGTAGCTAAGATCCGGGACATCCTTAATTCGAGTTAATATGACATGAAACAGTGTTTGAATCCTATATTCTTTACTTAAAGGAGACTAGAGTGGTAAAAGTGTGTTATACAAGGCAGGATACCATTGAAATAGTGAAAGAAACACGTTCGGCAGCTTTGTAAAGCCTTACACTTCACTGAAATGTAGTACTACACTCTATAACACAGTTGAGAGACAATGTTCCCAAGCTGCCTCAGTTCATAACAGTGTGTAGGAAGTTGTTTGATAAAGTGGGCAAAGCTTATACTTGGACCAGAAGGCAGAATATAGGAAACTACATGAAAACATGGATAATTCAGAGAAAATGACTGTAAACAGATGAGAACTCGTTTAGAACAGCTGAAAGCGATTCTCCAAGTCAGTTCTTAGTGTAGAAAAGGTAGCTAAGATAAGGGAAATCCTTAATTCGAGTTAAGATCACATGAAACACTGTATGAATCCTATATTCTTTACTTAAAGGACTCCAGAGTGGTATATGTGTGTTATACAAGTCAGAATACCATTGAAATAGAGAAAGAAACACGTTCGGCAGCTTTGGAAAGCCTTACACTTCACTGAAATGTAGTACTACACTCTATAACACAGTTGAGAGACAATGTTCCCAAGCTGCCTCAGTTCATGACAGTGTGTAGGAAGTTGTTTGATAAAGTGGGCAAAGCTTATACTTGGACTAGAAGGCAGAATATAGGAAACTACATGAAAACATGGATAATTCAGAGAAAATGACAGTAAACAGATGAGAACTTGTTTAGAACAGCCCAAAGAGATTCTCCAAGTCAGTTCTTAGTGTAGAAAACGTAGCTAAGATAAGGGAAATCCTTAATTCGAGTTAAGATAACATGAAACACTGTATGAATCCTATATTCTTTACTTAAAGGACTCTAGAGTGGTAAATGTGTGTTATACAAGTCAGAATACCATTGAAATAGAGAAAGAAACACGTTCGGCAGCTTTGGAAAGCCTTACACTTCACTGAAATGTAGTACTACACTCTATAACACAGTTGAGAGACAATGTTCCCAAGCTGCCTCAGTTCATAACAGTGTGTAGGAAGTTGTTTGATAAAGTGGGCAAAGCTTATACTTGGACCAGAAGGCAGAATATAGGAAACTACATGAAAACATGGGTAATTCAGAGAAAATGACTGTAAACAGATGAGAACTGGTTTAGAACAGCTGAAAGAGATTCTCCAAGTCAGTTCTTAGTGTAGAAAAGGTAGCTAAGATAAGGGAAATCCTTAATTCGAGTTAAGATCACATGAAACACTGTATGAATCCTATATTCTTTCCCTAAAGGACTCTAGAGTGGTAAATGTGTGTTATACAAGTCAGAATACCATTGAAATAGAGAAAGAAACACGTTCGGCAGCTTTGGAAAGCCTTACACTTCACTGAAATGTAGTACTACACTCTATAACACAGTTGAGAGACAATGTTCCCAAGCTGCCTCAGTTCATAACAGTGTGCAGGAAGTTGTTTGATAAAGTGGGCAAAGCTTATACTTGGACCAGAAGGCAGAATATAGGAAAGTACATGAAAACATGGATAATTCAGAGAAAATGACTGTAAACAGATGAGAACTCGTTTAGAACAGCTGAAAGAGATTCTCCAAGTCAGTTGTTAGTATAGAAAAGGTAGCTAAGATAAGGGAAATCGTTAATTTGAGTTAAAATCACATGAAACACTGTATGAATCCTATATTCTTTACTTAAAGGACTCAAGAGTGGTATATGTGTGTTATACAAGTCAGAATACCATTGAAATAGAGAAAGAAACAGGTTCGGCAGCTTTGGAAAGCCTTACACTTCACTGAAATGTAGTACTACACTCTATAACACAGTTGAGAGACAATGTTCCCAAGCTGCCTCAGTTCATAACAGTGTGTAGGAAGTTGTTTGATAAAGTGGGCAAAGCTTATACTTGGACCAGAAGGCAGAATATAGGAAACTACATGAAAACATGGATAATTCAGAGAAAATGACTGTAAACAGATGAGAACTCGTTTAGAACAGCTGAAAGAGATTCTCCAAGTCAGTTCTTAGTGTAGAAAAGGTAGCTAAGATAAGGGAAATCCTTAATTCGAGTTAAGATCACATGAAACACTGTATGAATCCTATATTCTTTACTTAAAGGACTCCAGAGTGGTATATGTGTGTTATACAAGTCAGAATACCATTGAAATAGAGAAAGAAACACGTTCGGCAGCTTTGGAAAGCCTTACACTTCACTGAAATGTAGTACTACACTCTATAACACAGTTGAGAGACAATGTTCCCAAGCTGCCTCAGTTCATGACAGTGTGTAGGAAGTTGTTTGATAAAGTGGGCAAAGCTTATACTTGGACTAGAAGGCAGAATATAGGAAACTACATGAAAACATGGATAATTCAGAGAAAATGACTGTAAACAGATGAGAACTTGTTTAGAACAGCCCAAAGAGATTCTCCAAGTCAGTTCTTAGTGTAGAAAAGGTAGCTAAGATCGGGGAAATCCTTATTGGTAGTTAATATCACATGAAACACTGTATGAATCCTATATTCTTTACTTAAAGGACTCCAGTGTGGTATATGTGTGTTATACAAGTCAGAATACCATTGAAATAGAGAAAGAAACACGTTCGGCAGCTTTCGAAAGCCTTACACTTCACTGAAATGTAGTAGTACACTCTATAACACAGTTGAGAGACAATGTTCCCAAGCTGCCTCAGTTCATGACAGTGTGTAGGAAGTTGTTTGATAAAGTGGGCAAAGCTTATACTTGGACCAGAAGGCAGAATATAGGAAACTACATGAAAACATGGATAATTCATGTGAAATGACTGTAAACAGATGAAAACTTGTTTAGAACAGCTCAAAGAGATTCTCCAAGTCAGTTCTTAGTGTAGAAAAGGTAGCTAAGATCGGGGAAATCCTTATTTGGAGTTAATATCACATTAAACACTGTATGAATCCTATATTCTTTACTTAAAGGACTCCATAGTGGTATATGTGTGTTATACAAGTCAGAATACCATTGAAATAGAGAAAGAAACACGTTCAGTAGCTTTGGAAAACCTTACACTTCACTGAAATATAGTACTACACTCTATAACACAGTTGAGAGACAATGTTCCCAAGCTGCCTCAGCTCATAACAGTGTGTAGGAAGTTGTTTGATAAAGTGGCCAAAGCTTATACTTGGACCAGAAGGCAGAATATAGGAAACTACATGAAACCATGGATAATTCAGAGAAAATGACTGTAAACAGATGAGAACTTGTTTAGAACAGCTCAAAGAGATTCTCCAAGTAAGTTCCTAGTGTAGAAAAGGTAGCTAAGATCCGGGACATCCTTAATTCGAGTTAATATGACATGAAACAGTGTTTGAATCCTATATTCTTTACTTAAAGGAGACTAGAGTGGTAAAAGTGTGTTATACAAGGCAGGATACCATTGAAATAGTGAAAGAAACACGTTCGGCAGCTTTGTAAAGCCTTACACTTCACTGAAATGTAGTACTACACTCTATAACACAGTTGAGAGACAATGTTCCCAAGCTGCCTCAGTTCATAACAGTGTGTAGGAAGTTGTTTGATAAAGTGGGCAAAGCTTATACTTGGACCAGAAGGCAGAATATAGGAAACTACATGAAAACATGGATAATTCAGAGAAAATGACTGTAAACAGATGAGAACTCGTTTAGAACAGCTGAAAGCGATTCTCCAAGTCAGTTCTTAGTGTAGAAAAGGTAGCTAAGATAAGGGAAATCCTTAATTCGAGTTAAGATCACATGAAACACTGTATGAATCCTATATTCTTTACTTAAAGGACTCCAGAGTGGTATATGTGTGTTATACAAGTCAGAATACCATTGAAATAGAGAAAGAAACACGTTCGGCAGCTTTGGAAAGCCTTACACTTCACTGAAATGTAGTACTACACTCTATAACACAGTTGAGAGACAATGTTCCCAAGCTGCCTCAGTTCATGACAGTGTGTAGGAAGTTGTTTGATAAAGTGGGCAAAGCTTATACTTGGACTAGAAGGCAGAATATGGGAAACTACATGAAAACATGGATAATTCAGAGAAAATGACAGTAAACAGATGAGAACTTGTTTAGAACAGCCCAAAGAGATTCTCCAAGTCAGTTCTTAGTGTAGAAAAGGTAGCTAAGATCGGGGAAATCCTTATTGGGAGTTAATATCACATGAAACACTGTATGAATCCTATATTCTTTACTTAAAGGACTCCAGTGTGGTATATGTGTGTTATACAAGTCAGAATACCATTGAAATAGAGAAAGAAACACGTTCGGCAGCTTTGGAAAGCCTTACACTTCACTGAAATGTAGTACTACACTCTATAACACAGTTGAGAGACAATGTTCCCAAGCTGCCTCAGTTCATAACAGTGTGTAGGAAGTTGTTTGATAAAGTGGGCAAAGCTTATACTTGGACCAGAAGGCAGAATATAGGAAACTACATGAAAACATGGGTAATTCAGAGAAAATGACTGTAAACAGATGAGAACTGGTTTAGAACAGCTGAAAGAGATTCTCCAAGTCAGTTCTTAGTGTAGAAAAGGTAGCTAAGATAAGGGAAATCCTTAATTCGAGTTAAGATCACATGAAACACTGTATGAATCCTATATTCTTTCCCTAAAGGACTCTAGAGTGGTAAATGTGTGTTATACAAGTCAGAATACCATTGAAATAGAGAAAGAAACACGTTCGGCAGCTTTGGAAAGCCTTACACTTCACTGAAATGTAGTACTACACTCTATAACACAGTTGAGAGACAATGTTCCCAAGCTGCCTCAGTTCATGACAGTGTGTAGGAAGTTGTTTGATAAAGTGGGCAAAACTTATATTTGGACCAGAAGGCAGAATATAGGAAACTACATGAAAACATGGATAATTCAGAGAAAATGACTGTAAACAGATGAGAACTTGTTTAGAACAGCCCAAAGAGATTCTCCAAGTCAGTTCTTAGTGTAGAAAAGGTAGCTAAGATCGGGGAAATCCTTATTGGGAGTTAATATCACATGAAACACTGTATGAATCCTATATTCTTTACTTAAAGGAAACTAGAGTGGTAAATGTGTGTTATACAAGTCAGAATACCATTGAAATAGAGAAAGAAACATGTTCGGCAGCTTTGGAAAGCCTTACACTTCACTGAAATGTAGTACTACACTCTATAACACAGGTGAGAGACAATGTTCCCAAGCTGCCTCAGTTCATAACAGTGTGCAGGAAGTTGTTTGATAAAGTGGGCAAATCTTATACTTGGACCAGAAGGCAGAATATAGGAAACTACATGAAAACATGGATAATTCAGAGAAAATGACTGTAAACAGATGAGAACTCGTTTAGTACAGCTGAAAGAGATTCTCCAAGTCAGTTCTTAGTGTAGAAAAGGTAGCTAAGATAAGGGAAATCCTTAATTCGAGTTAAGATAACATGAAACACTGTATGAATCCTATATTCTTTACTTAAAGGACTCTAGAGTGGTAAATGTGTGTTATACAAGTCAGAATACCATTGAAATAGAGAAAGAAACACGTTCGGCAGCTTTGGAAAGCCTTACACTTCACTGAAATGTAGTACTACACTCTATAACACAGTTGAGAGACAATGTTCCCAAGCTGCCTCAGTTCATAACAGTGTGTAGGAAGTTGTTTGATAAAGTGGGCAAAGCTTATACTTGGACCAGAAGGCAGAATATAGGAAACTACATGAAAACATGGGTAATTCAGAGAAAATGACTGTAAACAGATGAGAACTGGTTTAGAACAGCTGAAAGAGATTCTCCAAGTCAGTTCTTAGTGTAGAAAAGGTAGCTAAGATAAGGGAAATCCTTAATTCGAGTTAAGATCACATGAAACACTGTATGAATCCTATATTCTTTCCCTAAAGGACTCTAGAGTGGTAAATGTGTGTTATACAAGTCAGAATACCATTGAAATAGAGAAAGAAACACGTTCGGCAGCTTTGGAAAGCCTTACACTTCACTGAAATGTAGTACTACACTCTATAACACAGTTGAGAGACAATGTTCCCAAGCTGCCTCAGTTCATAACAGTGC
Source organism: Pipistrellus hanaki (assembly GCF_964339955.1). Classification (NCBI taxonomy): domain Eukaryota; kingdom Metazoa; phylum Chordata; class Mammalia; order Chiroptera; family Vespertilionidae; genus Pipistrellus; species Pipistrellus hanaki. The sequence continues at coordinate 890,359 of NW_028182293.1, forward strand.
GCAGGAAGTTGTTTGATAAAGTGGGCAAAGCTTATACTTGGACCAGAAGGCAGAATATAGGAAAGTACATGAAAACATGGATAATTCAGAGAAAATGACTGTAAACAGATGAGAACTCGTTTAGAACAGCTGAAAGAGATTCTCCAAGTCAGTTGTTAGTATAGAAAAGGTAGCTAAGATAAGGGAAATCGTTAATTTGAGTTAAAATCACATGAAACACTGTATGAATCCTATATTCTTTACTTAAAGGACTCAAGAGTGGTATATGTGTGTTATACAAGTCAGAATACCATTGAAATAGAGAAAGAAACAGGTTCGGCAGCTTTGGAAAGCCTTACACTTCACTGAAATGTAGTACTACACTCTATAACACAGTTGAGAGACAATGTTCCCAAGCTGCCTCAGTTCATAACAGTGTGTAGGAAGTTGTTTGATAAAGTGGGCAAAGCTTATACTTGGACCAGAAGGCAGAATATAGGAAACTACATGAAAACATGGATAATTCAGAGAAAATGACTGTAAACAGATGAGAACTCGTTTAGAACAGCTGAAAGAGATTCTCCAAGTCAGTTCTTAGTGTAGAAAAGGTAGCTAAGATAAGGGAAATCCTTAATTCGAGTTAAGATCACATGAAACACTGTATGAATCCTATATTCTTTACTTAAAGGACTCCAGAGTGGTATATGTGTGTTATACAAGTCAGAATACCATTGAAATAGAGAAAGAAACACGTTCGGCAGCTTTGGAAAGCCTTACACTTCACTGAAATGTAGTACTACACTCTATAACACAGTTGAGAGACAATGTTCCCAAGCTGCCTCAGTTCATGACAGTGTGTAGGAAGTTGTTTGATAAAGTGGGCAAAGCTTATACTTGGACTAGAAGGCAGAATATAGGAAACTACATGAAAACATGGATAATTCAGAGAAAATGACTGTAAACAGATGAGAACTTGTTTAGAACAGCCCAAAGAGATTCTCCAAGTCAGTTCTTAGTGTAGAAAAGGTAGCTAAGATCGGGGAAATCCTTATTGGGAGTTAATATCACATGAAACACTGTATGAATCCTATATTCTTTACTTAAAGGACTCCAGTGTGGTATATGTGTGTTATACAAGTCAGAATACCATTGAAATAGAGAAAGAAACACGTTCGGCAGCTTTCGAAAGCCTTACACTTCACTGAAATGTAGTACTACACTCTATAACACAGTTGAGAGACAATGTTCCCAAGCTGCCTCAGTTCATGACAGTGTGTAGGAAGTTGTTTGATAAAGTGGGCAAAGCTTATACTTGGACCAGAAGGCAGAATATAGGAAACTACATGAAAACATGGATAATTCATGTAAAATGACTGTAAACAGATGAAAACTTGTTTAGAACAGCTCAAAGAGATTCTCCAAGTCAGTTCTTAGTGTAGAAAAGGTAGCTAAGATCGGGGAAATCCTTATTTGGAGTTAATATCACATTAAACACTGTATGAATCCTATATTCTTTACTTAAAGGACTCCATAGTGGTATATGTGTGTTATACAAGTCAGAATACCATTGAAATAGAGAAAGAAACACGTTCGGCAGCTTTGGAAAACCTTACACTTCACTGAAATGTAGTACTACACTCTATAACACAGTTGAGAGACAATGTTCCCAAGCTGCCTCAGTTCATGACAGTGTGTAGGAAGTTGATTGATAAAGTGGGCAAAGCTTATACTTGGACCAGAAGGCAGAATATAGGAAACTACATTAAAACATGGATAATTCAGAGAAAATGACTGTAAACAGATGAGAACTTGTTTAGAACAGCCCAAAGAGATTCTCCAAGTCAGTACTTAGTGTAGAAAAGGTAGCTAAGATCGGGGAAATCCTTATTGGGAGTTAATATCACATGAAACACTGTATGAATCCTATATTCTTTACTTAAAGGAAACTAGAGTGGTAAATGTGTGTTATACAAGGCAGAATACCATTGAAATAGAAAAAGAAACACGTTCAGTAGCTTTGGAAAGCCTTACACTTCACTGAAATATAGTACTACACTCTATAACACAGTTGAGAGACAATGTTCCCAAGCTGCTTCAGCTCATAACAGTGTGTAGGAAGTTGTTTGATAAAGTGGCCAAAGCTTATACTTGGACCAGAAGGCAGAATATAGGAAACTACATGAAACCATGGATAATTCAGAGAAAATGACTGTAAACAGATGAGAACTTGTTTAGAACAGCTCAAAGAGATTCTGCAAGTAAGTTCCTAGTGTAGAAAAGGTAGCTAAGATCCGGGACATCCTTAATTCGAGTTTATATGACATGAAACAGTGTTTGAATCCTATATTCTTTACTTAAAGGAGACTAGAGTGGTAAAAGTGTGTTATACAAGGCAGGATACCATTGAAATAGTGAAAGAAACACGTTCGGCAGCTTTGTAAAGCCTTACACTTCACTGAAATGTAGTACTACACTCTATAACACAGTAGAGAGACAATGTTCCCAAGCTGCCTCAGTTCATAACAGTGTGTAGGAAGTTGTTTGATAAAGTGGGCAAATCTTATACTTGGACCAGAAGGCAGAATACAGGAAACTACATGAAAACATGGATAATTCAGAGAAAATGACTGTAAACAGATGAGAACTCGTTTAGAACAGCTGAAAGAGATTCTCCAAGTCAGTTCTTAGTGTAGAAAAGGTAGCTAAGATAAGGGAAATCCTTAATTCGAGTTAAGATCACATGAAACACTGTATGAATCCTATATTCTTTCCCTAAAGGTCTCTAGAGTGGTAAATGTGTGTTATACAAGTCAGAATACCATTGAAAAAGAGAAAGAAACACGTTCGGCAGCTTTGGAAAGCCTTACACTTCACTGAAATGTAGTACTACACTCTATAACACAGTTGAGAGACAATGTTCCCAAGCTGCCTCAGTTCATAACAGTGTGCAGGAAGTTGTTTGATAAAGTGGGGCAAAGCTTATAATTGAACCAGAAAGCAGAATATAGGAAACTACATGAAAACATTGATAATTCAGAGAAAATGACTGTAAACAGATGAGAACTAGTTTAGAACAGCTGAAAGAGATTCTCCAAGTCAGTTCTTAGTGTAGAAAAGGTAGCTAAGATAAGGGAAATCCTTAATTCGAGTTAAGATCACATGAAACACTGTATGAATCCTATATTCTTTACTTAAAGGACTCTAGAGTGGTAAATGTGTGTTATACAAGTCAGAATACCATTGAAATAGAGAAAGAAACACGTTCGGCAGCTTTGGAAAGCCTTACACTTCACTGAAATGTAGTACTACACTCTATAACACAGTTGAGAGACAATGTTTCCAAGCTGCCTCAGTTCATAACAGTGTGTAGGAAGTTGTTTGATAAAGTGGGCAAAGCTTATACTTGGACCAGAAGGCAGAATATAGGAAACTACATGAAAACATGGATAATTCAGAGAAAATGACTGTAAACAGATGAGAACTGGTTTAGAACAGCTGAAAGAGATTCTCCAAGTCAGTTCTTTGTGTAGAAAAGGTAGCTAAGATAAGGGAAATCCTTAATTCGAGTTAAGATCACATGAAACACTGTATGAATCTTATATTCTTTCCCTAAAGGACTCTAGAGTGGTAAATGTGTGTTATACAAGTCAGAATACAATTGAAATAGAGAAAGAAACACGTTCGGCAGCTTTGGAAAGCCTTACACTTCACTGAAATGTAGTACTACTCTCTATCACACAGTTGAGAGACAATGTTCCCAAGCTGCCTCAGTTCATAACAGTGTGCAGGAAGTTGTTTGATAAAGTGGGCAAAGCTTATACTTGGACCAGAAGGCAGAATATAGGAAAGTACATGAAAACATGGATAATTCAGAGAAAATGACTGTAAACAGATGAGAACTCGTTTAGAACAGCTGAAAGAGATTCTCCAAGTCAGTTGTTAGTATAGAAAAGGTAGCTAAGATAAGGGAAATCCTTAATTTGAGTTAAGATCACATGAAACACTGTATGAATCCTATATTCTTTACTTAAAGGACTCAAGAGTGGTATATGTGTGTTATACAAGTCAGAATACCATTGAAATAGAGAAAGAAACACGTTCGGCAGCTTTGGAAAGCCTTACACTTCACTGAAATGTAGTACTACACTCTATAACACAGTTGAGAGAGAATGTTCCCAAGCTGCCTCAGTTCATAACAGTGTGTAGGAAGTTGTTTGATAAAGTGGGCAAAGCTTATACTTGGACCAGAAGGCAGAATATAGGAAACTACATGAAAACATGGATAATTCAGAGAAAATGACTGTAAACAGATGAGAACTCGTTTAGAACAGCTGAAAGAAATTCTCCAAGTCAGTTCTTAGTGTAGAAAAGGTAGCTAAGATAAGGGAAATCCTTAATTCGAGTTAAGATAACATGAAACACTGTATGAATCCTATATTCTTTACTTAAAGGACTCTACAGTGGTAAATGTGTGTTATACATGTCAGAATACCATTGAAATAGAGAAAGAAACACGTTCGGCAGCTTTGGAAAGCCTTACACTTCACTGAAATGTAGTACTACACTCTATAACACAGTTGAGAGACAATGTTCCCAAGCTGCCTCAGTTCATGACAGTGTGTAGGAAGTTGTTTGATAAAGTGGGCAAAGCTTATACTTGGACCAGAAGGCAGAATATAGGAAACTACATGAAAACATGGATAATTCAGAGAAAATGACTGTAAACAGATGAGAACTTGTTTAGAACAGCTCAAAGAGATTCTCCAAGTCAGTTCTTAGTGTAGAAAAGGTAGCTAAGATCGGGGAAATCCTTATTTGGAGTTAATATCACATGAAACACTGTATGAATCCTATATTCTTTACTTAAAGGAGACTAGAGTGGTAAATGTGTGTTATACAAGGCAGAATACCATTGATATAGAAAAAGAAACACGTTCGGTAGCTTTGGAAAGCCTTACACTTCACTGAAATGTAGTACTACACTCTATAACACAGTTGAGGGACAATGTTCCCAAGCTGCCTCAGTTCATGACAGTGTGTAGGAAGTTGTTTGATAAAGTGGGCAAAGCTTATACTTGGACCAGAAGGCAGAATATAGGAAACTACATGAAAACATGGATAATTCAGAGAAAATGACTGTAAACAGATGAGAACTTGTTTAGAACAGCTCAAAGAGATTCTCCAAGTCAGTTCTTAGTGTAGAAAAGGTAGCTAAGATCGGGGAAATCCTTATTTGGAGTTAATATCACATTAAACACTGTATGAATCCTATATTCTTTACTTAAAGGACTCCAGAGTGGTATATGTGTGTTATACAAGTCAGAATACCATTGAAATAGAGAAAGAAACACGTTCGGCAGCTTTGGAAAACCTTACACTTCACTGAAATGTAGTACTACACCCTATAACACAGTTGAGAGACAATGTTCCCAAGCTGCCTCAGTTCATGACAGTGTGTAGGAAGTTGTTTGATAAAGTGGGCAAAGCTTATACTTGGACCAGAAGGCAGAATATAGGAAACTACATGAAAACATGGATAATTCAGAGAAAATGACTGTAAACAGATGAGAACTTGTTTAGAACAGCTCAAAGAGATTCTCCAAGTCAGTTCTTAGTGTAGAAAAGGTAGCTAAGATCGGGGAAATACTTATTTGGAGTTAATATCACATTAAACACTGTATGAATCCTATATTCTTTACTTAAAGGACTCCAGAGTGGTATATGTGTGTTATACAAGTCAGAATACCATTGAAATAGAGAAAGAAACACGTTCGGCAGCTTTGGAAAACCTTACACTTCACTGAAATGTAGTACTACACTCTATAACACAGTTGAGAGACAATGTTCCCAAGCTCCTCAGTTCATGACAGTGTGTAGGAAGTTGTTTGATAAAGTGGGCAAAGCTTATACTTGGACCAGAAGGCAGAATATAGGAAACTATATGAAAACATGGATAATTCAGAGAAAATGACTGTAAACAGATGAGAACTTGTTTAGAACAGCTCAAAGAGATTCTCCAAGTCAGTTCTTAGTGTAGAAAAGTTAGCTAAGATCGGGGAAATCCTTATTTGGAGTTAATATCACATGAAACACTGTATGAATCCTATATTCTTTACTTAAAGGAGACTAGAGTGGTAAATGTGTGTTATACAAGGCAGAATACCATTGAAATAGAAAAAGAAAAACGTTCGGTAGCTTTGGAAAGCCTTACACTTCACTGAAATATAGTACTACACTCTATAACACAGTTGAGAGACAATGTTCCCGAGCTGCATCAGTTCATAACATTGTGTAGGAAGTTGTTTGATAAAGTGGGCAAAGCTTATACTTGGACCAAAAGGCAGAATATAGGAAACTACATGAAACCATGGATAATTCAGAGAAAATGACTGTAAACAGATGAGAACTTGTTTAGAACAGCTCAAAGAGATTCTGCAAGTAAGTTCTTAGTGTAGAAAAGGTAGCTAAGATCCGGGACATCCTTAATTCGAGTTAATATGACATGAAACAGTGTTTGAATCCTATATTCTTTACTTAAAGGAGACTAGAGTGGTAAAAGTGTGTTATACAAGTCAGAATACCATTGAAATAGAGAAAGAAACACGTTCGGCAGCTTTGGAAAGCCTTACACTTCACTGAAATGTAGTACTACACTCTATAACACAGTTGAGAGACAATGTTCCCAAGCTGCCTCAGTTCATAACAGTGTGCAGGAAGTTGTTTGATAAAGTGGGGCAAAGCTTATAATTGAACCAGAAAGCAGAATATAGGAAACTACATGAAAACATTGATAATTCAGAGAAAATGACTGTAAACAGATGAGAACTCGTTTAGAACAGCTGAAAGATATTCTCCAAGTCAGTTCTTAGTGTAGAAAAGGTAGCTAAGATAAGGGAAATCCTTAATTCGAGTTAAGATCACATGAAACACTGTATGAATCCTATATTCTTTACTTAAAGGACTCTAGAGTGGTAAATGTCTGTTATACAAGTCAGAATACCATTGAAATAGAGAAAGAAACACGTTCGGCAGCTTTGGAAAGCCTTACACTTCACTGAAATGTAGTACTACACTCTATAACACAGTTGAGAGACAATGTTCCCAAGCTGCCTCAGTTCATAACAGTGTGTAGGAAGTTGTTTGATAAAGTGGGCAAAGCTTATACTTGGACCAGAAGGCAGAATATAGGAAACTACATGAAAACATGGATAATTCAGAGAAAATGACTGTAAACAGATGAGAACTGGTTTAGAACAGCTGAAAGAGATTCTCCAAGTCAGTTCTTTGTGTAGAAAAGGTAGCTAAGATAAGGGAAATCCTTAATTCGAGTTAAGATCACATGAAACACTGTATGAATCTTATATTCTTTCCCTAAAGGACTCTAGAGTGGTAAATGTGTGTTATACAAGTCAGAATACCATTGAAATAGAGAAAGAAACACGTTCGGCAGCTTTGGAAAGCCTTACATTTCACTGAAATGTAGTACTACAATCTATAACACAGTTGAGAGACAATGTTCCCAAGCTGCCTCAGTTCATAACAGTGTGCAGGAAGTTGTTTGATAAAGTGGGCAAAGCTTATACTTGGACCAGAAGGCAGAATATAGGAAAGTACATGAAAACATGGATAATTCAGAGAAAATGACTGTAAACAGATGAGAACTCGTTTAGAACAGCTGAAAGAGATTCTCCAAGTCAGTTGTTAGTATAGAAAAGGTAGCTAAGATAAGGGAAATCCTTAATTTGAGTTAAGATCACATGAAACACTGTATGAATCCTATATTCTTTACTTAAAGGACTCAAGAGTGGTATATGTGTGTTATACAAGTCAGAATAGCATTGAAATAGAGAAAGAAACACGTTCGGCAGCTTTGGAAAGCCTTACACTTCACTGAAATGTAGTACTACACTCTATAACACAGTTGAGAGACAATATTCCCAAGCTGCCTCAGTTCATAACAGTGTGTAGGAAGTTGTTTGATAAAGTGGGCAAAGCTTATACTTGGACCAGAAGGCAGAATATAGGAAACTACATGAAAACATGAATAATTCAGAGAAAATGACTGTAAACAGATGAGAACTCGTTTAGAACAGCTGAAAGAGATTCTCCAAGTCAGTTCTTAGTGTAGAAAAGGTAGCTAAGATAAGGGAAATCCTTAATTCGAGTTAAGATAACATGAAACACTGTATGAATCCTATATTCTTTCCCTAAAGGACTCTAGAGTGGTAAATGTGTGTTATACAAGTCAGAATACCATTGAAATAGAGAAAGAAACACGTTCGGCAGCTTTGGAAAGCCTTACACTTCACTGAAATGTAGTACTACACTCTATAACACAGTTGAGAGACAATGTTCCCAAGCTGCCTCAGTTCATGACAGTGTGTAGGAAGTTGTTTGATAAAGTGGGCAAAGCTTATACTTTGACCAGAAGGCAGAATATAGGAAACTACATGAAAACATGGATAATTCAGAGAAAATGACTGTAAACAGATGAGAACTTGTTTAGAACAGCTCAAAGAGATTCTCCAAGTCAGTTCTTAGTGTAGAAAAGGTAGCTAAGATCGGGGAAATCCTTATTTGGAGTTAATATCACATTAAACACTGTATGAATCCTATATTCTTTACTTAAAGGACTCCAGAGTGGTATATGTGTGTTATACAAGTCAGAATACCATTGAAATAGAGAAAGAAACACGTTCGGCAGCTTTGGAAAACCTTACACTTAACTGAAATGTAGTACTACACTCTATAACACAGTTGAGAGACAATGTTCCCAAGCTGCCTCAGTTCATGACAGTGTGTAGGAAGTTGTTTGATAAAGTGGGCAAAGCTTATACTTGGACCAGAAGGCAGAATATAGGAAACTACATGAAAACATGGATAATTCAGAGAAAATGACTGTAAACAGATGAGAACTTGTTTAGAACAGCTCAAAGAGATTCTCCAAGTCAGTTCTTAGTGTAGAAAAGGTAGCTAAGATCGGGGAAATACTTATTTGGAGTTAATATCACATTAAACACTGTATGAATCCTATATTCTTTACTTAAAGGACTCCAGAGTGGTATATGTGTGTTATACAAGTCAGAATACCATTGAAATAGAGAAAGAAACACGTTCGGCAGCTTTGGAAAACCTTACACTTCACTGAAATGTAGTACTACACTCTATAACACAGTTGAGAGACAATGTTCCCAAGCTGCCTCAGTTCATGACAGTGTGTAGGAAGTTGTTTGATAAAGTGGGCAAAGCTTATACTTGGACCAGAAGGCAGAATATAGGAAACTATATGAAAACATGGATAATTCAGAGAAAATGACTGTAAACAGATGAGAACTTGTTTAGAACAGCTCAAAGAGATTCTCCAAGTCAGTTCTTAGTGTAGAAAAGTTAGCTAAGATCGGGGAAATCCTTATTTGGAGTTAATATCACATGAAACACTGTATGAATCCTATATTCTTTACTTAAAGGAGACTAGAGTGGTAAATGTGTGTTATACAAGGCAGAATACCATTGAAATAGAAAAAGAAACACGTTCGGTAGCTTTGTAAAGCCTTACACTTCACTGAAATATAGTACTACACTCTATAACACAGTTGAGAGACAATGTTCCCGAGCTGCATCAGTTCATAACAGAGTGTAGGAAGTTGTTTGATAAAGTGGGCAAAGCTTATACTTGGACCAGAAGGCAGAATATAGGAAACTACATGAAACCATGGATAATTCAGAGAAAATGACTGTAAACAGATGAGAACTTGTTTAGAACAGCTCAAAGAGATTCTGCAAGTAAGTTCTTAGTGTAGAAAAGGTAGCTAAGATCCGGGACATCCTTAATTCGAGTTAATATGACATGAAACAGTGTTTGAATCCTATATTCTTTACTTAAAGGAGACTAGAGTGGTAAAAGTGTGTTATACAAGGGAGGATACCATTGAAATAGTGAAAGAAACACGTTCCGCAGCTTTGGAAAGCCTTACACTTCACTGAAATGTAGTACTACAATCTATAACACAGTTGAGAGACAATGTTCCCAAGCTGCCTCAGTTCATAACAGTGTGCAGGAAGTTGTTTGATAAAGTGGGGCAAAGCTTATAATTGAACCAGAAAGCAGAATATAGGAAACTACATGAAAACATTGATAATTCAGAGAAAATGACTGTAAACAGATGAGAACTCGTTTAGAACAGCTGAAAGATATTCTCCAAGTCAGTTCTTAGTGTAGAAAAGGTAGCTAAGATAAGGGAAATCCTTAATTCGAGTTAAGATCACATGAAACACTGTATGAATCCTATATTCTTTACTTAAAGGTCTCTAGAGTGGTAAATGTCTGTTATACAAGTCAGAATACCATTGAAATAGAGAAAGAAACACGTTCGGCAGCTTTGGAAAGCCTTACACTTCACTGAAATGTAGTACTACACTCTATAACACAGTTGAGAGACAATGTTCCCAAGCTGCCTCAGTTCATAACAGTGTGTAGGAAGTTGTTTGATAAAGTGGGCAAAGCTTATACTTGGACCAGAAGGCAGAATATAGGAAACTACATGAAAACATGGATAATTCAGAGAAAATGACTGTAAACAGATGAGAACTGGTTTAGAACAGCTGAAAGAGATTCTCCAAGTCAGTTCTTTGTGTAGAAAAGGTAGCTAAGATAAGGGAAATCCTTAATTCGAGTTAAGATCACATGAAACACTGTATGAATCTTATATTCTTTCCCTAAAGGACTCTAGAGTGGTAAATGTGTGTTATACAAGTCAGAATACCATTGAAATAGAGAAAGAAACACGTTCGGCAGCTTTGGAAAGCCTTACATTTCACTGAAATGTAGTACTACAATCTATAACACAGTTGAGAGACAATGTTCCCAAGCTGCCTCAGTTCATAACAGTGTGCAGGAAGTTGTTTGATAAAGTGGGCAAAGCTTATACTTGGACCAGAAGGCAGAATATAGGAAAGTACATGAAAACATGGATAATTCAGAGAAAATGACTGTAAACAGATGAGAACTCGTTTAGAACAGCTGAAAGAGATTCTCCAAGTCAGTTGTTAGTATAGAAAAGGTAGCTAAGATAAGGGAAATCCTTAATTTGAGTTAAGATCACATGAAACACTGTATGAATCCTATATTCTTTACTTAAAGGACTCAAGAGTGGTATATGTGTGTTATACAAGTCAGAATACCATTGAAATAGAGAAAGAAACACGTTCGGCAGCTTTGGAAAGCCTTACACTTCACTGAAATGTAGTACTACACTCTATAACACAGTTGAGAGACAATATTCCCAAGCTGCCTCAGTTCATAACAGTGTGTAGGAAGTTGTTTGATAAAGTGGGCAAAGCTTATACTTGGACCAGAAGGCAGAATATAGGAAACTACATGAAAACATGGATAATTCAGAGAAAATGACTGTAAACAGATGAGAACTCGTTTAGAACAGCTGAAAGAGATTCTCCAAGTCAGTTCTTAGTGTAGAAAAGGTAGCTAAGATAAGGGAAATCCTTAATTCGAGTTAAGATAACATGAAACACTGTATGAATCCTATATTCTTTCCCTAAAGGACTCTAGAGTGGTAAATGTGTGTTATACAAGTCAGAATACCATTGAAATAGAGAAAGAAACACGTTCGGCAGCTTTGGAAAGCCTTACACTTCACTGAAATGTAGTACTACACTCTATAACACAGTTGAGAGACAATGTTCCCAAGCTGCCTCAGTTCATGACAGTGTGTAGGAAGTTGTTTGATAAAGTGGGCAAAGCTTATACTTGGACCAGAAGGCAGAATATAGGAAACTACATGAAAACATGGATAATTCTGAGAAAATGACTGTAAACAGATGAGAACTTGTTTAGAACAGCTCAAAGAGATTCTCCAAGTCAGTTCTTAGTGTAGAAAAGGTAGCTAAGATCGGGGAAATCCTTATTTGGAGTTAATATCACATTAAACACTGTATGAATCCTATATTCTTTACTTAAAGGACTCCAGAGTGGTATATGTGTGTTATACAAGTCAGAATACCATTGAAATAGAGAAAGAAACACGTTCGGCAGCTTTGGAAAACCTTACACTTAAATGAAATGTAGTACTACACTCTATAACACAGTTGAGAGACAATGTTCCCAAGCTGCCTCAGTTCATGACAGTGTGTAGGAAGTTGTTTGATAAAGTGGGCAAAGCTTATACTTGGACCAGAAGGCAGAATATAGGAAACTACATGAAAACATAGATAATTCAGAGAAAATGACTGTAAACAGATGAGAACTTGTTTAGAACAGCTCAAAGAGATTCTCCAAGTCAGTTCTTAGTGTAGAAAAGGTAGCTAAGATCGGGGAAATACTTATTTGGAGTTAATATCACATTAAACACTGTATGAATCCTATATTCTTTACTTAAAGGACTCCAGAGTGGTATATGTGTGTTATACAAGTCAGAATACCATTGAAATAGAGAAAGAAACACGTTCGGCAGCTTTGGAAAACCTTACACTTCACTGAAATGTAGTACTACACTCTATAACACAGTTGAGAGACAATGTTCCCAAGCTGCCTCAGTTCATGACAGTGTGTAGGAAGTTGTTTGATAAAGTGGGCAAAGCTTATACTTGGACCAGAAGGCAGAATATAGGAAACTATATGAAAACATGGATAATTCAGAGAAAATGACTGTAAACAGATGAGAACTTGTTTAGAACAGCTCAAAGAGATTCTCCAAGTCAGTTCTTAGTGTAGAAAAGTTAGCTAAGATCGGGGAAATCCTTATTTGGAGTTAATATCACATGAAACACTGTATGAATCCTATATTCTTTACTTAAAGGAGACTAGAGTGGTAAATGTGTGTTATACAAGGCAGAATACCATTGAAATAGAAAAAGAAACACGTTCGGTAGCTTTGGAAAGCCTTACACTTCACTGCAATATAGTACTACACTCTATAACACAGTTGAGAGACAATGTTCCCGAGCTGCATCAGTTCATAACAGTGTGTAGGAAGTTGTTTGATAAAGTGGGCAAAGCTTATACTTGGACCGGAAGGCAGAATATAGGAAACTACATGAAACCATGGATAATTCAGAGAAAATGACTGTAAACAGATGAGAACTTGTTTAGAACAGCTCAAAGAGATTCTGCAAGTAAGTTCTTAGTGTAGAAAAGGTAGCTAAGATCCGGGACATCCTTAATTCGAGTTAATATGACATGAAACAGTGTTTGAATCCTATATTCTTTACTTAAAGGAGACTAGAGTGGTAAAAGTGTGTTATACAAGGGAGGATACCATTGAAATAGTGAAAGAAACACGTTCCGCAGCTTTGGAAAGCCTTACACTTCACTGAAATGTAGTACTACAATCTATAACACAGTTGAGAGACAATGTTCCCAAGCCGCCTCAGTTCATAACAGTGTGTAGGAAGTTGTTTGATAAAGTGGGCAAAGCTTATACTTGGACCAGAAGGCAGAATATAGGAAACTACATGAAAACATGGATAATTCAGAGAAAATGACTGTAAACAGATGAGAACTCGTTTAGAACAGCTGAAAGAGATTCTCCAAGTCAGTTCTTAGTGTAGAAAAGGTAGCTAAGATAAGGGAAATCCTTAATTCGAGTTAAGATCACATGAAACACTGTATGAATCCTATATTCTTTCCCTGAAGGACTCTAGAGGGGTAAATGTGTGTTATACAAGTCAGAATATAAATGAAATAGAGAAAGAAACACGTTCGGCAGCTTTGGAAAGCCTTACACTTCACTGAAATGTAGTACTACACTCTATAACACAGTTGAGAGACAATGTTCCCAAGCTGCCTCAGTTCATAACAGTGTGCAGGAAGTTGTTTGATAAAGTGGGGCAAAGCTTATAATTGAACCAGAAAGCAGAATATAGGAAACTACATGAAAACATTGATAATTCAGAGAAAATGACTGTAAACAGATGAGAACTCGTTTAGAACAGCTGAAAGAGATTCTCCAAGTCAGTTGTTAGTATACAAAAGGTAGCTAAGATAAGGGAAATCCTTAATTTGAGTTAAGATCACATGAAACACTGTATGAATCCTGTATTCTTTACTTAAAGGACTCAAGAGTGGTATATGTGTGTTATACAAGTCAGAATACCATTGAAATAGAGAAAGAAACACGTTCGGCAGCTTTGGAAAGCCTTACACTTCACTGAAATGTAGTACTACACTCTATAACACAGTTGAGAGACAATGTTCCCAAGCTGCCTCAGTTCATAACAGTGTGTAGGAAGTTGTTTGATAAAGTGGGCAAAGCTTATACTTGGACCAGAAGGCAGAATATAGGAAACTACATGAAAACATGGATAATTTAGAGAAAATGACTGTAAACAGATTAGAACTCGTTTAGAACAGCTCAAAGAGATTCTCCAAGTCAGTTCTTAGTGTAGAAAAGGTAGCTAAGATCGGGGAAATCCTTATTTGGAGTTAATATCACATGAAACACTGTATGAATCCTATATTCTTTACTTAAAGGAGACTAGAGTGGTAAATGTGTGTTATACAAGGCAGAATACCATTGAAATAGAAAAAGAAACACGTTCGGTAGCTTTGGAAAGCCTTACACTTCACTGAAATATAGTACTACACTCTATAACACAGTTGAGAGACAATGTTCCCGAGCTGCATCAGTTCATAACAGTGTGTAGGAAGTTGTTTTATAAAGTGGGCAAAGCTTATACTTGGACCAGAAGGCAGAATATAGGAAACTACATGAAACCATGGATAATTCAGAGAAAATGACTGTAAACAGATGAGAACTTGTTTAGAACAGCTCAAAGAGATTCTCCAAGTAAGTTCTTAGTGTAGAAAAGGTAGCTAAGATCCGGGACATCCTTAATTCGAGTTAAGATCACATGAAACCGTGTTTGAATCCTATATTCTTTACTTAAAGGAGACTAGAGTGGTAAAAGTGAGTTGTACAAGGCAGGATAGCATTGAAATAGTGAAAGAAACACGTTCGGCAGCTTTGGAAAGCCTTACACTTCACTGAAATGTAGTACTACACTCTATAACACAGTTGAGAGACAATGTTCCCAAGCTGCCTCAGTTCATAACAGTGTGTAGGAAGTTGTTTGATAAAGTGGGCAAAGCTTATACTTGGACCAGAAGGCAGAATACAGGAAACTACATGAAAACATGGATAATTCAGAGAAAATGACGGTAAACAGATGAGAACTCGTTTAGAACAGCTGAAAGAGATTCTCCAAGTCAGTTCTTAGTGTAGAAAAGGTAGCTAAGATAAGGGTAATCCTTAATTCGAGTTAAGATCACATGAAACACTGTATGAATCCTATATTCTTTCCCTAAAGGTCTCTAGAGTGGTAAATGTGTGTTATACAAGTCAGAATACCATTGAAATAGAGAAAGAAACACGTTCGGCAGCTTTGGAAAGCCTTACACTTCACTGAAATGTAGTACTGCACTCTATAACACAGTTGAGAGACAATGTTCCCAAGCTGCCTCAGTTCATAACAGTGTGCAGGAAGTTGTTTGATAAAGTGGGCAAAGCTTATAATTGAACCAGAAGGCAGAATATAGGAAACTACATGAAAACATGGATAATTCAGAGAAAATGACTGTAAACAGATTAGAACTCGTTTAGAACAGCTGAAAGAGATTCTCCAAGTCAGTTCTTAGTGTAGAAAAGGTAGCTAAGATAAGGGAAATTCTTAATTCGAGTTAAGATCACATGAAACACTGTATGAATCCTATATTCTTTACTTAAAGGACTCTAGAGTGGTAAATGTGTGTTATACAAGTCAGAATACCATTGAAATAGAGAAAGAAACACGTTTGGCAGCTTTGGAAAGCCTTACACTTCACTGAAATGTAGTACTACACTCTATAACACAGTTCAGAGACAATGTTCCCAAGCTGCCTCAGTTCATAACAGTGTGTAGGAAGTTGTTTGATAAAGTGGGCAATGCTTATACTTGGACCAGAAGGCAGAATATAGGAAACTACATGAAAACATGGATAATTCAGAGAAAATGACTGTAAACAGATGAGAACTGGTTTAGAACAGCTGAAAGAGATTCTCCAAGTCAGTTCTTAGTGTAGAAAAGTTAGCTAAGATCGGGGAAATCCTTATTTGGAGTTAATATCACATGAAACACTGTATGAATCCTATATTCTTTACTTAAAGGAGACTAGAGTGGTAAATGTGTGTTATACAAGGCAGAATACCATTGAAATAGAAAAAGAAACACGTTCGGTAGCTTTGGAAAGCCTTACACTTCACTGAAATATAGTACTACACTCTACAACACAGTTGAGAGACAATGTTCCCGAGCTGCATCAGTTCATAACAGTGTGTAGGAAGTTGTTTGATAAAGTGGGCAAAGCTTATACTTGGACCAGAAGGCAGAATATAGGAAACTACATGAAACCATGGATAATTCAGAGAAAATGACTGTAAACAGATGAGAACATGTTTAGAACAGCTCAAAGAGATTCTGCAAGTAAGTTCTTAGTGTAGAAAAGGTAGCTAAGATCCGGGACATCCTTAATTCGAGTTAATATGACATGAAACAGTGTTTGAATCCTATATTCTTTACTTAAAGGAGACTAGAGTGGTAAAAGTGTGTTATACAAGGCAGGATACCATTGAAATAGTGAAAGAAACACGTTCCGCAGCTTTGGAAAGCCTTACACTTCACTGAAATGTAGTACTACAATCTATAACACAGTTGAGAGACAATGTTCCCAAGCCGCCTCAGTTCATAACAGTGTGTAGGAAGTTGTTTGATAAAGTGGGCAAAGCTTATACTTGGACCAGAAGGCAGAATATAGGAAACTACATGAAAACATGGATAATTCAGAGAAAATGACTGTAAACAGATGAGAACTCGTTTAGAACAGCTGAAAGAGATTCTCCAAGTCAGTTCTTAGTGTAGAAAAGGTAGCTAAGATAAGGGAAATCCTTAATTCGAGTTAAGATCACATGAAACACTGTATGAATCCTATATTCTTTCCCTGAAGGACTCTAGAGGGGTAAATGTGTGTTATACAAGTCAGAATATAAATGAAATAGAGAAAGAAACCCGTTCGGCAGCTTTGGAAAGCCTTACACTTCACTGAAATGTAGTACTACACTGTATAACACAGTTGAGAGACAATGTTCCCAAGCTGCCTCAGTTCATAACAGTGTGCAGGAAGTTGTTTGATAAAGTGGGGCAAAGCTTATAATTGAACCAGAAAGCAGAATATAGGAAACTACATGAAAACATTGATAATTCAGAGAAAATGACTGTAAACAGATGAGAACTCGTTTAGAACAGCTGAAAGAGATTCTCCAAGTCAGTTGTTAGTATACAAAAGGTAGCTAAGATAAGGGAAATCCTTAATTTGAGTTAAGATCACATGAAACACTGTATGAATCCTTTATTCTTTACTTAAAGGACTCAAGAGTGGTATATGTGTGTTATACAAGTCAGAATACCATTGAAATAGAGAAAGAAACACGTTCGGCAGCTTTGGAAAGCCTTACACTTCACTGAAATGTAGTACTACACTCTATAACACAGTTGAGAGACAATGTTCCCAAGCTGCCTCAGTTCATAACAGTGTGTAGGAAGTTGTTTGATAAAGTGGGCAAAGCTTATACTTGGACCAGAAGGCAGAATATAGGAAACTACATGAAAACATGGATAATTTAGAGAAAATGACTGTAAACAGATTAGAACTCGTTTAGAACAGCTCAAAGAGATTCTCCAAGTCAGTTCTTAGTGTAGAAAAGGTAGCTAAGATCGGGGAAATCCTTATTTGGAGTTAATATCACATGAAACACTGTATGAATCCTATATTCTTTACTTAAAGGAGACTAGAGTGGTAAATGTGTGTTATACAAGGCAGAATACCATTGAAGTAGAAAAAGAAACACGTTCGGTAGCTTTGGAAAGCCTTACACTTCACTGAAATATAGTACTACACTCTATAACACAGTTGAGAGACAATGTTCCCGAGCTGCATCAGTTCATAACAGTGTGTAGGAAGTTGTTTGATAAAGTGGGCAAAGCTTATACTTGGACCAGAAGGCAGAATATAGGAAACTACATGAAACCATGGATAATTCAGAGAAAATGACTGTAAACAGATGAGAACTTGTTTAGAACAGCTCAAAGAGATTCTCCAAGTAAGTTCTTAGTGTAGAAAAGGTAGCTAAGATCCGGGACATCCTTAATTCGAGTTAAGATCACATGAAACCGTGTTTGAATCCTATATTCTTTACTTAAAGGAGACTAGAGTGGTAAAAGTGAGTTGTACAAGGCAGGATAGCATTGAAATAGTGAAAGAAACACGTTCGGCAGCTTTGGAAAGCCTTACACTTCACTGAAATGTAGTACTACACTCTATAACACAGTTGAGAGACAATGTTCCCAAGCTGCCTCAGTTCATAACAGTGTGTAGGAAGTTGTTTGATAAAGTGGGCAAAGCTTATACTTGGACCAGAAGGCAGAATATAGGAAACTACATGAAAACATGGATAATTCAGAGAAAATGACTGTAAACAGATGAGAACTCGTTTAGAACAGCTGAAAGAGATTCTCCAAGTCAGTTCTTAGTGTAGAAAAGGTAGCTAAGATAAGGGAAATACTTAATTCGAGTTAAGATCACATGAAACACTGTATGAATCCTATATTCTTTCCCTAAAGGACTCTAGAGTGGTAAATGTGTGTTATACAAGTCAGAATACCATTGAAATAGAGAAAGAAACACGTTCGGCAGCTTTGGAAAGCCTTACACTTCACTGAAATGTAGTACTACACTCTATAACACAGTTGAGAGACAATGTTCCCAAGCTGCCTCAGTTCATAACAGTGTGCAGGAAGTTGTTTGATAAAGTGGGCAAAGCTTATAATTGAACCAGAATGCAGAATATAGGAAACTACATGAAAACATGGATAATTCAGAGAAAATGACTGTAAACAGATGAGAACTTGTTTAGAACAGCTCAAAGAGATTCTCCAAGTAAGTTCCTAGTGTAGAAAAGGTAGCTAAGATCCGGGACATCCTTAATTCGAGTTAATATGACATGAAACAGTGTTTGAATCCTATATTCTTTACTTAAAGGAGACTAGAGTGGTAAAAGTGTGTTATACAAGGCAGGATACCATTGAAATAGTGAAAGAAACACGTTCGGCAGCTTTGTAAAGCCTTACACTTCACTGAAATGTAGTACTACACTCTATAACACAGTTGAGAGACAATGTTCCCAAGCTGCCTCAATTCATAACAGTGTGTAGGAAGTTGTTTGATAAAGTGGGCAAAGCTTATACTTGGACCAGAAGGCAGAATACAGGAAACTACATGAAAACATGGATAATTCAGAGAAAATGACTGTAAACAGATGAGAACTCGTTTAGAACAGCTGAAAGAGATTCTCCAAGTTAGTTCTTAGTGTAGAAAAGGTAGCTAAGATAAGGGTAATCCTTAATTCGAGTTAAGATCACATGAAACACTGTATGAATCCTATATTCTTTCCCTAAAGGTCTCTAGAGTGGTAAATGTGTGTTATACAAGTCAGAATACCATTGAAATAGAGAAAGAAACACGTTCGGCAGCTTTGGAAAGCCTTACACTTCACTGAAATGTAGTACTACACTCTATAACACAGTTGAGAGACAATGTTCCCAAGCTGCCTCAGTTCATAACAGTGTGTAGGAAGTTGTTTGATAAAGTGGGCAAAGCTTATACTTGGACCAGAAGGCAGAATATAGGAAACTACATGAAAACATGAATAATTCAGAGAAAATGACTGTAAACAGATGAGAACTCGTTTAGAACAGCTGAAAGAGATTCTCCAAGTCAGTTCTTAGTGTAGAAAAGGTAGCTAAGATAAGGGAAATCCTTAATTCGAGTTAAGATCACATGAAACACTGTATGAATCCTATATTCTTTACTTAAAGGACTCCAGAGTGGTATATGTGTGTTATACAAGTCAGAATACCATTGAAATAGAGAAAGAAACACGTTCGGCAGCTTTGGAAAGCCTTACACTTCACTGAAATGTAGTACTACACTCTATAACACAGTTGAGAGACAATGTTCCCAAGCTGCCTCAGTTCATAACAGTGTGTAGGAAGTTGTTTGATAAAGTGGGCAAAGCTTATACTTGGACCAGAAGGCAGAATATAGGAAACTACATGAAAACATGGATAATTTAGAGAAAATGATTGTAAACAGATTAGAACTCGTTTAGAACAGCTCAAAGAGATTCTCCAAGTCAGTTCTTAGTGTAGAAAAGGTAGCTAAGATCGGGGAAATCCTTATTTGGAGTTAATATCACATGAAACACTGTATGAATCCTATATTCTTTACTTAAAGGAGACTAGAGTGGTAAATGTGTGTTATACAAGGCAGAATACCATTGAAATAGAAAAAGAAACACGTTCGGTAGCTTTGGAAAGCCTTACACTTCACTGAAATATAGTACTACACTCTATAACACAGTTGAGAGACAATGTTCCCGAGCTGCATCAGTTCATAACAGTGTGTAGGAAGTTGTTTGATAAAGTGGGCAAAGCTTATACTTGGACCAGAAGGCAGAATATAGGAAACTACATGAAACCATGGATAATTCAGAGAAAATGACTGTAAACAGATGAGAACATGTTTAGAACAGCTCAAAGAGATTCTGCAAGTAAGTTCTTAGTGTAGAAAAGGTAGCTAAGATCCGGGACATCCTTAATTCGAGTTAATATGACATGAAACAGTGTTTGAATCCTATATTCTTTACTTAAAGGAGACTAGAGTGGTAAAAGTGAGTTGTACAAGGCAGGATAGCATTGAAATAGTGAAAGAAACACGTTCGGCAGCTTTGGAAAGCCTTACACTTCACTGAAATGTAGTACTACACTCTATAACACAGTTGAGAGACAATGTTCCCAATCTGCCTCAGTTCATAACAGTGTGTAGGAAGTTGTTTGATAAAGTGGGCAAAGCTTATACTTGGACCAGAAGGCAGAATATAGGAAACTACATGAAAACATGGATAATTCAGAGAAAATGACTGTAAACAGATGAGAACTCGTTTAGAACAGCTGAAAGAGATTCTCCAAGTCAGTTCTTAGTGTAGAAAAGGTAGCTAAGATAAGGGAAATACTTAATTCGAGTTAAGATCACATGAAACACTGTATGAATCCTATATTCTTTCCCTAAAGGACTCTAGAGTGGTAAATGTGTGTTATACAAGTCAGAATACCATTGAAATAGAGAAAGAAACACGTTCGGCAGCTTTGGAAAGCCTTACACTTCACTGAAATGTAGTACTACACTCTATAACACAGTTGAGAGACAATGTTCTCAAGCTGCCTCAGTTCATAACAGTGTGCAGGAAGTTGTTTGATAAAGTGGGCAAAGCTTATAATTGAACCAGAATGCAGAATATAGGAAACTACATGAAAACATGGATAATTCAGAGAAAATGACTGTAAACAGATGAGAACTTGTTTAGAACAGCTCAAAGAGATTCTCCAAGTAAGTTCCTAGTGTAGAAAAGGTAGCTAAGATCCGGGACATCCTTAATTCGAGTTAATATGACATGAAACAGTGTTTGAATCCTATATTCTTTACTTAAAGGAGACTAGAGTGGTAAA
This sequence comes from Pipistrellus hanaki, assembly GCF_964339955.1. NCBI lineage: Eukaryota > Metazoa > Chordata > Mammalia > Chiroptera > Vespertilionidae > Pipistrellus > Pipistrellus hanaki. The sequence goes on from NW_028182293.1 coordinate 911,947, forward strand.
AGTGTGTTATACAAGGCAGGATACCATTGAAATAGTGAAAGAAACACGTTCGTCAGCTTTGTAAAGCCTTACACTTCACTGAAATGTAGTACTACACTCTATAACACAGTTGAGAGACAATGTTCCCAAGCTGCCTCAATTCATAACAGTGTGTAGGAAGTTGTTTGATAAAGTGGGCAAAGCTTATACTTGGACCAGAAGGCAGAATACAGGAAACTACATGAAAACATGGATAATTCAGAGAAAATGACTGTAAACAGATGAGAACTCGTTTAGAACAGCTGAAAGAGATTCTCCAAGTCAGTTCTTAGTGTAGAAAAGGTAGCTAAGATAAGGGAAATCCTTAATTCGAGTTAAGATCACATGAAACACTGTATGAATCCTATATTCTTTCCCTAAATGTCTCTAGAGTGGTAAATGTGTGTTATACAAGTCAGAATACCATTGAAATAGAGAAAGAAACACGTTCGGCAGCTTTGGAAAGCCTTACACTTCACTGAAATGTAGTACTGCACTCTATAACACAGTTGAGAGACAATGTTCCCAAGCTACCTCAGTTCATAACAGTGTGCAGGAAGTTGTTTGATAAAGTGGGCAAAGCTTATAATTGAACCAGAAGGCAGAATATAGGAAACTACATGAAAACATGGATAATTCAGAGAAAATGACTGTAAACAGATGAGAACTCGTTTAGAACAGCTGAAAGAGATTCTCCAAGTCAGTTCTTAGTGTAGGAAAGGTAGCTAAGATAAGGGAAATCCTTAATTCGAGTTAAGATCACATGAAACACTGTATGAATCCTACATTCTTTACTTAAAGGACTCTAGAGTGGTAAATGTGTGTTATACAAGTCAGAATACCATTGAAATAGAGAAAGAAACACGTTTGGCAGCTTTGGAAAGCCTTACACTTCACTGAAATATAGTACTACACTCTATAACACAGTTGAGAGACAATGTTACCGAGCTGCATCAGTTCATAACAGTGTGTAGGAAGTTGTTTGATAAAGTGGGCAAAGCTTATACTTGGACCAGAAGGCAGAATATAGGAAACTACATGAAACCATGGATAATTCGGAGAAAATGACTGTAAACAGATGAGAACTTGTTTAGAACAGCTCAAAGAGATTCTCCAAGTAAGTTCTCAGTGTAGAAAAGGTAGCTAAGATCCGGGACATCCTTAATTCGAGTTAATATGACATGAAACAGTGTTTGAATCCTATATTCTTTACTTAAAGGAGACTAGAGTGGTAAAAGTGTGTTATACAAGGCAGGATACCATTGAAATAGTGAAAGAAACACGTTGGGCAGCTTTGGAAAGCCTTACACTTCATTGAAATGTAGTACTACACTCTATAACACAGTTGAGAGACAATGTTCCCGAGCTGCCTCAGTTCATAACAGTGTGTAGGAAGTTGTTTGATAAAGTGGGCAAAGCTTATACTTGGACCAGAAGGCAGAATATAGGAAACTACATGAAAACATGGATAATTCAGAGAAAATGACTGTAAACAGATGAGAACTCATTTAGAACAGCTGAAATTGATTCTCCAAGTCAGTTCTTAGTGTAGAAAAGGTAGCTAAGATAAGGGAAATCCTTAATTCGAGTTAAGATCACATGAAACACTGTATGAATCCTATATTCTTTACTTAAAGGACTCCAGAGTGGTATATGTGTGTTATACAAGTGAGAATACCATTGAAATAGAGAAAGAAACACGTTCGGCAGCTTTGGAAAACCTTACACTTCACTGAAATGTAGTACTACACTCTATAACACAGTTGAGAGACAATGTTCCCAAGCTGCCTCAGTTCATGATAGTGTGTAGGAAGTTGTTTGATAAAGTGGGCAAAGCTTATACTTGGACCAGAAGGCAGAATATAGGAAACTACATGAAAACATGGATAATTCAGAGAAAATGACTGTAAACAGATGAGAACTCGTTTAGAACAGCTCAAAGAGATTCTCCAAGTCAGTTCTTAGTGTAGAAAAGGTAGCTAAGATCGGGGAAATCCTTATTTGGAGTTAATATCACATGAAACACTGTATGAATCCTATATTCTTTACCTAAAGGAGACTAGAGTGGTAAATTTGTGTTATACAAGGCAGAATACCATTGAAATAGAAAAAGAAACACGTTCGGTAGCTTTGGAAAGCCTTACACTTCACTGAAATATAGTACTACACTCTGTAACACAGTTGAGAGACAATGTTCCCGAGCTGCATCAGTTCATAACAGTGTGTAGGAAGTTGTTTGATAAAGTGGGCAAAGCTTATACTTGGACCAGAAGGCAGAATATAGGAAACTACATGAAACCATGGATAATTCAGAGAAAATGACTGTAAACAGATGAGAACTTGTTTAGAACAGCTCAAAGAGATTCTCCAAGTAAGTTCTTAGTGTAGAAAAGGTAGCTAAGATCCGGGACATCCTTAATTCGAGTTAATATGACATGAAACAGTGTTTGAATCCTATATTCTTTACTTAAAGGAGACTAAAGTGGTAAAAGTGTGTTATACAAGGCAGGATACCATTGAAATAGTGAAAGAAACACGTTCGGCAGCTTTGTAAAGCCTTACACTTCACTGAAATGTAGTACTACACTCTATAACACAGTTGAGAGACAATGTTCCCAAGCTGCCTCAGTTCATAACAGTGTGTAGGAAGTTGTTTGATAAAGTGGGCAAAGCTTATACTTGGACCAGAAGGCAGAATACAGGAAACTACATGAAAACATGGATAATTCAGAGAAAATGACTGTAAACAGATGAGAACTCGTTTAGAACAGCTGAAAGAGATTCTCCAAGTCAGTTCTTAGTGTAGAAAAGGTAGCTAAGATAAGGGAAATCCTTAATTCGAGTTAAGATCACATGAAACACTGTATGAATCCTATATTCTTACCCTAAAGGTCTCTAGAGTGGTAAATGTGTGTTATACAAGTCAGAATACCATTGAAATAGAGAAAAAAACACGTTCGGCAGCTTTGGAAAGCCTTACACTTCACTGAAATGTAGTACTACACTCTATAACACAGTTGAGAGACAATGTTCCCAAGCTGCCTCAGTTCATGACAGTGTGTAGGAAGTTGTTTGATAAAGTGGGCAAAGCTTATACTTGGACCAGAAGGCAGAATATAGGAAACTACATGAAAACATGGATAATTCAGAGAAAATGACTGTAAACAGATGAGAACTTGTTTAGAACATCTCAAAGAGATTCTCCAAGTCAGTTCTTAGTGTAGAAAAGGTAGCTAAGATCGGGGAAATCCTTATTGGGAGTTAATATCACATGAAACACTGTATGAATCCTATATTCTTTACTTAAAGGAGACTAGAGTGTTAAATGTGTGTTATACAAGGCAGAATACCATTGAAATAGAAAAAGAAACACGTTCGGTAGCTTTGGAAAGCCTTACACTTCACTGAAATATAGTACTACACTCTATAACGCAGTTGAGAGACAATGTTCCCAAGCTGCCTCAGTTCATAACAGTGTGTAGGAAGTTGTTTGATAAAGTGGGCAAAGCTTATACTTGGACCAGAAGGCAGAATATAGGAAACTACATGAAACCATGGATAATTCAGAGAAAATGACTGTGAACAGATGAGAACTTGTTTAGAACAGCTCAAAGAGATTCTCCAAGTAAGTTCCTAGTGTAGAAAAGGTAGCTAAGATCCGGGACATCCTTAATTCGAGTTAATATGACATGAAACAGTGTTTGAATCCTATATTCTTTACTTAAAGGAGACTAAAGTGGTAAAAGTGTGTTATACAAGGCAGGATACCATTGAAATAGTGAAAGAAACACGTTCGGCAGCTTTGTAAAGCCTTACACTTCACTGAAATGTAGTACTACACTCTATAACACAGTTGAGAGACAATGTTCCCAAGCTGCCTCAGTTCATAACAGTGTGTAGGAAGTTGTTTGATAAAGTGGGCAAAGCTTATACTTGGACCAGAAGGCAGAATACAGGAAACTACATGAAAACATGGATAATTCAGAGAAAATGACTGTAAACAGATGAGAACTCGTTTAGAACAGCTGAAAGAGATTCTCCAAGTCAGTTCTTAGTGTAGAAAAGGTAGCTAAGATAAGGGAAATCCTTAATTCGAGTTAAGATCACATGAAACACTGTATGAATCCTATATTCTTACCCTAAAGGTCTCTAGAGTGGTAAATGTGTGTTATACAAGTCAGAATACCATTGAAATAGAGAAAAAAACACGTTCGGCAGCTTTGGAAAGCCTTACACTTCACTGAAATGTAGTACTACACTCTATAACACAGTTGAGAGACAATGTTCCCAAGCTGCCTCAGTTCATGACAGTGTGTAGGAAGTTGTTTGATAAAGTGGGCAAAGCTTATACTTGGACCAGAAGGCAGAATATAGGAAACTACATGAAAACATGGATAATTCAGAGAAAATGACTGTAAACAGATGAGAACTTGTTTAGAACATCTCAAAGAGATTCTCCAAGTCAGTTCTTAGTGTAGAAAAGGTAGCTAAGATCGGGGAAATCCTTATTGGGAGTTAATATCACATGAAACACTGTATGAATCCTATATTCTTTACTTAAAGGAGACTAGAGTGTTAAATGTGTGTTATACAAGGCAGAATACCATTGAAATAGAAAAAGAAACACGTTCGGTAGCTTTGGAAAGCCTTACACTTCACTGAAATATAGTACTACACTCTATAACGCAGTTGAGAGACAATGTTCCCAAGCTGCCTCAGTTCATAACAGTGTGTAGGAAGTTGTTTGATAAAGTGGGCAAAGCTTATACTTGGACCAGAAGGCAGAATATAGGAAACTACATGAAACCATGGATAATTCAGAGAAAATGACTGTGAACAGATGAGAACTTGTTTAGAACAGCTCAAAGAGATTCTCCAAGTAAGTTCCTAGTGTAGAAAAGGTAGCTAAGATCCGGGACATCCTTAATTCGAGTTAATATGACATGAAACAGTGTTTGAATCTTATATTCTTTACTTAAAGGAGACTAAAGTGGTAAAAGTGTGTTATACAAGGCAGGATACCATTGAAATAGTGAAAGAAACACGTTCGGCAGCTTTGTAAAGCCTTACACTTCACTGAAATGTAGTACTACACTCCATAACACAGTTGAGAGACAATGTTCCCAAGCTGCCTCAGTTCATAACAGTGTGTAGGAAGTTGTTTGATAAAGTGGGCAAAGCTTATAATTGGACCAGAAGGCAGAATACAGGAAACTACATGAAAACATGGATAATTCAGAGAAAATGACTGTAAACAGATGAGAACTCGTTTAGAACAGCTGAAAGAGATTCTCCAAGTCAGTTCTTAGTGTAGAAAAGGTAGCTAAGGGAAATCCTTAATTCGAGTTAAGATCACATGAAACACTGTATGAATCCTATATTCTTTCCCTAAAGGTCTCTAGAGTGGTAAATGTGTGTTATACAAGTCAGAATACCATTGAAATAGAGAAAGAAACACGTTCGGCAGCTTTGGAAAGCCTTACACTTCACTGAAATGTAGTACTACACTCTATAACACAGTTGAGAGACAATGTTCCCAAGCTGCCTCAGTTCATGACAGTGTGTAGGAAGTTGTTTGATAAAGTGGGCAAAGCTTATACTTGGACCAGAAGGCAGAATATAGGAAACTACATGAAAACATGGATAATTCAGAGAAAATGACTGTAAACAGATGAGAACTCGTTTAGAACAGCTCAAAGAGATTCTCCAAGTCAGTTCTTAGTGTAGAAAAGGTAGCTAAGATCGGGGAAATCCTTATTTGGAGTTAATATCACATGAAACACTGTATGAATCCTATATTCTTTACCTAAAGGAGACTAGAGTGGTAAATTTGTGTTATACAAGGCAGAATACCATTGAAATAGAAAAAGAAACACGTTCGGTAGCTTTGGAAAGCCTTACACTTCACTGAAATATAGTACTACACTCTGTAACACAGTTGAGAGACAATGTTCCCGAGCTGCATCAGTTCATAACAGTGTGTAGGAAGTTGTTTGATAAAGTGGGCAAAGCTTATACTTGGACCAGAAGGCAGAATATAGGAAACTACATGAAACCATGGATAATTCAGAGAAAATGACTGTAAACAGATGAGAACTTGTTTAGAACAGCTCAAAGAGATTCTCCAAGTAAGTTCTTAGTGTAGAAAAGGTAGCTAAGATCCGGGACATCCTTAATTCGAGTTAATATGACATGAAACAGTGTTTGAATCCTATATTCTTTACTTAAAGGAGACTAAAGTGGTAAAAGTGTGTTATACAAGGCAGGATACCATTGAAATAGTGAAAGAAACACGTTCGGCAGCTTTGTAAAGCCTTACACTTCACTGAAATGTAGTACTACACTCTATAACACAGTTGAGAGACAATGTTCCCAAGCTGCCTCAGTTCATAACAGTGTGTAGGAAGTTGTTTGATAAAGTGGGCAAAGCTTATACTTGGACCAGAAGGCAGAATACAGGAAACTACATGAAAACATGGATAATTCAGAGAAAATGACTGTAAACAGATGAGAACTCGTTTAGAACAGCTGAAAGAGATTCTCCAAGTCAGTTCTTAGTGTAGAAAAGGTAGCTAAGATAAGGGAAATCCTTAATTCGAGTTAAGATCACATGAAACACTGTATGAATCCTATATTCTTACCCTAAAGGTCTCTAGAGTGGTAAATGTGTGTTATACAAGTCAGAATACCATTGAAATAGAGAAAAAAACACGTTCGGCAGCTTTGGAAAGCCTTACACTTCACTGAAATGTAGTACTACACTCTATAACACAGTTGAGAGACAATGTTCCCAAGCTGCCTCAGTTCATGACAGTGTGTAGGAAGTTGTTTGATAAAGTGGGCAAAGCTTATACTTGGACCAGAAGGCAGAATATAGGAAACTACATGAAAACATGGATAATTCAGAGAAAATGACTGTAAACAGATGAGAACTTGTTTAGAACATCTCAAAGAGATTCTCCAAGTCAGTTCTTAGTGTAGAAAAGGTAGCTAAGATCGGGGAAATCCTTATTGGGAGTTAATATCACATGAAACACTGTATGAATCCTATATTCTTTACTTAAAGGAGACTAGAGTGTTAAATGTGTGTTATACAAGGCAGAATACCATTGAAATAGAAAAAGAAACACGTTCGGTAGCTTTGGAAAGCCTTACACTTCACTGAAATATAGTACTACACTCTATAACGCAGTTGAGAGACAATGTTCCCAAGCTGCCTCAGTTCATAACAGTGTGTAGGAAGTTGTTTGATAAAGTGGGCAAAGCTTATACTTGGACCAGAAGGCAGAATATAGGAAACTACATGAAACCATGGATAATTCAGAGAAAATGACTGTGAACAGATGAGAACTTGTTTAGAACAGCTCAAAGAGATTCTCCAAGTAAGTTCCTAGTGTAGAAAAGGTAGCTAAGATCCGGGACATCCTTAATTCGAGTTAATATGACATGAAACAGTGTTTGAATCCTATATTCTTTACTTAAAGGAGACTAAAGTGGTAAAAGTGTGTTATACAAGGCAGGATACCATTGAAATAGTGAAAGAAACACGTTCGGCAGCTTTGTAAAGCCTTACACTTCACTGAAATGTAGTACTACACTCTATAACACAGTTGAGAGACAATGTTCCCAAGCTGCCTCAGTTCATAACAGTGTGTAGGAAGTTGTTTGATAAAGTGGGCAAAGCTTATACTTGGACCAGAAGGCAGAATACAGGAAACTACATGAAAACATGGATAATTCAGAGAAAATGACTGTAAACAGATGAGAACTCGTTTAGAACAGCTGAAAGAGATTCTCCAAGTCAGTTCTTAGTGTAGAAAAGGTAGCTAAGATAAGGGAAATCCTTAATTCGAGTTAAGATCACATGAAACACTGTATGAATCCTATATTCTTACCCTAAAGGTCTCTAGAGTGGTAAATGTGTGTTATACAAGTCAGAATACCATTGAAATAGAGAAAAAAACACGTTCGGCAGCTTTGGAAAGCCTTACACTTCACTGAAATGTAGTACTACACTCTATAACACAGTTGAGAGACAATGTTCCCAAGCTGCCTCAGTTCATGACAGTGTGTAGGAAGTTGTTTGATAAAGTGGGCAAAGCTTATACTTGGACCAGAAGGCAGAATATAGGAAACTACATGAAAACATGGATAATTCAGAGAAAATGACTGTAAACAGATGAGAACTTGTTTAGAACATCTCAAAGAGATTCTCCAAGTCAGTTCTTAGTGTAGAAAAGGTAGCTAAGATCGGGGAAATCCTTATTGGGAGTTAATATCACATGAAACACTGTATGAATCCTATATTCTTTACTTAAAGGAGACTAGAGTGTTAAATGTGTGTTATACAAGGCAGAATACCATTGAAATAGAAAAAGAAACACGTTCGGTAGCTTTGGAAAGCCTTACACTTCACTGAAATATAGTACTACACTCTATAACGCAGTTGAGAGACAATGTTCCCAAGCTGCCTCAGTTCATAACAGTGTGTAGGAAGTTGTTTGATAAAGTGGGCAAAGCTTATACTTGGACCAGAAGGCAGAATATAGGAAACTACATGAAACCATGGATAATTCAGAGAAAATGACTGTGAACAGATGAGAACTTGTTTAGAACAGCTCAAAGAGATTCTCCAAGTAAGTTCCTAGTGTAGAAAAGGTAGCTAAGATCCGGGACATCCTTAATTCGAGTTAATATGACATGAAACAGTGTTTGAATCTTATATTCTTTACTTAAAGGAGACTAAAGTGGTAAAAGTGTGTTATACAAGGCAGGATACCATTGAAATAGTGAAAGAAACACGTTCGGCAGCTTTGTAAAGCCTTACACTTCACTGAAATGTAGTACTACACTCCATAACACAGTTGAGAGACAATGTTCCCAAGCTGCCTCAGTTCATAACAGTGTGTAGGAAGTTGTTTGATAAAGTGGGCAAAGCTTATAATTGGACCAGAAGGCAGAATACAGGAAACTACATGAAAACATGGATAATTCAGAGAAAATGACTGTAAACAGATGAGAACTCGTTTAGAACAGCTGAAAGAGATTCTCCAAGTCAGTTCTTAGTGTAGAAAAGGTAGCTAAGGGAAATCCTTAATTCGAGTTAAGATCACATGAAACACTGTATGAATCCTATATTCTTTCCCTAAAGGTCTCTAGAGTGGTAAATGTGTGTTATACAAGTCAGAATACCATTGAAATAGAGAAAGAAACACGTTCGGCAGCTTTGGAAAGCCTTACACTTCACTGAAATGTAGTACTACACTCTATAACACAGTTGAAAGACAATGTTCCCAAGCTGCCTCAGTTCATAACAGTGTGCAGGAAGTTGTTTGATAAAGTGGGCAAAGCTTATACTTGGACCAGAAGGCAGAATATAGGAAACTACATGAAACCATGGATAATTCAGAGAAAATGACTGTAAACAGATGAGAACATGTTTAGAACAGCTCAAAGAGATTCTGCAAGTAAGTTCTTAGTGTAGAAAAGGTAGCTAAGATCCGGGACATCCTTAATTCGAGTTAATATGACATGAAACAGTGTTTGAATCCTATATTCTTTACTTAAAGGAGACTAGAGTGGTAAAAGTGAGTTGTACAAGGCAGGATAGCATTGAAATAGTGAAAGAAACACGTTCGGCAGCTTTGGAAAGCCTTACACTTCACTGAAATGTAGTACTACACTCTATAACACAGTTGAGAGACAATGTTCCCAATCTGCCTCAGTTCATAACAGTGTGTAGGAAGTTGTTTGATAAAGTGGGCAAAGCTTATACTTGGACCAGAAGGCAGAATATAGGAAACTACATGAAAACATGGATAATTCAGAGAAAATGACTGTAAACAGATGAGAACTCGTTTAGAACAGCTGAAAGAGATTCTCCAAGTCAGTTCTTAGTGTAGAAAAGGTAGCTAAGATAAGGGAAATACTTAATTCGAGTTAAGATCACATGAAACACTGTATGAATCCTATATTCTTTCCCTAAAGGACTCTAGAGTGGTAAATGTGTGTTATACAAGTCAGAATACCATTGAAATAGAGAAAGAAACACGTTCGGCAGCTTTGGAAAGCCTTACACTTCACTGAAATGTAGTACTACACTCTATAACACAGTTGAGAGACAATGTTCTCAAGCTGCCTCAGTTCATAACAGTGTGCAGGAAGTTGTTTGATAAAGTGGGCAAAGCTTATAATTGAACCAGAATGCAGAATATAGGAAACTACATGAAAACATGGATAATTCAGAGAAAATGACTGTAAACAGATGAGAACTTGTTTAGAACAGCTCAAAGAGATTCTCCAAGTAAGTTCCTAGTGTAGAAAAGGTAGCTAAGATCCGGGACATCCTTAATTCGAGTTAATATGACATGAAACAGTGTTTGAATCCTATATTCTTTACTTAAAGGAGACTAGAGTGGTAAAAGTGTGTTATACAAGGCAGGATACCATTGAAATAGTGAAAGAAACACGTTCGTCAGCTTTGTAAAGCCTTACACTTCACTGAAATGTAGTACTACACTCTATAACACAGTTGAGAGACAATGTTCCCAAGCTGCCTCAATTCATAACAGTGTGTAGGAAGTTGTTTGATAAAGTGGGCAAAGCTTATACTTGGACCAGAAGGCAGAATACAGGAAACTACATGAAAACATGGATAATTCAGAGAAAATGACTGTAAACAGATGAGAACTCGTTTAGAACAGCTGAAAGAGATTCTCCAAGTCAGTTCTTAGTGTAGAAAAGGTAGCTAAGATAAGGGAAATCCTTAATTCGAGTTAAGATCACATGAAACACTGTATGAATCCTATATTCTTTCCCTAAATGTCTCTAGAGTGGTAAATGTGTGTTATACAAGTCAGAATACCATTGAAATAGAGAAAGAAACACGTTCGGCAGCTTTGGAAAGCCTTACACTTCACTGAAATGTAGTACTGCACTCTATAACACAGTTGAGAGACAATGTTCCCAAGCTACCTCAGTTCATAACAGTGTGCAGGAAGTTGTTTGATAAAGTGGGCAAAGCTTATAATTGAACCAGAAGGCAGAATATAGGAAACTACATGAAAACATGGATAATTCAGAGAAAATGACTGTAAACAGATGAGAACTCGTTTAGAACAGCTGAAAGAGATTCTCCAAGTCAGTTCTTAGTGTAGGAAAGGTAGCTAAGATAAGGGAAATCCTTAATTCGAGTTAAGATCACATGAAACACTGTATGAATCCTACATTCTTTACTTAAAGGACTCTAGAGTGGTAAATGTGTGTTATACAAGTCAGAATACCATTGAAATAGAGAAAGAAACACGTTTGGCAGCTTTGGAAAGCCTTACACTTCACTGAAATATAGTACTACACTCTATAACACAGTTGAGAGACAATGTTACCGAGCTGCATCAGTTCATAACAGTGTGTAGGAAGTTGTTTGATAAAGTGGGCAAAGCTTATACTTGGACCAGAAGGCAGAATATAGGAAACTACATGAAACCATGGATAATTCGGAGAAAATGACTGTAAACAGATGAGAACTTGTTTAGAACAGCTCAAAGAGATTCTCCAAGTAAGTTCTCAGTGTAGAAAAGGTAGCTAAGATCCGGGACATCCTTAATTCGAGTTAATATGACATGAAACAGTGTTTGAATCCTATATTCTTTACTTAAAGGAGACTAGAGTGGTAAAAGTGTGTTATACAAGGCAGGATACCATTGAAATAGTGAAAGAAACACGTTGGGCAGCTTTGGAAAGCCTTACACTTCATTGAAATGTAGTACTACACTCTATAACACAGTTGAGAGACAATGTTCCCGAGCTGCCTCAGTTCATAACAGTGTGTAGGAAGTTGTTTGATAAAGTGGGCAAAGCTTATACTTGGACCAGAAGGCAGAATATAGGAAACTACATGAAAACATGGATAATTCAGAGAAAATGACTGTAAACAGATGAGAACTCATTTAGAACAGCTGAAATTGATTCTCCAAGTCAGTTCTTAGTGTAGAAAAGGTAGCTAAGATAAGGGAAATCCTTAATTCGAGTTAAGATCACATGAAACACTGTATGAATCCTATATTCTTTACTTAAAGGACTCCAGAGTGGTATATGTGTGTTATACAAGTGAGAATACCATTGAAATAGAGAAAGAAACACGTTCGGCAGCTTTGGAAAACCTTACACTTCACTGAAATGTAGTACTACACTCTATAACACAGTTGAGAGACAATGTTCCCAAGCTGCCTCAGTTCATGATAGTGTGTAGGAAGTTGTTTGATAAAGTGGGCAAAGCTTATACTTGGACCAGAAGGCAGAATATAGGAAACTACATGAAAACATGGATAATTCAGAGAAAATGACTGTAAACAGATGAGAACTCGTTTAGAACAGCTCAAAGAGATTCTCCAAGTCAGTTCTTAGTGTAGAAAAGGTAGCTAAGATCGGGGAAATCCTTATTTGGAGTTAATATCACATGAAACACTGTATGAATCCTATATTCTTTACCTAAAGGAGACTAGAGTGGTAAATTTGTGTTATACAAGGCAGAATACCATTGAAATAGAAAAAGAAACACGTTCGGTAGCTTTGGAAAGCCTTACACTTCACTGAAATATAGTACTACACTCTGTAACACAGTTGAGAGACAATGTTCCCGAGCTGCATCAGTTCATAACAGTGTGTAGGAAGTTGTTTGATAAAGTGGGCAAAGCTTATACTTGGACCAGAAGGCAGAATATAGGAAACTACATGAAACCATGGATAATTCAGAGAAAATGACTGTAAACAGATGAGAACTTGTTTAGAACAGCTCAAAGAGATTCTCCAAGTAAGTTCTTAGTGTAGAAAAGGTAGCTAAGATCCGGGACATCCTTAATTCGAGTTAATATGACATGAAACAGTGTTTGAATCCTATATTCTTTACTTAAAGGAGACTAAAGTGGTAAAAGTGTGTTATACAAGGCAGGATACCATTGAAATAGTGAAAGAAACACGTTCGGCAGCTTTGTAAAGCCTTACACTTCACTGAAATGTAGTACTACACTCTATAACACAGTTGAGAGACAATGTTCCCAAGCTGCCTCAGTTCATAACAGTGTGTAGGAAGTTGTTTGATAAAGTGGGCAAAGCTTATACTTGGACCAGAAGGCAGAATACAGGAAACTACATGAAAACATGGATAATTCAGAGAAAATGACTGTAAACAGATGAGAACTCGTTTAGAACAGCTGAAAGAGATTCTCCAAGTCAGTTCTTAGTGTAGAAAAGGTAGCTAAGATAAGGGAAATCCTTAATTCGAGTTAAGATCACATGAAACACTGTATGAATCCTATATTCTTACCCTAAAGGTCTCTAGAGTGGTAAATGTGTGTTATACAAGTCAGAATACCATTGAAATAGAGAAAAAAACACGTTCGGCAGCTTTGGAAAGCCTTACACTTCACTGAAATGTAGTACTACACTCTATAACACAGTTGAGAGACAATGTTCCCAAGCTGCCTCAGTTCATGACAGTGTGTAGGAAGTTGTTTGATAAAGTGGGCAAAGCTTATACTTGGACCAGAAGGCAGAATATAGGAAACTACATGAAAACATGGATAATTCAGAGAAAATGACTGTAAACAGATGAGAACTTGTTTAGAACATCTCAAAGAGATTCTCCAAGTCAGTTCTTAGTGTAGAAAAGGTAGCTAAGATCGGGGAAATCCTTATTGGGAGTTAATATCACATGAAACACTGTATGAATCCTATATTCTTTACTTAAAGGAGACTAGAGTGTTAAATGTGTGTTATACAAGGCAGAATACCATTGAAATAGAAAAAGAAACACGTTCGGTAGCTTTGGAAAGCCTTACACTTCACTGAAATATAGTACTACACTCTATAACGCAGTTGAGAGACAATGTTCCCAAGCTGCCTCAGTTCATAACAGTGTGTAGGAAGTTGTTTGATAAAGTGGGCAAAGCTTATACTTGGACCAGAAGGCAGAATATAGGAAACTACATGAAACCATGGATAATTCAGAGAAAATGACTGTGAACAGATGAGAACTTGTTTAGAACAGCTCAAAGAGATTCTCCAAGTAAGTTCCTAGTGTAGAAAAGGTAGCTAAGATCCGGGACATCCTTAATTCGAGTTAATATGACATGAAACAGTGTTTGAATCCTATATTCTTTACTTAAAGGAGACTAAAGTGGTAAAAGTGTGTTATACAAGGCAGGATACCATTGAAATAGTGAAAGAAACACGTTCGGCAGCTTTGTAAAGCCTTACACTTCACTGAAATGTAGTACTACACTCTATAACACAGTTGAGAGACAATGTTCCCAAGCTGCCTCAGTTCATAACAGTGTGTAGGAAGTTGTTTGATAAAGTGGGCAAAGCTTATACTTGGACCAGAAGGCAGAATACAGGAAACTACATGAAAACATGGATAATTCAGAGAAAATGACTGTAAACAGATGAGAACTCGTTTAGAACAGCTGAAAGAGATTCTCCAAGTCAGTTCTTAGTGTAGAAAAGGTAGCTAAGATAAGGGAAATCCTTAATTCGAGTTAAGATCACATGAAACACTGTATGAATCCTATATTCTTACCCTAAAGGTCTCTAGAGTGGTAAATGTGTGTTATACAAGTCAGAATACCATTGAAATAGAGAAAAAAACACGTTCGGCAGCTTTGGAAAGCCTTACACTTCACTGAAATGTAGTACTACACTCTATAACACAGTTGAGAGACAATGTTCCCAAGCTGCCTCAGTTCATGACAGTGTGTAGGAAGTTGTTTGATAAAGTGGGCAAAGCTTATACTTGGACCAGAAGGCAGAATATAGGAAACTACATGAAAACATGGATAATTCAGAGAAAATGACTGTAAACAGATGAGAACTTGTTTAGAACATCTCAAAGAGATTCTCCAAGTCAGTTCTTAGTGTAGAAAAGGTAGCTAAGATCGGGGAAATCCTTATTGGGAGTTAATATCACATGAAACACTGTATGAATCCTATATTCTTTACTTAAAGGAGACTAGAGTGTTAAATGTGTGTTATACAAGGCAGAATACCATTGAAATAGAAAAAGAAACACGTTCGGTAGCTTTGGAAAGCCTTACACTTCACTGAAATATAGTACTACACTCTATAACGCAGTTGAGAGACAATGTTCCCAAGCTGCCTCAGTTCATAACAGTGTGTAGGAAGTTGTTTGATAAAGTGGGCAAAGCTTATACTTGGACCAGAAGGCAGAATATAGGAAACTACATGAAACCATGGATAATTCAGAGAAAATGACTGTGAACAGATGAGAACTTGTTTAGAACAGCTCAAAGAGATTCTCCAAGTAAGTTCCTAGTGTAGAAAAGGTAGCTAAGATCCGGGACATCCTTAATTCGAGTTAATATGACATGAAACAGTGTTTGAATCTTATATTCTTTACTTAAAGGAGACTAAAGTGGTAAAAGTGTGTTATACAAGGCAGGATACCATTGAAATAGTGAAAGAAACACGTTCGGCAGCTTTGTAAAGCCTTACACTTCACTGAAATGTAGTACTACACTCCATAACACAGTTGAGAGACAATGTTCCCAAGCTGCCTCAGTTCATAACAGTGTGTAGGAAGTTGTTTGATAAAGTGGGCAAAGCTTATAATTGGACCAGAAGGCAGAATACAGGAAACTACATGAAAACATGGATAATTCAGAGAAAATGACTGTAAACAGATGAGAACTCGTTTAGAACAGCTGAAAGAGATTCTCCAAGTCAGTTCTTAGTGTAGAAAAGGTAGCTAAGGGAAATCCTTAATTCGAGTTAAGATCACATGAAACACTGTATGAATCCTATATTCTTTCCCTAAAGGTCTCTAGAGTGGTAAATGTGTGTTATACAAGTCAGAATACCATTGAAATAGAGAAAGAAACACGTTCGGCAGCTTTGGAAAGCCTTACACTTCACTGAAATGTAGTACTACACTCTATAACACAGTTGAGAGACAATGTTCCCAAGCTGCCTCAGTTCATGACAGTGTGTAGGAAGTTGTTTGATAAAGTGGGCAAAGCTTATACTTGGACCAGAAGGCAGAATATAGGAAACTACATGAAAACATGGATAATTCAGAGAAAATGACTGTAAACAGATGAGAACTCGTTTAGAACAGCTCAAAGAGATTCTCCAAGTCAGTTCTTAGTGTAGAAAAGGTAGCTAAGATCGGGGAAATCCTTATTTGGAGTTAATATCACATGAAACACTGTATGAATCCTATATTCTTTACCTAAAGGAGACTAGAGTGGTAAATTTGTGTTATACAAGGCAGAATACCATTGAAATAGAAAAAGAAACACGTTCGGTAGCTTTGGAAAGCCTTACACTTCACTGAAATATAGTACTACACTCTGTAACACAGTTGAGAGACAATGTTCCCGAGCTGCATCAGTTCATAACAGTGTGTAGGAAGTTGTTTGATAAAGTGGGCAAAGCTTATACTTGGACCAGAAGGCAGAATATAGGAAACTACATGAAACCATGGATAATTCAGAGAAAATGACTGTAAACAGATGAGAACTTGTTTAGAACAGCTCAAAGAGATTCTCCAAGTAAGTTCTTAGTGTAGAAAAGGTAGCTAAGATCCGGGACATCCTTAATTCGAGTTAATATGACATGAAACAGTGTTTGAATCCTATATTCTTTACTTAAAGGAGACTAAAGTGGTAAAAGTGTGTTATACAAGGCAGGATACCATTGAAATAGTGAAAGAAACACGTTCGGCAGCTTTGTAAAGCCTTACACTTCACTGAAATGTAGTACTACACTCTATAACACAGTTGAGAGACAATGTTCCCAAGCTGCCTCAGTTCATAACAGTGTGTAGGAAGTTGTTTGATAAAGTGGGCAAAGCTTATACTTGGACCAGAAGGCAGAATACAGGAAACTACATGAAAACATGGATAATTCAGAGAAAATGACTGTAAACAGATGAGAACTCGTTTAGAACAGCTGAAAGAGATTCTCCAAGTCAGTTCTTAGTGTAGAAAAGGTAGCTAAGATAAGGGAAATCCTTAATTCGAGTTAAGATCACATGAAACACTGTATGAATCCTATATTCTTACCCTAAAGGTCTCTAGAGTGGTAAATGTGTGTTATACAAGTCAGAATACCATTGAAATAGAGAAAAAAACACGTTCGGCAGCTTTGGAAAGCCTTACACTTCACTGAAATGTAGTACTACACTCTATAACACAGTTGAGAGACAATGTTCCCAAGCTGCCTCAGTTCATGACAGTGTGTAGGAAGTTGTTTGATAAAGTGGGCAAAGCTTATACTTGGACCAGAAGGCAGAATATAGGAAACTACATGAAAACATGGATAATTCAGAGAAAATGACTGTAAACAGATGAGAACTTGTTTAGAACATCTCAAAGAGATTCTCCAAGTCAGTTCTTAGTGTAGAAAAGGTAGCTAAGATCGGGGAAATCCTTATTGGGAGTTAATATCACATGAAACACTGTATGAATCCTATATTCTTTACTTAAAGGAGACTAGAGTGTTAAATGTGTGTTATACAAGGCAGAATACCATTGAAATAGAAAAAGAAACACGTTCGGTAGCTTTGGAAAGCCTTACACTTCACTGAAATATAGTACTACACTCTATAACGCAGTTGAGAGACAATGTTCCCAAGCTGCCTCAGTTCATAACAGTGTGTAGGAAGTTGTTTGATAAAGTGGGCAAAGCTTATACTTGGACCAGAAGGCAGAATATAGGAAACTACATGAAACCATGGATAATTCAGAGAAAATGACTGTGAACAGATGAGAACTTGTTTAGAACAGCTCAAAGAGATTCTCCAAGTAAGTTCCTAGTGTAGAAAAGGTAGCTAAGATCCGGGACATCCTTAATTCGAGTTAATATGACATGAAACAGTGTTTGAATCCTATATTCTTTACTTAAAGGAGACTAAAGTGGTAAAAGTGTGTTATACAAGGCAGGATACCATTGAAATAGTGAAAGAAACACGTTCGGCAGCTTTGTAAAGCCTTACACTTCACTGAAATGTAGTACTACACTCTATAACACAGTTGAGAGACAATGTTCCCAAGCTGCCTCAGTTCATAACAGTGTGTAGGAAGTTGTTTGATAAAGTGGGCAAAGCTTATACTTGGACCAGAAGGCAGAATACAGGAAACTACATGAAAACATGGATAATTCAGAGAAAATGACTGTAAACAGATGAGAACTCGTTTAGAACAGCTGAAAGAGATTCTCCAAGTCAGTTCTTAGTGTAGAAAAGGTAGCTAAGATAAGGGAAATCCTTAATTCGAGTTAAGATCACATGAAACACTGTATGAATCCTATATTCTTACCCTAAAGGTCTCTAGAGTGGTAAATGTGTGTTATACAAGTCAGAATACCATTGAAATAGAGAAAAAAACACGTTCGGCAGCTTTGGAAAGCCTTACACTTCACTGAAATGTAGTACTACACTCTATAACACAGTTGAGAGACAATGTTCCCAAGCTGCCTCAGTTCATGACAGTGTGTAGGAAGTTGTTTGATAAAGTGGGCAAAGCTTATACTTGGACCAGAAGGCAGAATATAGGAAACTACATGAAAACATGGATAATTCAGAGAAAATGACTGTAAACAGATGAGAACTTGTTTAGAACATCTCAAAGAGATTCTCCAAGTCAGTTCTTAGTGTAGAAAAGGTAGCTAAGATCGGGGAAATCCTTATTGGGAGTTAATATCACATGAAACACTGTATGAATCCTATATTCTTTACTTAAAGGAGACTAGAGTGTTAAATGTGTGTTATACAAGGCAGAATACCATTGAAATAGAAAAAGAAACACGTTCGGTAGCTTTGGAAAGCCTTACACTTCACTGAAATATAGTACTACACTCTATAACGCAGTTGAGAGACAATGTTCCCAAGCTGCCTCAGTTCATAACAGTGTGTAGGAAGTTGTTTGATAAAGTGGGCAAAGCTTATACTTGGACCAGAAGGCAGAATATAGGAAACTACATGAAACCATGGATAATTCAGAGAAAATGACTGTGAACAGATGAGAACTTGTTTAGAACAGCTCAAAGAGATTCTCCAAGTAAGTTCCTAGTGTAGAAAAGGTAGCTAAGATCCGGGACATCCTTAATTCGAGTTAATATGACATGAAACAGTGTTTGAATCTTATATTCTTTACTTAAAGGAGACTAAAGTGGTAAAAGTGTGTTATACAAGGCAGGATACCATTGAAATAGTGAAAGAAACACGTTCGGCAGCTTTGTAAAGCCTTACACTTCACTGAAATGTAGTACTACACTCCATAACACAGTTGAGAGACAATGTTCCCAAGCTGCCTCAGTTCATAACAGTGTGTAGGAAGTTGTTTGATAAAGTGGGCAAAGCTTATAATTGGACCAGAAGGCAGAATACAGGAAACTACATGAAAACATGGATAATTCAGAGAAAATGACTGTAAACAGATGAGAACTCGTTTAGAACAGCTGAAAGAGATTCTCCAAGTCAGTTCTTAGTGTAGAAAAGGTAGCTAAGGGAAATCCTTAATTCGAGTTAAGATCACATGAAACACTGTATGAATCCTATATTCTTTCCCTAAAGGTCTCTAGAGTGGTAAATGTGTGTTATACAAGTCAGAATACCATTGAAATAGAGAAAGAAACACGTTCGGCAGCTTTGGAAAGCCTTACACTTCACTGAAATGTAGTACTACACTCTATAACACAGTTGAAAGACAATGTTCCCAAGCTGCCTCAGTTCATAACAGTGTGCAGGAAGTTGTTTGATAAAGTGGGCAAAGCTTATACTTGGACCAGAAGGCAGAATATAGGAAACTACATGAAAACATGGATAATTCAGAGAAAATGACTGTAAACAGATGAGAACTCGTTTAGAACAGCTGAAAGAGATTCTCCAAGTCACTTGTTAGTATATAAAAGGTAGCTAAGATAAGGGAAATCCTTAATTTGAGTTAAGATCACATGAAACACTGTATGAATCCTATATTCTTTACTTAAAGGACTCAAGAGTGGTATATGTGTGTTATACAAGTCAGAATACCATTGAAATAGAGAAAGAAACACGTTCGGCAGCTTTGGAAAGCCTTACACTTCACTGAAATGTAGTACTACACTCTATAACACAGTTGAGAGACAATGTTCCCAAGCTGCCTCAGTTCATGATAGTGTGTAGGAAGTTGTTTGATAAAGTGGGCAAAGCTTATACTTGGACCAGAAGGCAGAATATAGGAAACTACATGAAAACATGGATAATTCAGAGAAAATGACTGTAAACAGATGAGAACTTGTTTAGAACAGCTCAAAGAGATTCTCCAAGTCAGTTCTTAGTGTAGAAAAGGTAGCTAAGATCGGGGAAATCCTTATTGGGAGTTAATATCACATGAAACACTGTATGAATCCTATATTCTTTACTTAAAGGAGACTAGAGTGTTAAATGTGTGTTATACAAGGCAGAATACCATTGAAATAGAAAAAGAAACACGTTCGGTAGCTTTGGAAAGCCTTACACTTCACTGAAATATAGTACTACACTCTATAACGCAGTTGAGAGACAATGTTCCCAAGCTGCCTCAGTTCATAACAGTGTGTAGGAAGTTGTTTGATAAAGTGGGCAAAGCTTATACTTGGACCAGAAGGCAGAATATAGGAAACTACATGAAACCATGGATAATTCAGAGAAAATGACTGTGAACAGATGAGAACTTGTTTAGAACAGCTCAAAGAGATTCTCCAAGTAAGTTCCTAGTGTAGAAAAGGTAGCTAAGATCCGGGACATCCTTAATTCGAGTTAATATGACATGAAACAGTGTTTGAATCTTATATTCTTTACTTAAAGGAGACTAAAGTGGTAAAAGTGTGTTATACAAGGCAGGATACCATTGAAATAGTGAAAGAAACACGTTCGGCAGCTTTGTAAAGCCTTACACTTCACTGAAATGTAGTACTACACTCCATAACACAGTTGAGAGACAATGTTCCCAAGCTGCCTCAGTTCATAACAGTGTGTAGGAAGTTGTTTGATAAAGTGGGCAAAGCTTATAATTGGACCAGAAGGCAGAATACAGGAAACTACATGAAAACATGGATAATTCAGAGAAAATGACTGTAAACAGATGAGAACTCGTTTAGAACAGCTGAAAGAGATTCTCCAAGTCAGTTCTTAGTGTAGAAAAGGTAGCTAAGGGAAATCCTTAATTCGAGTTAAGATCACATGAAACACTGTATGAATCCTATATTCTTTCCCTAAAGGTCTCTAGAGTGGTAAATGTGTGTTATACAAGTCAGAATACCATTGAAATAGAGAAAGAAACACGTTCGGCAGCTTTGGAAAGCCTTACACTTCACTGAAATGTAGTACTACACTCTATAACACAGTTGAAAGACAATGTTCCCAAGCTGCCTCAGTTCATAACAGTGTGCAGGAAGTTGTTTGATAAAGTGGGCAAAGCTTATACTTGGACCAGAAGGCAGAATATAGGAAACTACATGAAAACATGGATAATTCAGAGAAAATGACTGTAAACAGATGAGAACTCGTTTAGAACAGCTGAAAGAGATTCTCCAAGTCACTTGTTAGTATATAAAAGGTAGCTAAGATAAGGGAAATCCTTAATTTGAGTTAAGATCACATGAAACACTGTATGAATCCTATATTCTTTACTTAAAGGACTCAAGAGTGGTATATGTGTGTTATACAAGTCAGAATACCATTGAAATAGAGAAAGAAACACGTTCGGCAGCTTTGGAAAGCCTTACACTTCACTGAAATGTAGTACTACACTCTATAACACAGTTGAGAGACAATGTTCCCAAGCTGCCTCAGTTCATGATAGTGTGTAGGAAGTTGTTTGATAAAGTGGGCAAAGCTTATACTTGGACCAGAAGGCAGAATATAGGAAACTACATGAAAACATGGATAATTCAGAGAAAATGACTGTAAACAGATGAGAACTCGTTTAGAACAGCTCAAAGAGATTCTCCAAGTCAGTTCTTAGTGTAGAAAAGGTAGCTAAGATCGGGGAAATCCTTATTTGGAGTTAATATCACATGAAACACTGTATGAATCCTATATTCTTTACTTAAAGGAGACTAGAGTGGTAAATGTGTGTTATACAAGGCAGAATACCATTGAAATAGAAAAAGAAACACGTTCGGTAGCTTTGGAAAGCCTTACACTTCACTGAAATATAGTACTACACTCTATAACACAGTTGAGAGACAATGTTCCCGAGCTGCATCAGTTCATAACAGTGTGTAGGAAGTTGTTTGATAAAGTGGGCAAAGCTTATACTTGGACCAGAAGGCAGAATATAGGAAACGACATGAAACCATGGATAATTCAGAGAAAATGACTGTAAACAGATGAGAACTTGTTTAGAACAGCTCAAAGAGATTCTCCAAGTAAGTTCTTAGTGTAGAAAAGGTAGCTAAGATCCGGGACATCCTTAATTCGAGTTAAGATCACATGAAACCGTGTCTGAATCCTATATTCTTTACTTAAAGGAGACTAGAGTGGTAAAAGTGTGTTATACAAGGCAGGATACCATTGAAATAGTGAAAGAAACACGTTCGGCAGCTTTGGAAAGCCTTACACTTCACTGAAATGTAGTACTACACTCTATAACACAGTTGAGAGACAATGTTCCCAAGCTGCCTCAGTTCATAACAGTGTGTAGGAAGTTGTTTGATAAAGTGGGCAAAGCTTATACTTGGACCAGAAGGCAGAGTATAGGAAAGTACATGAAAACATGGATAATTCAGAGAAAATGACTGTAAACAGATGAGAGCTCGTTTAGAACAGCTGAAAGAGATTCTCCAAGTCAGTTCTTAGTGTAGAAAAGGTAGCTAAGATAAGGGAAATACTTAATTCGAGTTAAGATCACATGAAACACTGTATGAATCCTATATTCTTTCCCTAAAGGTCTCTAGAGTGGTAAATGTGCGTTATACAAGTCAGAATACCATTGAAATAGAGAAAGAAACAGGTTCGGCAGCTTTGGAAAGCCTTACACTTCACTGAAATGTAGTACTGCACTCTATAACACAGTTGAGAGACAATGTTCCCAAGCTGCCTCAGTTCATAACAGTGTGCAGGAAGTTGTTTGATAAAGTGGGCAAAGCTTATAATTGAACCAGAAGGCAGAGTATAGGAAACTACATGAAAACATGGATAATTCAGAGAAAATGACTGTAAACAGATGAGAACTCGCTTAGAACAGCTGAAAGAGATTCTCCAAGTCAGTTCTTAGTGTAGAAAAGGTAGCTAAGATAAGGGAAATCTTTAATTCGAGTTAAGATCACATGAAACACTGTATGAATCCTATATTCTTTCCCTAAAGGTCTCTAGAGTGGTAAATGTGTGTTATACAAGTCAGAATACCATTGAAATAGAGAAAGAAACACGTTCGGCAGCTTTGGAAAGCCTTACACTTCACTGAAATGTAGTACTGCACTCTATAACACAGTTGAGAGACAATGTTCCCAAGCTGCCTCAGTTCATAACAGTGTGCAGGAAGTTGTTTGATAAAGTCGGCAAAGCTTATAATTGAACCAGAAGGCAGAATATAGGAAACTACATGAAAACATGGATAATTCAGAGAAAATGACTGTAAACAGATGAGAACTCGCTTAGAACAGCTGAAAGAGATTCTCCAAGTCAGTTCTTAGTGTAGAAAAGGTAGCTAAGATAAGGGAAATCTTTAATTCGAGTTAAGATCACATGAAACACTGTATGAATCCTATATTCTTTACTTAATGGACTCCAGAGTGGTATATGTGTGTTATACAAGTCAGAATACCATTGAAATAGAGAAAGAAACACGTTCGGCAGCTTTGGAAAGCCTTACACTTCACTGAAATGTAGTACTACACTCTATAACACAGTTGAGAGACAATGTTCCCAAGCTGCCTCAGTTCATGATAGTGTGTAGGAAGTTGTTTGATAAAGTGGGCAAAGCTTATACTTGGACCAGAAGGCAGAATATAGGAAACTACATGAAAACATGGATAATTCAGAGAAAATGACTGTAAACAGATGAGAACTCGTTTAGAACAGCTCAAAGAGATTCTCCAAGTCAGTTCTTAGTGTAGAAAAGGTAGCTAAGATCGGGGAAATCCTTATTTGGAGTTAATATCACATGAAACACTGTATGAATCCTATATTCTTTACTTAAAGGAGACTAGAGTGGTAAATGTGTGTTATACAAGGCAGAATACCATTGAAATAGAAAAAGAAACACGTTCGGTAGCTTTGGAAAGCCTTACACTTCACTGAAATATAGTACTACACTCTATAACACAGTTGAGAGACAATGTTCCCGAGCTGCATCAGTTCATAACAGTGTGTAGGAAGTTGTTTGATAAAGTGGGCAAAGCTTATACTTGGACCAGAAGGCAGAATATAGGAAACTACATGAAACCATGGATAATTCAGAGAAAATGACTGTAAACAGATGAGAACTTGTTTAGAACAGCTCAAAGAGATTCTCCAAGTAAGTTCTTAGTGTAGAAAAGGTAGCTAAGATCCGGGACATCCTTAATTCGAGTTAAGATCACATGAAACCGTGTTTGAATCCTATATTCTTTACTTAAAGGAGACTAGAGTGGTAAAAGTGTGTTATACAAGGCAGGATACCATTGAAATAGTGAAAGAAACACGTTCGGCAGCTTTGGAAAGCCTTACACTTCACTGAAATGTAGTACTACACTCTATAACACAGTTGAGAGACAATGTTCCCAAGCTGCCTCAGTTCATAACAGTGTGTAGGAAGTTGTTTGATAAAGTGGGCAAAGCTTATACTTGGACCAGAAGGCAGAATATAGGAAAGTACATGAAAACATGGATAATTCAGAGAAAATGACTGTAAACAGATGAGAGCTCGTTTAGAACAGCTGAAAGAGATTCTCCAAGTCAGTTCTTAGTGTAGAAAAGGTAGCTAAGATAAGGGAAATACTTAATTCGAGTTAAGATCACATGAAACACTGTATGAATCCTATATTCTTTCCCTAAAGGACTCTACAGTGGTAAATGTGTGTTATACAAGTCAGAATACCATTGAAATAGAGAAAGAAACACGTTCGGCAGCTTTGGAAAGCCTTACACTTCACTGAAATGTAGTACTACACTCTATAACACAGTTGAGAGACAATGTTCCCAAGCTGCCTCAGTTCATAACAGTGTGCAGGAAGTTGTTTGATAAAGTGGGCAAAGCTTATAATTGAACCAGAATGCAGAATATAGGAAACTACATGAAAACATGGATAATTCAGAGAAAATGACTGTAAACAGATGAGAACTTGTTTAGAACAGCTCAAAGAGATTCTCCAAGTAAGTTCCTAGTGTAGAAAAGGTAGCTAAGATCCGGGACATCCTTAATTCGAGTTAATATGACATGAAACAGTGTTTGAATCCTATATTCTTTACTTAAAGGAGACTAGAGTGGTAAAAGTGTGTTATACAAGGCAGGATACCATTGAAATAGTGAAAGAAACACGTTCGGCAGCTTTGTAAAGCCTTACACTTCACTGAAATGTAGTACTACACTCTATAACACAGTTGAGAGACAATGTTCCCAAGCTGCCTCAGTTCATAACAGTGTGTAGGAAGTTGTTTGATAAAGTGGGCAAAGCTTATACTTGGACCAGAAGGCAGAATACAGGAAACTACATGAAAACATGGATAATTCAGAGAAAATGACTGTAAACAGATGAGAACTCGTTTAGAACAGCTGAAAGAGATTCTCCAAGTCAGTTCTTAGTGTAGAAAAGGTAGCTAAGATAAGGGAAATCCTTAATTCGAGTTAAGATCACATGAAACACTGTATGAATCCTATATTCTTTCCCTAAAGGTCTCTAGAGTGGTAAATGTGTGTTATACAAGTCAGAATACCATTGAAATAGAGAAAGAAACACGTTCGGCAGCTTTGGAAAGCCTTACACTTCACTGAAATGTAGTACTGCACTCTATAACACAGTTGAGAGACAATGTTCCCAAGCTGCCTCAGTTCATAACAGTGTGCAGGAAGTTGTTTGATAAAGTGGGCAAAGCTTATAATTGAACCAGAAGGCAGAATATAGGAAACTACATGAAAACATGGATAATTCAGAGAAAATGACTGTAAACAGATGAGAACTCGCTTAGAACAGCTGAAAGAGATTCTCCAAGTCAGTTCTTAGTGTAGAAAAGTTAGCTAAGATACGGGAAATCCTTAATTCGAGTTAAGATCACATGAAACACTGTATGAATCCTATATTCTTTACTTAAAGGACTCTAGAGTGGTAAATGTGTGTTATACAAGTCAGAATACCATTGAAATAGAGAAAGAAACACGTTCGGCAGCTTTGGAAAGCCTTACACTTCACTGAAATGTAGTACTACACTCTATAACACAGTTGAGAGACAATGTTCCCAAGCTGCCTCAGTTCATAACAGTGTGTAGGAAGTTGTTTGATAAAGTGGGCAATGCTTATACTTGGACCAGAAGGCAGAATATAGGAAACTACATGAAAACATGGATAATTCAGAGAAAATGACTGTAAACAGATGAGAACTGGTTTAGAACAGCTGAAAGAGATTCTCCAAGTCAGTTCTTAGTATAGAAAAGGTAGCTAAGATAAGGGAAATCCTTAATTCGAGTTAAGATCACATGAAACACTGTATGAATCCTATATTCTTTCCCTAAAGGACTCTAGAGTGGTAAATGTGTGTTATACACGTCAGAATACCATTGAAATAGAGAAAGAAACACGTTCGGCAGCTTTGGAAAGCCTTACACTTCACTGAAATGTAGTACTACACTCTATAACACAGTTGAGAGACAATGTTCCCAAGCTGCCTCAGTTCATAACACTGTGTAGGAAGTTGTTTGATAAAGTGGGCAAAGCTTATACTTGGACCAGAAGGCAGAATATAGGAAACTACATGAAAACATGGATAATTCAGAGAAAATGACTGTAAACAGATGAGAACTCGTTTAGAACAGCTGAAAGAGATTCTCCAAGTCAGTTCTTAATGTAGAAAAGGTAGCTAAGATCGGGGAAATCCTTATTTGGAGTTAATATCACATGAAACACTGTATGAATCCTATATTCTTTACATAAAGAAGACTAGAGTGGTAAATGTGTGTTATACAAGGCAGAATACCATTGAAATAGAAAAAGAAACACGTTCGGTAGCTTTGGAAAGCCTTACACATCACTGAAATATAGTACTACACTCTATAACACAGTTGAGAGACAATGTTCCCGAGCTGCATCAGTTCATAACAGTGTGTAGGAAGTTGTTTGATAAAGTGGGCAAAGCTTATACTTGGACCAGAAGGCAGAATATAGGAAACTACATGAAACCATGGATAATTCAGAGAAAATGACTGTAAACAGATGAGAACTTGTTTAGAACAGCTCAAAGAGATTCTCCAAGTAAGTTCTTAGTGTAGAAAAGGTAGCTAAGATCCGGGACATCCTTAATTC
Source organism: Pipistrellus hanaki (assembly GCF_964339955.1). Classification (NCBI taxonomy): domain Eukaryota; kingdom Metazoa; phylum Chordata; class Mammalia; order Chiroptera; family Vespertilionidae; genus Pipistrellus; species Pipistrellus hanaki. The sequence goes on from NW_028182293.1 coordinate 939,442, forward strand.
GAGTTAATATGACATGAAACAGTGTTTGAATCCTATATTCTTTACTTAAAGGAGACTAGAGTGGTAAAAGTGTGTTATACTAGGCAGGATACCATTGAAATAGTGAAAGAAACACGTTGGGCAGCTTTGTAAAGCCTTACACTTCACTGAAATGTAGTACTAAACTCTATAACACAGTTGAGAGACAATGTTCCCAAGCTGCCTCAGTTCATGACAGTGTGTAGGAAGTTGTTTGATAAAGTGGGCAAAGCTTATACTTGGACCAGAAGGCAGAATATAGGAAACTACATGAAAACATGGATAATTCAGAGAAAATGACTGTAAACAGATGAGAACTTGTTTAGAACAGCTCAAAGAGATTCTCCAAGTCAGTTCTTAGTGTAGAAAAGGTAGCTAAGATCGGGGAAATCCTTATTGGGAGTTAATATCACATGAAACACTGTATGAATCCTATATTCTTTACTTAAAGGACTCCAGAGTGGTATATGTGTGTTATACAAGTCAGAATACCTTTGAAATAGAGAAAGAAACACGTTCGGCAGCTTTGGAAAGCCTTACACTTCACTGAAATGTAGTACTAAACTCTATAACACAGTTGAGAGACAATGTTCCCAAGCTGCCTCAGTTCATGACAGTGTGTAGGAAGTTGTTTGATAAAGTGGGCAAAGCTTATACTTGGACCAGAAGGCAGAATATAGGAAACTACATGAAAACATGGATAATTCAGAGAAAATGACTGTAAACAGATGAGAACTTGTTTAGAACAGCTCAAAGAGATTCTCCAAGTAAGTTCCTAGTGTAGAAAAGGTAGCTAAGATCCGGGACATCCTTAATTCGAGTTAATATGACATGAAACAGTGTTTGAATCCTATATTCTTTACTTAAAGGAGACTAAAGTGGTAAAAGTGTGTTATACAAGGCAGGATACCATTGAAATAGTGAAAGAAACAAGTTCGGCAGCTTTGTAAAGCCTTACACTTCACTGAAATGTAGTACTACACTCTATAACACAGTTGAGAGACAATGTTCCCAAGCTGCCTCAGTTCATAACAGTGTGTAGGAAGTTGTTTGATAAAGTGGGCAAAGCTTATACTTGGACAAGAAGGCAGAATACAGGAAACTACATGAAAACATGGATAATTCAGAGAAAATGACTGTAAACAGATGAGAACTCGTTTAGAACAGCTGAAAGAGATTCTCCAAGTCAGTTCTTAGTGTAGAAAAGGTAGCTAAGATAAGGGAAATCCTTAATTCGAGTTAAGATCACATGAAACACTGTATGAATCCTATATTCTTTCCCTAAAGGTCTCTAGAGTGGTAAATGTGTGTTATACAAGTCAGAATACCATTGAAATAGAGAAAGAAACACGTTCGGCAGCTTTGGAAAGCCTTACACTTCACTGAAATGTAGTACTACACTCTATAACACAGTTGAGAGACAATGTTCCCAAGCTGCCTCAGTTCATGACAGTGTGTAGGAAGTTGTTTGATAAAGTGGGCAAAGCTTATACTTGGACCAGAAGGCAGAATATAGGAAACTACATGAAAACATGGATAATTCAGAGAAAATGACTGTAAACAGATGAGAACTTGTTTAAAACATCTCAAAGAGATTCTCCAAGTCAGTTCTTAGTGTAGAAAAGGTAGCTAAGATCGGGGAAATCCTTATTGGGAGTTAATATCACATGAAACACTGTATGAATCCTATATTCTTTACTTAAAGGAGACTAGAATGTTAAATGTGTGTTATACAAGGCAGAATACCATTGAAATAGAAAAAGTAACACGTTCGGTAGCTTTGGAAAGCCTTACACTTCACTGAAATATAGTACTACACTCTATAACGCAGTTGAGAGACAATGTTCCCAAGCTGCCTCAGTTCATAACAGTGTGTAGGAAGTTGTTTGATAAAGTGGGCAAAGCTTATACTTGGACCAGAAGGCAGAATATAGGAAACTACATGAAACCATGGATAATTCAGAGAAAAGGACTGTGAACAGATGAGAACTTGTTTAGAACAGCTCAAAGAGATTCTCCAAGTAAGTTCCTAGTGTAGAAAAGGTAGCTAAGATCCGGGACATCCTTAATTCGAGTTAATATGACATGAAACAGTGTTTGAATCTTATATTCTTTACTTAAAGGAGACTAAAGTGGTAAAAGTGTGTTATACAAGGCAGGATACCATTGAAATAGTGAAAGAAACACGTTCAGCAGCTTTGTAAAGCCTTACACTTCACTGAAATGTAGTACTACACTCCATAACACAGTTGAGAGACAATGTTCCCAAGCTGCCTCAGTTCATAACAGTGTGTAGGAAGTTGTTTGATAAAGTGGGCAAAGCTTATACTTGGACCAGAAGGCAGAATACAGGAAACTACATGAAAACATGGATAATTCAGAGAAAATGACTGTAAACAGATGAGAACTCGTTTAGAACAGCTGAAAGAGATTCTCCAAGTCAGTTCTTAGTGTAGAAAAGGTAGCTAAGGGAAATCCTTAATTCGAGTTAAGATCACATGAAACACTGTATGAATCCTATATTCTTTCCCTAAAGGTCTCTAGAGTGGTAAATGTGTGTTATACAAGTCAGAATACCATTGAAATAGAGAAAGAAACACGTTCGGCAGCTTTGGAAAGCCTTACACTTCACTGAAATGTAGTACTACACTCTATAACACAGTTGAGAGACAATGTTCCCAAGCTGCCTCAGTTCATAACAGTGTGTAGGAAGTTGTTTGATAAAGTGGGCAAAGCTTATACTTGGACCAGAAGGCAGAATATAGGAAACTACATGAAACCATGGATAATTCAGAGAAAATGACTGTAAACAGATGAGAACTTGTTTAGAACAGCTCAAAGAGATTCTCCAAGTAAGTTCCTAGTGTAGAAAAGGTAGCTAAGATCCGGGACATTCTTAATTCGAGTTAATATGACATGAAACAGTGTTTGAATCCTATATTCTTTACTTAAAGGAGACTAGAGTGGTAAAAGAGTGTTATACAAGGCAGGATACCATTGAAATAGTGAAAGAAACACGTTCGGCAGCTTTGTAAAGCCTTACACTTCACTGAAATGTAGTACTACACTCTATAACACAGTTGAGAGACAATGTTCCCAAGCTGCCTCTGTTCATAACAGTGTGTAGGAAGTTGTTTGATAAAGTGGGCAAAGCTTATATTTGGACCAGAAGGCAGAATACAGGAAACTACATGAAAACATGGATAATTCAGAGAAAATGACTGTAAACAGATGAGAACTCGTTTAGAACAGCTGAAAGAGATTCTCCAAGTCAGTTCTTAGTGTAGAAAAGGTAGCTAAGATCCGGGACAACCTTAATTCGAGTTAAGATTACATGAAACCGTGTTTGAATCCTATATTCTTTACTTAAAGGAGACTAGAGTGGTAAAAGTGTGTTATACAAGGCAGGATACCATTGAAATAGTGAAAGAAACACGTTCGGCAGCTTTGGAAAGCCTTACACTTCACTGAAATGTAGTACTACACTCTATAACACAGTTGAGAGACAATGTTCCCAAGCTGCCTCAGTTCATAACAGTGTGTAGGAAGTTGTTTGATAAAGTGGGCAAAGCTTATACTTGGACCAGAAGGCAGAATATAGGAAACTACATGAAAACATGGATAATTCAGAGAAAATGACTGTAAACAGATGAGAACTCGTTTAGAACAGCTGAAAGAGATTCTCCAAGTCAGTTCTTAGTGTAGAAAAGGTAGCTAAGATCCGGGACATCCTTAATTCGAGTTAAGATCACATGAAACCGTGTTTGAATCCTATATTCTTTACTTAAAGGAGACTAGAGTGGTAAAAGTGTGTTATACAAGGCAGGATACCATTGAAATAGTGAAAGAAACACGTTCGGCAGCTTTGGAAAGCCTTACACTTCACTGAAATGTAGTACTACACTCTATAACACAGTTGAGAGACAATGTTCCCAAGCTGCCTCAGTTCATAACAGTGTGTAGGAAGTTGTTTGATAAAGTGGGCAAAGCTTATACTTGGACCAGAAGGCAAAATATAGGAAACTACATGAAAACATGGATAATTCAGAGAAAATGACTGCAAACAGATGAGAACTCGTTTAGAACAGCTGAAAGAGATTCTCCAAGTCAGTTCTTAGTGTAGAAAAGGTAGCTAAGATAAGGGAAATACTTAATTCGAGTTAAGATCACATGAAACACTGTATGAATCCTATATTCTTTCCCTAAAGGACTCTAGAGTGGTAAATGTGTGTTATACAAGTCAGAATACCATTGAAATAGAGAGAGAAACACGTTCGGCAGCTTTGGAAAGCCTTACACTTCACTGAAATGTAGTACTACACTCTATAACACAGTTGAGAGATAATGTTCCCAAGCTGCCTCAGTTCATAACAGTGTGTAGGAAGTTGTTTGATAAAGTGGGCAAAGCTTATACTTGGACCAGAAGGCAGAATATAGGAAACTACATGAAAACATGGATAATTCAGAGAAAATGACTGTAAACAGATGAGAACTTGTTTAAAACATCTCAAAGAGATTCTCCAAGTCAGTTCTTAGTGTAGAAAAGGTAGCTAAGATCGGGGAAATCCTTATTGGGAGTTAATATCACATGAAACACTGTATGAATCCTATATTCTTTACTTAAAGGAGACTAGAATGTTAAATGTGTGTTATACAAGGCAGAATACCATTGAAATAGAAAAAGTAACACGTTCGGTAGCTTTGGAAAGCCTTACACTTCACTGAAATATAGTACTACACTCTATAACGCAGTTGAGAGACAATGTTCCCAAGCTGCCTCAGTTCATAACAGTGTGTAGGAAGTTGTTTGATAAAGTGGGCAAAGCTTATACTTGGACCAGAAGGCAGAATATAGGAAACTACATGAAACCATGGATAATTCAGAGAAAAGGACTGTGAACAGATGAGAACTTGTTTAGAACAGCTCAAAGAGATTCTCCAAGTAAGTTCCTAGTGTAGAAAAGGTAGCTAAGATCCGGGACATCCTTAATTCGAGTTAATATGACATGAAACAGTGTTTGAATCTTATATTCTTTACTTAAAGGAGACTAAAGTGGTAAAAGTGTGTTATACAAGGCAGGATACCATTGAAATAGTGAAAGAAACACGTTCAGCAGCTTTGTAAAGCCTTACACTTCACTGAAATGTAGTACTACACTCCATAACACAGTTGAGAGACAATGTTCCCAAGCTGCCTCAGTTCATAACAGTGTGTAGGAAGTTGTTTGATAAAGTGGGCAAAGCTTATAATTGGACCAGAAGGCAGAATACAGGAAACTACATGAAAACATGGATAATTCAGAGAAAATGACTGTAAACAGATGAGAACTCGTTTAGAACAGCTGAAAGAGATTCTCCAAGTCAGTTCTTAGTGTAGAAAAGGTAGCTAAGGGAAATCCTTAATTCGAGTTAAGATCACATGAAACACTGTATGAATCCTATATTCTTTCCCTAAAGGTCTCTAGAGTGGTAAATGTGTGTTATACAAGTCAGAATACCATTGAAATAGAGAAAGAAACACGTTCGGCAGCTTTGGAAAGCCTTACACTTCACTGAAATGTAGTACTACACTCTATAACACAGTTGAGAGACAATGTTCCCAAGCTGCCTCAGTTCATAACAGTGTGTAGGAAGTTGTTTGATAAAGTGGGCAAAGCTTATACTTGGACCAGAAGGCAGAATATAGGAAACTACATGAAACCATGGATAATTCAGAGAAAATGACTGTAAACAGATGAGAACTTGTTTAGAACAGCTCAAAGAGATTCTCCAAGTAAGTTCCTAGTGTAGAAAAGGTAGCTAAGATCCGGGACATTCTTAATTCGAGTTAATATGACATGAAACAGTGTTTGAATCCTATATTCTTTACTTAAAGGAGACTAGAGTGGTAAAAGAGTGTTATACAAGGCAGGATACCATTGAAATAGTGAAAGAAACACGTTCGGCAGCTTTGTAAAGCCTTACACTTCACTGAAATGTAGTACTACACTCTATAACACAGTTGAGAGACAATGTTCCCAAGCTGCCTCTGTTCATAACAGTGTGTAGGAAGTTGTTTGATAAAGTGGGCAAAGCTTATATTTGGACCAGAAGGCAGAATACAGGAAACTACATGAAAACATGGATAATTCAGAGAAAATGACTGTAAACAGATGAGAACTCGTTTAGAACAGCTGAAAGAGATTCTCCAAGTCAGTTCTTAGTGTAGAAAAGGTAGCTAAGATCCGGGACAACCTTAATTCGAGTTAAGATTACATGAAACCGTGTTTGAATCCTATATTCTTTACTTAAAGGAGACTAGAGTGGTAAAAGTGTGTTATACAAGGCAGGATACCATTGAAATAGTGAAAGAAACACGTTCGGCAGCTTTGGAAAGCCTTACACTTCACTGAAATGTAGTACTACACTCTATAACACAGTTGAGAGACAATGTTCCCAAGCTGCCTCAGTTCATAACAGTGTGTAGGAAGTTGTTTGATAAAGTGGGCAAAGCTTATACTTGGACCAGAAGGCAGAATATAGGAAACTACATGAAAACATGGATAATTCAGAGAAAATGACTGTAAACAGATGAGAACTCGTTTAGAACAGCTGAAAGAGATTCTCCAAGTCAGTTCTTAGTGTAGAAAAGGTAGCTAAGATCCGGGACATCCTTAATTCGAGTTAAGATCACATGAAACCGTGTTTGAATCCTATATTCTTTACTTAAAGGAGACTAGAGTGGTAAAAGTGTGTTATACAAGGCAGGATACCATTGAAATAGTGAAAGAAACACGTTCGGCAGCTTTGGAAAGCCTTACACTTCACTGAAATGTAGTACTACACTCTATAACACAGTTGAGAGACAATGTTCCCAAGCTGCCTCAGTTCATAACAGTGTGTAGGAAGTTGTTTGATAAAGTGGGCAAAGCTTATACTTGGACCAGAAGGCAAAATATAGGAAACTACATGAAAACATGGATAATTCAGAGAAAATGACTGCAAACAGATGAGAACTCGTTTAGAACAGCTGAAAGAGATTCTCCAAGTCAGTTCTTAGTGTAGAAAAGGTAGCTAAGATAAGGGAAATACTTAATTCGAGTTAAGATCACATGAAACACTGTATGAATCCTATATTCTTTCCCTAAAGGACTCTAGAGTGGTAAATGTGTGTTATACAAGTCAGAATACCATTGAAATAGAGAGAGAAACACGTTCGGCAGCTTTGGAAAGCCTTACACTTCACTGAAATGTAGTACTACACTCTATAACACAGTTGAGAGATAATGTTCCCAAGCTGCCTCAGTTCATAACAGTGTGTAGGAAGTTGTTTGATAAAGTGGGCAAAGCTTATACTTGGACCAGAAGGCAGAATATAGGAAACTACATGAAAACATGGATAATTCAGAGAAAATGACTGTAAACAGATGAGAACTCATTTAGAACAGCTGAAAGAGGTTCTCCAAGTCAGTTGTTAGTATAGAAAAGTTAGCTAAGATAAGGGAAATCCTTAATTTGAGTTAAGATCACATGAAACACTGTATGAATCCTATATTCTTTACTTAAAGGGCTCTAGAGTGGTATATGTGTGTTATACAAGTCAGAATACCATTGAAATAGAGAAAGAAACACGTTCGGCAGCTTTGGAAAGCCTTACACTTCACTGAAATGTAGTACTACACTCTATAACACAGTTGAGAGACAATGTTCCCAAGCTGCCTCAGTTCATGACAGTGTGTAGGAAGTTGTTTGATAAAGTGGGCAAAGCTTATACTTGGACCAGAAGGCAGAATATAGGAAACTACATGAAAACATGGATAATTCAGAGAAAATGACTGTAAACAGATGAGAACTTGTTTAGAACAGCTCAAAGAGATTCTCCAAGTCAGTTCTTAGTGTAGAAAAGGTAGCTAAGATCGGGGAAATCCTTATTGGGAGTTAATATCACATGAAACACTGTATGAATCCTATATTCTTTACTTAAAGGAGACTAGCGTGGTAAAAGTGTGTTATACAAGGCAGGATACCATTGAAATAGTGAAAGAAACACGTTCGGCAGCTTTGGAAAGCCTTACACTTCACTGAAATGTAGTACTACACTCTATAACACAGTTGAGAGACAATGTTCCCAAGCTGCCTCAGCTCATAACAGTGTGTAGGAAGTTGTTTGATAAAGTGGGCAAAGCTTATAATTGAACCAGAAGGCAGAATATAGGAAACTACATGAAAACATGGATAATTCAGAGAAAATGACTGTAAACAGATGAAAACTCATTTAGAACAGCTGAAAGAGATTCTCCAAGTCAGTTCTTAGTGTAGAAAAGGTAGCTAAGATAAGGGAAATCCTTAATTCGAGTTAAGATCACATGAAACACTGTATGAATCCTATATTCTTTACATAAAGGACTCTAGAGTGGTAAATGTGTGTTATACAAGTCAGAATACCATTGAAATAGAGAGAGAAACACGTTCGGCAGCTTTGGAAAGCCTTACACTTCACTGAAATGTAGTACTACACTCTATAACACAGTTGAGAGACAATGTTCCCAAGCTGCCTCAGTTCATAACAGTGTGTAGGAAGTTGTTTGATAAAGTGGGCAAAGCTTATACTTGGACCAGAAGGCAGAATATAGGAAACTACATGAAACCATGGATAATTCAGAGAAAATGACTGTAAACAGATGAGAACTTGTTTAGAACAGCTCAAAGAGATTCTCCAAGTAAGTTCCTAGTGTAGAAAAGGTAGCTAAGATCCGGGACATTCTTAATTCGAGTTAATATGACATGAAACAGTGTTTGAATCCTATATTCTTTACTTAAAGGAGACTAGAGTGGTAAAAGAGTGTTATACAAGGCAGGATACCATTGAAATAGTGAAAGAAACACGTTCGGCAGCTTTGTAAAGCCTTACACTTCACTGAAATGTAGTACTACACTCTATAACACAGTTGAGAGACAATGTTCCCAAGCTGCCTCTGTTCATAACAGTGTGTAGGAAGTTGTTTGATAAAGTGGGCAAAGCTTATATTTGGACCAGAAGGCATAATACAGGAAACTACATGAAAACATGGATAATTCAGAGAAAATGACTGTAAACAGATGAGAACTCGTTTAGAACAGCTGAAAGAGATTCTCCAAGTCAGTTCTTAGTGTAGAAAAGGTAGCTAAGATCCGGGACAACCTTAATTCGAGTTAAGATTACATGAAACCGTGTTTGAATCCTATATTCTTTACTTAAAGGAGACTAGAGTGGTAAAAGTGTGTTATACAAGGCAGGATACCATTGAAATAGTGAAAGAAACACGTTCGGCAGCTTTGGAAAGCCTTACACTTCACTGAAATGTAGTACTACACTCTATAACACAGTTGAGAGACAATGTTCCCAAGCTGCCTCAGTTCATAACAGTGTGTAGGAAGTTGTTTGATAAAGTGGGCAAAGCTTATACTTGGACCAGAAGGCAGAATATAGGAAACTACATGAAAACATGGATAATTCAGAGAAAATGACTGTAAACAGATGAGAACTCGTTTAGAACAGCTTAAAGAGATTCTCCAAGTCAGTTCTTAGTGTAGAAAAGGTAGCTAAGATCCGGGACATCCTTAATTCGAGTTAAGATCACATGAAACCGTGTTTGAATCCTATATTCTTTACTTAAAGGAGACTAGAGTGGTAAAAGTGTGTTATACAAGGCAGGATACCATTGAAATAGTGAAAGAAACACGTTCGGCAGCTTTGGAAAGCCTTACACTTCACTGAAATGTAGTACTACACTCTATAACACAGTTGAGAGACAATGTTCCCAAGCTGCCTCAGTTCATAACAGTGTGTAGGAAGTTGTTTGATAAAGTGGGCAAAGCTTATACTTGGACCAGAAGGCAAAATATAGGAAACTACATGAAAACATGGATAATTCAGAGAAAATGACTGCAAACAGATGAGAACTCGTTTAGAACAGCTGAAAGAGATTCTCCAAGTCAGTTCTTAGTGTAGAAAAGGTAGCTAAGATAAGGGAAATACTTAATTCGAGTTAAGATCACATGAAACACTGTATGAATCCTATATTCTTTCCCTAAAGGACTCTAGAGTGGTAAATGTGTGTTATACAAGTCAGAATACCATTGAAATAGAGAGAGAAACACGTTCGGCAGCTTTGGAAAGCCTTACACTTCACTGAAATGTAGTACTACACTCTATAACACAGTTGAGAGATAATGTTCCCAAGCTGCCTCAGTTCATAACAGTGTGTAGGAAGTTGTTTGATAAAGTGGGCAAAGCTTATACTTGGACCAGAAGGCAGAATATAGGAAACTACATGAAAACATGGATAATTCAGAGAAAATGACTGTAAACAGATGAGAACTCATTTAGAACAGCTGAAAGAGATTCTCCAAGTCAGTTGTTAGTATAGAAAAGTTAGCTAAGATAAGGGAAATCCTTAATTTGAGTTAAGATCACATGAAACACTGTATGAATCCTATATTCTTTACTTAAAGGACTCTAGAGTGGTATATGTGTGTTATACAAGTCAGAATACCATTGAAATAGAGAAAGAAACACGTTCGGCAGCTTTGGAAAGCCTTACACTTCACTGAAATGTAGTACTACACTCTATAACACAGTTGAGAGACAATGTTCCCAAGCTGCCTCAGTTCATGACAGTGTGTAGGAAGTTGTTTGATAAAGTGGGCAAAGCTTATACTTGGACCAGAAGGCAGAATATAGGAAACTACATGAAACCATGGATAATTCGGAGAAAATGACTGTAAACAGATGAGAACTTGTTTAGAACAGCTCAAAGAGATTCTCCAAGTAAGTTCTTAGGGTAGAAAAGGTAGCTAAGATCCGGGACATCCTTAATTCGAGTTAATATGACATGAAACAGTGTTTGAATCCTATATTCTTTACTTAAAGGAGACTAGAGTGGTAAAAGTGTGTTATACAAGGCAGGATACCATTGAAATAGTGAAAGAAACACGTTGGGCAGCTTTGGAAAGCCTTACACTTCATTGAAATGTAGTACTACACTCTATAACACAGTTGAGAGACAATGTTCCCGAGCTGCCTCAGTTCATAACAGTGTGTAGGAAGTTGTTTGATAAAGTTTGCAAAGCTTATACTTGGACCAGAAGGCAGAATATAGGAAACTACATGAAAACATGGATAATTCAGAGAAAATGACTGTAAACGGATGAGAACTCGTTTAGAACAGCTGAAAGTGATTCTCCAAGTCAGTTCTTAGTGTAGAAAAGGTAGCTAAGATAAGGGAAATCCTTAATTCGAGTTAAGATCACATGAAACACTGTATGAATCCTATATTCTTTACTTAAAGGACTCCAGAGTGGTATATGTGTGTTATACAAGTCAGAATACCATTGAAATAGATAAAGAAACACGTTCGGCAGCTTTGGAAAACCTTACACTTCACTGAAATGTAGTACTACACTCTATAACACAGTTGAGAGACAATGTTCCCAAGCTGCCTCAGTTCATGATAGTGTGTAGGAAGTTGTTTGATAAAGTGGGCAAAGCTTATACTTGGACCAGAAGGCAGAATATAGGAAACTACATGAAAACATGGATAATTCAGAGAAAATGACTGTAAACAGATGAGAACTCGTTTAGAACAGCTGAAAGAGATTCTCCAAGTCAGTTCTTAGTGTAGAAAAGGTAGCTAAGATCGGGGAAATCCTTATTTGGAGTTAATATCACATGAAACACTGTATGAATCCTATATTCTTTACTTAAAGGAGACTAGAGTGGTAAATGTGTGTTATACAAGGCAGAATACCATTGAAATAGAAAAAGAAACACGTTCGGTAGCTTTGGAAAGCCTTACACTTCACTGAAATATAGTACTACACTCTATAACACAGTTGAGAGACAATGTTCCCGAGCTGGATCAGTTCATAACAGTGTGTAGGAAGTTGTTTGATAAAGTGGGCAAAGCTTATACTTGGACCAGAAGGCAGAATATAGGAAACTACATGAAACCATGGATAATTCAGAGAAAATGACTGTAAACAGATGAGAACTTGTTTAGAACAGCTCAAAGAGATTCTCCAAGTAAGTTCTTAGTGTAGAAAAGGTAGCTAAGATAAGGGAAATCCTTAATTCGAGTTAAGATCACATGAAACACTGTATGAATCCTATATTCTTTACTTAAAGGACTCCAGAGTGGTATATGTGTGTTATACAAGTCAGAATACCATTGAAATAGAGAAAGAAACACGTTCGGCAGCTTTGGAAAGCCTTACACTTCACTGAAATGTAGTACTACACTCTATAACACAGTTGAGAGACAATGTTCCCAAGCTGCCTCAGTTCATGACAGTGTGTAGGAAGTTGTTTGATAAAGTGGGCAAAGCTTATACTTGGACCAGAAGGCAGAATATAGGAAACTACATGAAAACATGGATAATTCAGAGAAAATGACAGTAAACAGATGAGAACTTGTTTAGAACAGCCCAAAGAGATTCTCCAAGTCAGTTCTTAGTTTAGAAAAGGTAGCTAAGATCGGGGAAATCCTTATTGGGAGTTAATATCACATGAAACACTGTATGAATCCTATATTCTTTACTTAAAGGAAACTAGAGTGGTAAATGTGTGTTATACAAGTCAGAATACCGTTGAAATAGAGAAAGAAACACGTTCTGCAGCTTTGGAAAGCCTTACACTTCACTGAAATGTAGTACTACACTCTATAACACAGTTGAGAGACAATGTTCCCAAGCTGCGTCAGTTCATAACAGTGTGCAGGAAGTTGTTTGATAAAGTGGGCAAAGCTTATACTTGGACCAGAAGGCAGAATATAGGAAAGTACATGAAAACATGGATAATTCAGAGAAAATGACTGTAAACAGATGAGAACTCGTTTAGAACAGCTGAAAGAGATTCTCCAAGTCAGTTCTTAGTGTAGAAAAGGTAGCTAAGATAAGGGAAATCCTTAATTCGAGTTAAGATCACATGAAACACTGTATGAATCCTATATTCTTTACTTAAAGGACTCCAGAGTGGTATATGTGTGTTATACAAGTCAGAATACCATTGAAATAGAGAAAGAAACACGTTCGGCAGCTTTGGAAAGCCTTACACTTCACTGAAATGTAGTACTACACTCTATAACACAGTTGAGAGACAATGTTCCCAAGCTGCCTCAGTTCATGACAGTGTGTAGTAAGTTGTTTGATAGAGTGGGCAAAGCTTATACTTGGACCAGAAGGCAGAATATAGGAAACTACATGAAAACATGGATAATTCAGAGAAAATGACTGTAAACAGATGAGAACTTGTTTAGAACAGCCCAAAGAGATTCTCCAAGTCAGTTCTTAGTGTAGAAAAGGTAGCTAAGATCGGGGAAATCCTTATTGGGAGTTAATATCACATGAAACACTGTATGAATCCTATATTCTTTACTTAAAGGAAACTAGAGTGGTAAATGTGTGTTATACAAGTCAGAATACCATTGAAATAGAGAAAGAAACACGTTCGGCAGCTTTGGAAAGCCTTACACTTCACTGAAATGTAGTACTACACTCTATAACACAGTTGAGAGACAATGTTC